>NW_016690194.1:5168506-5392891 GCF_001604755.1 Lepidothrix coronata | reverse complement strand
GGGGGGGGGGGGGGGGGCTTTGACTAGGGGTTTGGGTTTTGGGGCTATCTCAAACCATGACAACATGGAACTCTGCTTATGGAAAGAGGAGGCAATTGCTAATGTGCCTGGATTGAATTATAGCTTCCTAGGATCAAATGGAAATAAATTAGGTGTCTGCTAAATACAATGAAGGTGGCACGTAATGTATATGTAGCTCGTAAGATAAGGAAACTGTTAGCACAAATATCTCCCTATTCAGAATATTATCACTGCAAATAAATAGTTTAACAGGATGAATGGTGGCTTTCTGAAATAGGCAAGATATAATGCCTGTGTCAGATTGAGTCTGTTAGTATTATCTATAGATACTCTTGATCTGTGTGCTGGCTTGAACACAAGTGACCTGCACAGCATGAAACATCCTGCAGCTTCCCAGTCACTTAAGACAATCAAGTGTCTCTTCACAGAAACCTTATTTCTGACATTACAGATAGCTTTTTCTCAGGTTGCTAACATTTCCAACCCTTTCTGCCTGATTCATCTTGTATGTCCTGCTGAGATGGACTGCCACTTCTCCAGACTTCTGCATCTACATTCTCCAGTTTTTCTAACTCATCGTGCACTCTTATATGTACCTTTTTTGTTTATTTGCCTCCCCTAACTCAGAGCTCAACACAAGTGAAGAAAGAAAAGGGAAGAAGAGAAGACCACAAAAGCAGCAAGAATAATCAAAGTTCTTGCTCAACAGTGTTTCTGGAGAGAAAAAACTTAGGCTACATAAACATCAAGACTCCATCTTCCTTTGAAAGAAGCTACATGTTTTGCAGACAGGATTAGTGGGATTTACTATCCATTTGTGTCAATCCAATCCTTTAAAAGATTTTTGGTAAATAGATGATTTTAAAATGTTCTCCTGTGGCATAAGGATCACTCTCTACTGCTATTTATTTATTACATTATCCCCAATAATCAATTTAGGATTCACTACAGACTAAAATATTTGCTCAAATACTGTTTCTTTCTGTCTGATGCTCTGAAATAAACATCATGCTCACCAGTGAAATGGTCATTCTCAGTGTAAACCTCTGCTTCTAGCTCTCATCCAAAGAACATCTTCAGAAATATCAGTGAAGTGGCTGTTATTTATTACTTGGTGTGGGTTTCTTTAACTTTGCTTTAATTTTTAAAGACAATTATAAATGTTCTGTTTACTCAGTGTGCTTCATACTGCATGGTAGAAACACACAGCAACAAGTTTTGTTGGGTTTTTCTAGGGTTTGCTCCTTTTCATTCTTATTTCTCTAAATCATTATTTAATATTTTGGAAGACAATTTTATTTTGGAATTAATGGTTTAAATATTTCTCTCTATCCCAGACTTATTCAGGACTCTCTTCAGGAAAAGAGAGTGTTTTATTTATTTTGACTTAGAAATGAACACACAATGGCATATAAAACACGTGATTAAACATGTAGGAGTTTAAAAGAAGCTGCAGTTTTAGTTAAAATGCTAAAAGTGAAGATAATGGTGAGCTGTCCTGCTCATCCCTGCAGAGAAATGTCAGCATTTTCCCATTTGACATACTATGGAGGCAGGTATTTATAAAGACATTTGCAGTATATTAACAACCAGTTCCCCACATATAATCTACAGTTTTGAAAGCCTTGGGACAGGATCATCTTGCTGTGTTAAGAAACCTGGGACAGTAGTGACAGTACCACCTGGAGCAGAAACCTTCACCCTGGGAGATTTGGGGGATCAGAGACAAGCAACAAAGAGACCTGAACATAGATCATAGAATCTTCAGCTTCTTTTTTTGCACCTGACTTTTAATAGGTGAACTGTTCAATCAATGCCACTTATATTTTCCATGGACTTCCATAATTTTTGAGTTGCCTCAAAAAACTTGAGAACTTTAACCTGCCATTTGTACAGCAAACATCTGATTGAGATTTTTTTACTTCACTTAAGGAAGTGGAGTTGAACACCTGGGTAACCTCAGGGAAAATGACTAGATGATAACTGAAAAATGTATGAGCACAAAGTTTTCTCTTCTTTCACTTTGTGTCCTTTGTGTATTGCCTATTGTTACAGTCATTTTCACTACAGGTTCCAGTAATTCCTAAGCATCTTCCATATGAGAAAAACAGCAGCAAGGAGGAACACAGTTATATCAAATTCATTAAAAATGTAAAGATTCGTCAATGCTTAAAGAAATAAAAACATGGACTCCATTTTAATGAGATGAGTTTTTATTTAAGATTGAATTTGCTTGAATACATGAAATTTCATTGTCACCTCTTTTTAGTTCATCACCAAAAATACATATTTAAAAGAAAGAAAAATCTGATTTCACTTTAGAAACAATATTGCCAGATACTAAAGATGTTAAAGAACATTGATAGTATTGAAATTAACATTTCACAATAAATAAGAAACTCCTATTGTCAGAAATTGTACTGCTGAAAGTCATGGCTTAGTTCCAATAATCAGGTGAGAATGTCAGATCAAAGGTCTCCTGATACCTGGAGCCTTTTGGAGCAGGTTTCTGGAGAAGGAGGCAAGGACAAGAAGAACACAGTAATAACCAGAATCTTTTCACAGTCTCCTGTGGGCTGTAAACCAATTGCTACGGTGCCTATAGTACCTCCTCAGAGTGATGATGCCCTACCTTTTAAACTTCTTTTGTAGATTTTTCTTCCAATGATATGTCCAGCAATTCTTGAATTAATTTTCATTCCTAGTGCCCACAAGAAGCTTTGGCAATGTTACACAGCTAAATTGCATATTTGTAGGGCTATCATCCTCTGTTGCTTCCAGAGCATGCTCCTGTTTTTTATGCATAACCATGCAGTACTCACCTTCACCATGCCACCTGGGATTTGTCATCTTCACTTTAACCCCCTCAGTTCAGAAGACTTAGGACTGTGTTTAGCATACTACCAAGGCATTTCTTTCATCATAGCTGCTACCACAATCTAGATTTTCTTCTTGGCGTTTCTTTGAATTTTCTTCACTTCTACAGTACGATGTGACATATGTGCAGTATTTGAGAAGTAAAGATTTACTCAGGGATATAATGATATTTTCTGTTCCTTCTCTATTCCTGCCTATACCAGTGCTTGCACAGCTGATGAGCATGATAAGCAACTGAGCAACAAAATGGTTGTTACCTCAGATTTAGGGAGAGACATACCTTCATGTCTAGAGTATCTCAGTATTCCTCTTTGGCAGAAGCCTTATATTTATTGGGAGCTTTTTACTGGCATAGGGTATGTGAATGCATTGCATGCAGAGTTGTCAGATTAAGAGCCCTCTGAAATCCACAGCAAGATTTCCACAGATTTAAAAGAAACCTCTGCCAGACCTTAAGGAGCTGTCAGACCACCACAAAATCACACAATATGCTGAGTTGAAAGAGACACACAAGGATCAGTGAGTCCAACCCTTAGCCCTGCACAGAACCATTCCCTAGAGCATGTGCCCAACAGTATCATCCAAACACTCCTTGAACTCTGCCAGGCTTGATGTTGTAACCTCTTTCCTGGGCAGCCTGTTCCAGTGCCCAACCACCCTCTGGGTGGAGGACCTTTTTCTACTGTCCAACCTAAACCTCCCCTGACACAACTTCAGGCCATTCCCTCGGGTCCTGTCCCTGGTCACTGCAGAGAAGAGATCAGTGCCTGCCCCTCCTCTTCCCCTCACAAGGAAGTTGTAGACTGCAATGAGGAGGAGACTCCCCTCAGTCTCCTCTTCTCCAAGCTGAACACACCGAGTGACCTCAGCTGCTCCTCATACGGCTTCCCCTCAAGGCCCTTCACCATCTTTGTTGCCCTCCTTTGGATGCTCTCTAAGAGCTTAATATTTTCTATTGTGGTGCCCAAAACTGCATGCAATATTCCAGGTGAGGCTGCATCAGTGCAGAGCAGAGTGGGACAATCCCTTCCCTCGACTGGCTGGTGATGCTTTGCCTGATGCCCCCAGGACACGGTTGGCCCTCCTGGCTGCCAGGGCACTGCTGACTCATGTTCAACTTGCCATTGACCAGGCCCCCCAGGTCCCTTTCTGTGTCACTGCTTTGCAGCATCTCATTCCCCAGTCTGTTTGTACACCCAGGGTTGCCCCATCCCAGGTGCAGAATCCGGCACTTTCTCACTGAACTTCATCTGGTTGGTGACTATAAAACTCCAGTCCTAAGTGCATGAATGTTATAATAAATGGAGGAATAACCATGTGAGAAAGCTTTTCCTGAGCATACTACTGTGGCAGGCATCAAGAAGATACAAGAGGTAGAGTACTGACTCACGGAGCTCATTCAGTGGCACCATATGCAACAGTAAATGCTAATCATTGTGCATATAAAAAGTAGAATTGGGTTCAGAAGTACTGCCAGGGAAACTGTCCTATCTTCAGGATATCAAGTTTATGTGAGTGTGTTAGCTCAGCACAGCAGTTACTTAAATAAGAAAAGAGGAAATGAATAGAAAATTTGTTGAACAACACCCCCACACTCATTCAACCAAATAATTCAAACTGCTATCGGAGCATCTGAACATGATTTCATCTCTTGCAAGTCTCATCAATTGCATCAAAGTAATTTTTATCACTTATTTCCAGAGAGAGGTAAAAGGTTTCCCAATAGATATTCATTACAGACCTTCCTTCCCCTGCTCACAGTCACCTAGAGCAGTGAACTACTGAACCAGAAAATCAGTTTATCAGGATCTCTACGAGCACCGAAGCATGATACACAGTCTTAAAAAAAAAAAAGAAAAACAGTGTTCAACTAAGAACTTGGTCTGCGTACTTCTATAGTGGAACATTCAGCATGTCGGAGGCACTTCAGTGGGGTGCAAGAGCTTCCCAGCACAGAACAACAAGGTTGGAAAAACCTCCACTGGGTCATGTACCTAGTGGGCTCTGAGGTCAGTTATTCTCCTGATCTAGGAGACATATGAAGATGGACATTTTCTGTGAGCTGTTCCTGGTGCCCTGGCTCAGCTATAACATGTACAGTTCAAAACAGGAAGATCCCTGCCTTGGTGTGAAATGCACCATGTCTCAGCCTTGGTCTCACTCCTGGGTAAATAGCACTGTTTTTTTAGTTGCCTTTTAATACCTCTCATCTCAGGGAAGGGAACTTGGCTGAACTCCTTCTGCTGGGCTTATGGCCATGTGTCCTGATCTACTGAGGTCTTGCAGCAACTGGGAAATAGCAACCATGATCCGCAAAATAAAAACAGCCTTGTTTGAACCCTTAAAAGTCCGCACTTCTCTGAAAGTATGGGCTTGATCCAGCACCCAGTATGGGTAAATCAGCCTCTCCATGAAGAGCAACTGCGTTAGTGGCTCTATTTTAGCAAACAGAGCTGTCTTTTTAATCACTTGGTGGTTCTGTTATGTTCCTTCCCAAGCACAGAGCATTTCCCATTTGAAGAATTACTTTCCAGTAGTTGAATGAATAAGAACTAGTTGGAGCCCTCTGCACAAATTACCACCCAATGAATGCAAAATAATGCATTATAAGAAGTACTCTATTGTATTTGTTGTACAGATATTAGTGTGTGTTGAATTTGTGCTATTTAAGAGGCACTGCCATGGTAACTCATCTCTTTTGATAAAGGCTTTATGTCAGAGCAGAGGTAGAAGATACAGAAACTCAACTTTGGGTAACCAGTGAGAGGAAGGTGGCCAGTATTAACCTCATCTAAACATCACTAGAAAACAATCTGCTGTGTATGTCTCCTGTTGAGTGTCCCGCTCACTGGGGAATCACCAACTGCAGGATGAGAATGGAGGTAGAACGCAACAAATCTGTGCTACATTAGTTTCCAAGATGCTGGCTGCCCACATAGATTTAATCACTGCTACATTTTAAGCTAAAAATAATAGCATGGGAAGGTTACCTTGCTCTGACAGTGTTACTGCCATCAGTAATATGGCAGGTAACCAAACAGCTGGAGAGATGAATGTAACATCAGGTGAACTTTTCTGCCTTTCACTAGTACTGTTGTTCTCACTTTATGTGTAGCGTTGCTACTATTTCAAGGTAATGCTAGAGATTGTAAATTTTAGGGATTTTCAGGCTGGCCCTGTCTTGATTTCTTAGTCTGGTATGAGATTATCTAACCCCTTCCCAAGTCTTTTAGCATCACACCTGTTCCAAACACTGGGTTTTGACCACTGGAAGGCAAAACAACAGCAAGGTTCGATTCCTGGGTAGGATCCAAAAAGACATCCCCATTGCTCACACCACAGCAGTCTGCTGCTTTGGGGTTTACAGCTGCCACCGCCACCAGTTCAGTTGTATACTGCCACTTGTGCTGAGACCTAGGTTGGCATGTTGGTGTCTTAAAATTGAAATGAAGAATTTTCATGTTCATTGGTTGTGTTTCTGCCTTTCTAAGGAGAACGCTGACTTTGTCCAAAAAAAGCTGCAAGCCAAATTTGCCTCATGTGCCATTATGGCTTGGGAAAGCCATTTTTGAACCCTGTCTCGAGTCACATTCACATAGGTGTTTAGCAGCAAATGTAGTCTAAAAATAACCACTAAGCAATGTATATGATGGTGCAATAGAATTTTACACAGCTTGTGAAAACAGTGTGACCTGCAATATCAGTGTTATATTGCAGACTTCACTGACCGTTTCATGGTTGCCTAGCATGTAAATCTGGGAGGTTGTACAACACGAGGCAAGTAAAAAGCACACTGTATATATATATATATATATATGTATATATATATATGGCCAGTCTTCGCGAGCGAAGATTTGGGAAAGGTCATTAACCCTTCGAGCCTGCGCAGTGGATTTTTTAGGTGAGACACAGCGTGCGCTGAACTGAGCCCACCCTTTAATCCTGAGGTTCATCTGCCGGGGCCGAGCAAGCTTGGACAGTGGCAGTGAGGGTCTCAGGACGTAGGTTTGTTTAGAGTGACCTTCTCTTAGATGGATTGCCACACAGGGCTGACGAGCTCCATCTGCCCCGGGGGCTGGGAATCGAACCCGGGTTGCAGCGGTGAGAGTGCAGCACCCTAACCACTAGACCACTAGGGGCCCCAAAAAAGCACACTGTAACAGCTTGTGGATCACCTAGCTCTTGCCAGAGTGACTAGTATCCCACTGGCAAAAAAACCAACAACAAATACTACCGGTAGGTATTATTTTGACCAAGTGGCCTTTATGGTATTGAAAGCACCATGTTTACTCTCCATCTGCTTTCCCTCATCCAAACCTGTTTAGATTCTGGGTTGCTAAAAACAACTGGTGCTAATGACATTTGTCCACATAATTCCCCAAATAACAAAGTAGTGAAAAAAAAAAAAAAAGAACAAAACAAAAGTTGAAAGAGATGACTTAAGTTTACAGTGGACTGTTTGCAGACACTTTCTTGTGTAACAGCTTGGATGAACTGGAAGACAGTCTCTGCACCAAACCGCCCCACTTTCTGGGATGAGGTGGGAGAGGGGAGCGGGAGATATGAAATCTGTATGTTTTTCTTACTTTGTCTCTTAAAGGCTTACTGTTCCTGGCTGTGGTTTTTCTTGAAATGTTAATTACAGGAGCTGGAGATGTCAACAGTTCTCTTAATAAACTAACTCCTCTGCTGAAAAAAATCGTACAATGAATAAAATGCCAGTTTTAGAAACAGCCATCGGCTGCAGCAAAAGCAGTGGTAGCACAAAGTATGAGGAGCACAGAACTGCACTTCTACCTTCCTGCCACTGTGCTGGTCAGGGTTTCGCTGGCTGCTGACAGCAGATTTGTCTCTGCGCCACTGTGCTGGCTCTCAAAACCAACCTCAGCAAGAATTACAGGAACTCACATGGCCAAGCAGGCGTTCCCACCACAGTGGTGAGGCACATGGGTGCAAATACTGTTGCTGCTATCCAGGGGGTCACTGGGATGAGGCGATTCAGGGAAAGGTGATATGCCTGCTTGTCCCTCTAAGGAATGATTAGTCTCTGGGACAAACTATATCAGTCCTCCCTTTGTGAATAGATTAAATCAGTGAATAGATAAAACCAGGGCAGGTATTTTGGTGTTTCAATTCTAAGATAATTGAAACTACAGAGCTACACTACTGAGTGATTTATCAGTTACCATGCCAGGGATAAGCTAGAAAACATCTTGCAGAAGGAGGGTGAGGCCAGGGAGCTGTCTCCTCCTGGCACCTGTGAGTCATCCAGTTCAGTGCTAGCAGACCTCCAGCTGGGGGCAAGGCAAGCAGCTGCACAAGGCACCCAAAAAATGGCCAAGACCAAGATACAGGGACAAGGCGTAGTCATCAGCCCTCTGCACAACAAACATCAGATTGCCCAAGTGGCCATGAGTTGCACTTCCCAACCAGCAGGTCCAGCAGTGTGTACTCCTGAGGAGAGGTACCCTTTGTAACAAACACCAGCCTATGCATGCCAAGATAGGCAGAGCTATAACCCTTGGTGGATGGGTGCTCTGATGCCATCCAGTACATGAATATGCACAGCTGTGTGCACAGTGTTTCTGATGAACAGAATGACAGGCAAGTGTCATCGCAGTGTTTGGCATCTTTTCCCACTCGTCTAAGATCAAGACAATTGCATGCTGAGGCCTTTGTCTACCTCAGTCAACGTGTGCTCCTCCCTCCTTCCCTCTCTCCAGTCTCAGCCCTGGGATGATATAGAGGCCACAGGAAAGAGCCAAGGAGGATTACAGGTTTCAGGCTAACCACAGCCATGCACACCCTTCTCATGTTAGAGATACACCACACCACCTCCACAAGCATCTCATGGGACTGCACTGACTCACCACAGACTGATAGAGACTTATTGTTAGCACTGGGCTCAGCCTTCATCAGTGAAAGGGAATCATCATCTCTATCAGGATGTGGACATGCAGAAACCAAATCAGTTCAGGAACTTGAGGACAAGGACTTTTTGTTTGCCAGAACTGTGCCCAGAAGTCACACGAGGGTGGGGAGCCAAGGCTGTGCTCTCCCCTCTGGGGACACCTATGCAGCTGTTCTATCCCTTACATACTTCAGGGCATGATGGAAGGGGTAAACATCTGTCTTGGAGGATAAGACATGAGTGTGCTGAGATGTTCCCATATTGCTCCTCAGTAGATACCACGGGCTCTCAGCACTGTTTATGGCCCAAGTTCAGCTTCTGTCCACTTTGTAGGCTGGACTGCCTCCCACTTTTATGTTTTTCCTCCTCTCTGTTGCATGGAATAAATACACGGTTCACCTGCCCTCACACATATTGAGAGCATCTGCTGGCTCTGCAGGGCACAGAAATTAGAGGACACTTACATGTGCAAAAACAACTGGCAAGGAACTGTCTGCTTCCAGATTGGAAGGTTCTGACCTGGCAATGCATGCTGGGGAAGAAAAGAGCTTCAAATTAAATGTTATCCAGGTCCAGGGCCAGTAGCACTGGCTAAAAGGGCAACAGAAAAGTGCTAAAGAGAGTTTTTCCCCTTTGATCAGCTATCATAAACCAGCTGTAAATTGGCTTCACACTGTGAAGAAGGTGATAAAGGCCTTGTCATTTCTGCTGCAGCTTCAACCTTCCAAAGACTGATCTGGGTTACCCTGAGCAGGACCCTACCCTGGGAGTTACCTGTGTCAATCAATATTCCCATTCTCTGCTAATCATCAATAAATTACTGAGTCATTCCCAACAGTTTCTAACTGGGCCTCCTGAGAACTCAGGTTAATGAACCCTGAAGTTGGTTCTGTCCGTGCTGTAACACAGTGAACAGCAGTATTACTTTTTATGTATTTAAATGAACTGTTTCAGAAGAAAAAAAAAGGCAAAAATCAGCATAATAGAGTGGCAGACCTAGACCTTCCAACAGTCATTGTATCATAACAAAGAACTGCTAGGCTTAGAAAAGTCTTCCATATTGGAAGTGCTAAAATTTGTGTAAATAATTTGCCAAGTATCTGTTTTATTTGTCAGACACTGAGACAGTAAAGCTACGCGTCTAATGTTTACAGTACATTTTAAACAAGGTTTTGCACACTTACTCTCTGATCTTCCCCAGTTGTCTCTTCTTCCCTTGTATCAAATTTAATACAGACACCAGCCAGAAAGAGCACAAGCTATTCTGTTCTGAGCATTCTTATTAATCTGTAGTCTAGGCTGAGTTTTAGCTCGAATTATTATAACTTGTGATAGTACATTTGTTTGCATGATGTTATTATCAGTTCAAGAAAGTAAAGCAATTATTTTTCCACTCTACTGTTGTTCTGCTTATGGTCTTTTTTATTAGGATTCTTCATTGCATCACTGATAAAAATACACCCAACCCCTAAAATCTTCAACTCTCAACTCTCAAAAGGCATGAGTTGTTGAAGGAACTCTGTTATGTCTTGTCCAGAGTAATCCATGCTCAAGAGGTTGAAGCACAGGGCTCTTAGCATAGAAATGAGTTGGGTAATTCTTCAGGTGATTACTTCAAATATTATTCTTTCTTGCATGAGATCTTGCCTGCCAGAACAATGGTTTATGACAAATACTAATAAGCTGCTTTGGTAATCAAACCTGTGAGCTGGTTTAGTAGACCCTGCCTAACCCTGTCCTAAGTACCTCCAAGATGTTTTTTGTCCTTTATAGGGCCAAAAGTCTTTTTTGTAACATAAACTTTCTCACTTTTTAAAAACAAATTTTTATAGCCATTAAAAATCATGGCTAGGCTTTGCAAACAGAGATTTAGGAAGGCTCTATCCACGTTTGTTACAAGCACGCTGGTGGCTAATGAGGCCAATTCGAGATAGACATATCCGACTGCAAAAGGCACAGCAATATATTCCTTAGGTGGTATATTCTGCAAGACATGATTCTTTCTGTGTTGTCTTTTCTCCTCAAGAGTGATCCTGCATGCATTCTCAAAGGAAACAGCAGCGTTACAGATGGTGTGTCTCCAGGCCTCCCGACTGGAGGCCAGAGTAGACCAGTGATGTTGATCAATATGGCCAAGGCTGAGATGTTGTTTCAGGGAGTCCTTGTATCTTCTCTTTGGGGCTCCTCTCTTGTGGCAGTTGGTGGCAAGTTCACCATAAAGCAAGATCTTAGGGAGGCGGTGGTCCTTCATCCTGGAGATGTGTCCTGCCCAACGCAACTGTGTTCTCAGCAACATGGCCTCAATACTTGTGACTGCTGCTTGTTCTAGAACAGATGTATTGGTCACATAATCTGACCAGTGAATGTTTAGGATTGTATGGAGACAGCGTTGATGGAAGTGTTCTAGGAGATGCAGGTGGTGGTGGTAAATGACCCATGATTCGGAACCATATAAGATAAGATAGCATTATGGCTTTATAAACACTGATCTTGGTACTTTTCTTCAAGTGTTTATTATACCATACTCTTTTATGGAGTTTTCCAAAAGCACTATATGCTTTTGCTAACCTGTTGTCTATCTCCCCGTCAATCTTACCATCTGAGGAGATGAGGCTACCTAGGTAACTAAACTGCTGGACTGATTTGAGCTCTGATTGGCCGATGGTGATGTGGGGATGATGGAAGACTTCCTGAAGTGCAGGTTGGTAGAGAACTCCCATTAAAAAACACTAATTAGAGTAATCAGCAGGCACTGTGAATCACTTTTAAAGTAATACAGTGATCAAGATGATTGTCCAGTTATATGACTTCTTCATCAGGAAATCAATTGTAGAAGTTTGTTGAGACGTACCAGAAGCAGGTACAGGACTTGTATTGCATATTCCTTGCTGACATGCTTGGTCCTTCACAACTCTCTCTGGATTTTATGCAGATGGCTGGCACAGGTGAGCTGACAGGTCTTTGGATGCTGAGGCCATGGAAGGCTATTTCTGAGCTGTGCACAAGTGACCTTAAAGAGGCTACCAAGTCCGACATGTTTTGGGAGCATCAGTAAGCTCATCAGCCTCATTAGTCTTCCCCTAGCCTCTTATGAAGCCTTACCCTTACAGCTGCAGTGAATAGAAGGCAATAAAAATGGCACCAATCATTGCTTTTAAACTGAGCCTCTGCTCTGTGCATGCTGCAGGGCCACACGCACCCAGGTGCGAAAGGCAGAACACACAAAACTTTCCTCCCTCAACTAGAGATGAGCAGGGTATCAGTGTATCAACACCTCTTGCTTGCCCAAGGGCCCATTGGTAGGAGCTCGAAGGAGCTATGGGACTCTGCAGGCAGGCAGGATGGCTGCTGGGGAGAGAAACTCAAACTTGAGTACTGAGGAGGCTGCACTGCAGAAGAGAGGTACTTGCCTGCCCTGTTACAATGCTGAAAAAATTCTGAGTGTACTGCTGAGGAGGCCCATGGACCCTGATAGGTCATGTGTCTTTGTGTCTTGTAGCACAAAGCAGCCATGAGGAGTGGCAGTGTCCTGTCCCTGCTGCAGCTATGTGCCCCTAGCCTTAAAAATCCCTGGGGAAAAAGAATGGTAGGGAGGGTGTGCAGGCTGTTGTGCCCGTGTTGCTGGGACTGCAGGACGATGCTTACACGGGTTCAGTACTGTGCATTTCTGAAGCTCTTGCTGCTGACAAACATACTTCATTGCAACCAGTTGCCTGCAGCAAGGTGTTTCATTTTGGGATGGCAACAACCCATTGAGTCCAGAAAGGCATCCAGATTTTACCATGAAAACAGATACGGCATTTCTAAGTTCCTGCATAAATATGAACTGCCAATAAATATTTTTTAGTGTGGTCCAACCATATTTTCAGTTTTGAACAGACTTTATGCTGAGGCTTCTTCTCAGCGGATTATTTTCCTTTGACTTTTTGAGTGCTTAAAGCCTCCATCTTGGAGAGGTCTCTTGACAGAAGGAAGCACATGCATTTGTAAAGTGGCTCTTACATTGTTTTATTCTGACCTTGAAGGGTTTGGTTTAGATCAACAGCTTGTGGAGGGATCTTTAATCAGGTTGTTGAACCTCCCCACAGATGCTTAAACACTCCACGTTATGAATCCTAATTATGTTCTTTAAGGACTTGGATTTAATGCTATTATATATATTTGTTCAGAATATATTTATTCTAGATTGACATGAGTTAAAAAGAACAAACTACATTTTTAACATGGCTGTGGTTTGAGGAATACTTTTAGGAAAGAGTCAGAAAATACCTGAAGGCCTGCTTCTGCTAGAAGATAAACTGGGTTTTGCTGCCAGCTGTCCAAATGAATAAGCATTCAAATAGGATCTTCAGTTGGAAAACAAGGACTAAAAAAACTGAGACTGCCATCAGACTGACTGTTCCTGTGCCCTATTACTATGGGTCTCTTCCTTCATGAATTATGAGTTCAGCGACCTTTTTTTTCTTTAGAGGGCAAACATGCCACCTTTATAAGCATACCAAAGTTTTCCTTAATCTCATCCTTTTTAAAAAGAACGGAGGTAAACAAAGCCATCCAAACAACAGAAAATAGCACACAACACTTAATGAAATTTTTAGTGTTTTAAAGTAACCATTTTATCTTTCTTTTGGATGACACTGTTTATTGTAAGACATCATTTTTATTAAATACACTGTAATACAAGAGACTTTCCATGTCATGTTGAGAGAAGCTGATCACATGATTCACAAACAAAACTTTTAACACTGATATCTAGGCATCACTTTGAAATCAGCCAAGATGCAATGAAAGTTTTAAAGCAATGACTATTCGTAACAAACTGCAAAACAAGAACCACTAAATATTTCCACGGAGACATCACATTAAATAAAAAAAAAGAAAAATAAAAGGAGAAAGATAGCTCTACACACCAGGTCACAGTTTGGTGACAATATAGAGATTTATATTTGTATGTAGATATCTTCCTCTTTACTTTAAGTGACAAAGAGAGTGATATCTAGAAATATATATACATAAAGTATAGGTGGAGAGCAGGGCAGGGACAAAAATTTCATAATTAATTGATTCTCTGTTGGTGATTCAATTAAACATCAATGTTGAATTAAATTACTTGTATATAAAATATTCTTAGCTGCTTTTCTTTAAGTTACAGAAAGACACATATAAGCTGCAAGAATTAGGCCTCTAGAAAGATTTGATTTGTTCTCTGTTTTCTCACATATTCCGAACAACGGCCTCATTACTGGCAGCTTTTACAATCCTTGCTCGAAGTATTCACTGTTTATAAAACATCAGCCGGTTATCTCTCAGAACCTTGTACAAGCAAACAAAAAATCCCCACAGACCTTGTCCAGAATGCATAGACAGAAAAATAACACACTCATCATTTCCCATTTCTTCTCCTGAGTCATATGTTAAAAAGATGGCAGAATAGTCACTTGGTTACCATTGTGAATTTCACAGTGTTTTCCCTGCAACGTGTAGCTTTTTTTTTCCATCACGTTTGTGATGAATGTAGCACATCTCCCCACCCCACACAAATAAAGGTGTTTAAACTACGGCTCTAAAGGACCTTTTATTCAAAGCAGCAGTGGCTTATCCCAGCCCTCACAACATGAAAATACAACTTCCTGTGCTATCAAAACCTAGAAATCCTGACCTTGCTTCCCAGTCCCTCCCCATTCCTCTTCCTCATGTTTTATAGCAGTATTTGAAATTCAGTTACAGGCTGCAACAAACCAAACACGGACTTGTTCTAGTATATATGCATTATAGCTTAGTCATCCAGTGATCTAATAATTTTATCGGGTTATTTAATTTCTTTTTAAAGTGTTTTGTAAAAGTCTACATCAACCATTATCTCTTATAAAGGTGGAGAGGGTGCAGTGAGAGAAAGAGAGTGAAAGGAGAAAGGAAAATATAAAAGAAGGAAAGAAGGAGAAAAGGAAGGTCAGAAAAAGAGAAGTAAAAAAGTAATAAAGAAATAACAAAAAAGGACAAAAAAGAAAGAAGAAGAGAAAAATAAGAAGTTACTTATTAAACTGTAGACAATATATAGATATATTGTTTTATAGGTCAAAATGAATGCAGTCCTTTTAAAGAGGGTACAGTCCATCAGGCATCATAGGGTGCTGTTGCTTTACAGTTATCTGTTCTCTATGGCCACTTCTAAGTTCCATGGATCTACTGAGAGTGAAGGACACAGTGCGGTGAATTCTACTGTTATTGATTCTGAATGTTGGTGTTCTCCTTCTTTTACAAGTCATGTTGCAGTTTGAACAGTCCAGCTCATTCGTGGAATCATTTTGTTACTGAAGACAAGTATAAAATGCCAATGGAGTTGCACCATTATTCTAGGAAATAAAACAAGAGTAGCACAAACCCAGAAATGAGAGTAAAACAAACTTTGTTTTCTGAGCTTGGAAGCTTGTCTGCTCATTTCACTGTGAGAAATCAACAAGTGAGATGGGAATGGAAGAAATGTTTTTATGCAATCATCTGGGAAGAAAAGTGCTTGTTGTTGGATCTCTGGCATTCTAGCACTGCCTCTGCTGCACACCAGTTAGAAAGTTGAATCTTACAAACATAGAAAAAGAAATATCAAAAGAAAAAAATTTGGTTGCTCAGCAGACTTTTTCAATTTATTAATAGCACTCTAATCATAATTTGTAATAACATAAGTGTATGTAAATTTATACATATACACACAGCCCATACATAATGTGCATGCATGTCTGCACATATATAAATAAAATACAACAGACATAGGCATACATGTATATGCTATGTGTGTGTATATATATATGCCATATGCAAACACAGATATATTATATATATTATATATATGATCAGTTCATAACACAGTTCAGAAAGACTTTTTAAATGAGCCTGATTGTCATATTTACTGTGTACACAATTTACCTGACAGTGCAAGCATGATGAATATGCACATATACTCACCCTTCATTTATTTCTTCCTCTTCTCTGCTCATTCTGCTACATTTACCCACCTTTTCATGAACAAACGCAAACTATGTATAGCTACAGTTTATAGCTTTTTACTGTGATTATACATTTTATGCACTATCAAGAACATTAAGGATATAGGTCAAGGTTAACCATACTGGTGGCTCTGTAGAACATTTGGTCCTTTAGGAGTTTAACATACTGCTATGTTATTGCACAATGCTTTCTAATACTATTTATTCTCTGAAATGACTCTAAAATTTATTCTCACTAGTAAATCAAAAAGAAGATGCCACTAAGTGTATTTTCAGGGTTTTGTGGTTATTTTTGGTATACATTCTTTCAGTGCTTGCAAAACACACGTGCTTGCTTTTGGGCTGGAGCCTGTTTTCCAGTAGAAGCATCATCTCAGATGCCTTTTTCTTCAGCTCAAAAGACACTAAGACAGAATATGCAGGTAGAAACTTAGCAGCCCTCTCCACCACCTGCATCCTCCTCCCACTGCACAGTAAGAGAGGACTCTGGTATCTTTCTTTTCCACCACTGTTATTTTGAAAATAATTTTCAAATTCCTTTAAAACATAACATTCATTTTCTCAAGAGAATGGGTTTCAGCGGATGCTCAGTCTTTATCTAGTTTTCTGTGAGAACTTCCAAGACAGTCTAGATAAAATCTTAAGGCCCATTTTGTAGGAATCTTCCTCTGGCTTTTTATGTGTTTCCAGTTCAGTAGTGTTAAGAAATAACATCTAGTTTATTAAAGAAATACTGAGTATGGCTTTATAGTTACACTGTCATGTTTATTTGTAATGCTGCCTTTTCAATGACATTGAGAAGGGTAAAACTTCATCAGTGTCCAGTGAACTATCTTCTTCTGAAAATGTTCAGAATCTTTATAAGCTAGCTCTAAAAGCTTCTGAAGGAAAAACTTGAAGTGCCTCAATAAATAATACATGCAAGCAAATTATATATTAAATGTTCTATGGGAACACTTACAAAAATAAAATGCTTAATTTATTAAATAAAATATCCCCAACACGAAGATGAACTATTTTGATCTGGCTCATATCAATAAGAAATAATAAAAAGAGAAAATGGAAAGAAAGATCACTTTTTTGCAATAATGCCCCCTCACAGAGGGAGGCAAAAGTCTTGAGGAATAGGTAAGGTAGGTTTTCATTTGTAAGAATTTATATTAAAAATAATCCTAACTCTAAATTTCAAATTGTCAACTTCTAGTTTGAAAAACAACAAGTATGCCCATGCAGCTGTCATCAACACAGTGGCCATGCAAATGTTGTACATATACAGTGCCAACCCAAACAAAAATAAATTATTTAAGAAAGTGTGGATGTTGGTTATGACAGCAATAGTACCAATACAAACATGGCGCTTAGCTCAGAATATTTGCACTCTGAATAGCAAGCCATAACAACAAAGTAATTTGTTTTCTCTAGAGATCTTTATCCCCTGCTATGTCTCAAACATAACCAGTGATCTCCGTGCTTTAGATTATTCATGTTATATCAGCCTATAGTATCTATAACATTGTAAAGGCATTTTAACATGGCTAATGTCCTCCATTAGCCCCTACTAATGAAATATTGTTATGAGTTTGCTATGCCTACTAGGGTGTACTACAAGATGAGTGATCGTTTCTGCACAAAGGGCATTAATTGACAAAGACCATGCACAGTTTTAATTGCATGGTTAAAAAAAAAAGAAAGGGATTAAGGAAGGAAGGAATATGCTGCTGGACAAGCATAGTATAAGATATATCTGCCCCAGCATCTATAGCTCATCCTATCTTATCAAAACCCTTAATTTCAGCATGTGATCATAAAATTAATACTGTACAGCTTCAGCCTTTACTAAAAAAGACTATCTGGAGAACATTTTTACACCAGTGGCATGACATTATCCTAGCAGTAGACAAAATAAGGGCATGTGTTTAGTTTATCGTGTTGTAACACAACTGTGTGCAGTGCAGGCAGCATCTTTTTTCATTTTACTTGATTCTGGCAATGAATGGTGCTGGCAAAGCACCTCCTTAAACAATCCTTTTAGTCCTCAGAAAGATTCTTCAGGGAAATTGCTAGATCCCCTATTGCCTTCTATCAAATCATTTCAGTGTTTTCTTGTAGGGTTGAATGCCACCTGATTCTCAAGTTCCTCCAGACAGTGTATCACACAAGAATGTCTTCTTTCCATCTGGCTTTATCTCTGCAAAGAACATTCTTCATGTAGAGAACACCAGTCTTCTTTTTCCACCCACAGGCCAAAGCAAAAAAATGAGGTGAATCCATAGAAACTCCCAGTAGCTGTACTGCAGAAATCACAAAGTTTTAGTCAAATATATTTTTCCCTTTTTTTCATCCACATCAAAGGCATGAATACAACAAGGCATTGTCAGTTGTGGTGGGCAAACTGAAGAGTCTGCTGATATAACAGATCAGGTTTTTAAGGCCTTTGTCTATGCAGAGTTACAATAATGCAGAAGCCAAATTGATTAGAAAGACAGGAGAGAAGGAAAAAAAAGATAGAAACTGAGAGAGAGAGAAGATACATCTCAGTAATGTCTAAAAAGTCAATATTGTGTCTACAGATGGAGAAGTGCACATTGCTTGCCCTTTGAAAGCTTCTCCGCAACTTTGTCATTGATACTGTCAAAGTTAAGAACACATTTTAATGGAGTTCAGCAGTAGTCGAACACATTCATTCCTGCAGCCCAGAAGAAGAAATGCTAGGAGACTTTAGCCTAAAATATCCAAGTAGACTGGAGATGCCTTGGCCAAGTTCTGAAGGAGGGAATGGATTTCTTTGATGTTGAGCCTCATGTGAGGCTCCCGTTGCCAACAGCCCAGCATCAAGTCGTACACTTCCTTTGGGCATGTGCGAGGTCGCTGCAGGACTCGGCCCTGAGTGATGCACTCAATCACCTACAAGAAAGCACAAGGAAAGGATCAGCACAGCTGTGCCAACTACATGGAGTTCATCCATGCAAGAGTTAACTTTAATCACTACAGTAGCCTCACTGGTGGTGGTCATACAGCCTGCTCTGTCAAGGGCTGCATTTCTAGGTAAGATGCATGAGCAGTACTATGCGATCTGAAAAAATAACTAAATTCAAGTGGTCAAGGAGCAATAACTTTTCTCATATTAAGTTCACCCATGTTGCCCCTTTCACACAATAGCTAGGAATTAATCCCATACTTTCTCTCTGTATCCATCTATCAACCTCATCTCATCTCAGAAGGAGGCTAAATTTTCAACCTGCTCACACAGAGCTTCAATGCCTCTCCTTCTCTCCCTCCCTCTTTAAATTTATGAGTATCACCATAGCTAATCTCTGGAAAAAGATTACTTTTGACTGCCTGGAAATCAACAGACATCTAGATTGCTTCAATCTATTCAAGAATGGTTATAGACAAAGACTCTGCAACAATATCATGTATGATACGACTGTTAAGGAGATAGCTAAGGTTCTTTTCATTGCCTCATGTCCTTTTCATGCCTTTTTTAATACCCAGATCAGACTCTATCCTATACAAAAGAAAAACCTAAATTCCAACTATTCTAGTTCTACTTGGACACTCTGCTTGGACACTACTTCCATCCACTCAAGACAGAAAAGGGTGAAAAGGAAGAAATTTGATCACATGGTTCATGACAATACCTGATAATAGTATTTGCCTTTACTGAATAAATTTGTTGCTGTCCCTTCTCCAGAAAAGCAACACCACCAGTTACCATGACAGCTTTCCTAATGCAGTTTGAGAATGTATTACACACACCTCGTTATTTGAGAGCTGATACCATGGTTGTTTGCCGTAAGTAAAGATTTCCCATAATACAACTCCCAGGCTCCAGACATCGCTTTCTGTGGTGAATTTCCTGTACATTATACTCTCTGGAGGCATCCAACGAATGGGCAGCATGGTGTGACCTCCAACCTGAGAAAAACAAATGAAAGAGTCAGAAATAGTTGCATCAGAGCCTCACAAGGAAGTGCCAAGACACTAAATAAGGAGAATCCATGGTTTCTTTTTTTCCCATATGGTAACATTTCCTTCAAGGACCTTTAAAGAACTGGAGATTCATGGTCCAAACTCTTCTCCCCCAGCAACAATCATTACCACAAAAGGTTTCTCAAAATCTCAAAAGACACTTGTAAAATTCAAACTAATCTTTAGTGTTTACTTGGTACATCCTACCCAAGGAACAGGAAGCTCTATATCACACTACCAACCTATTTTAAATTAGACCAGTTTTACTCTCCATTTTAAACTCAAGAAACTAAAAAAGATTCATTAAATGAAATCTACACTGCATGATTCTCCTAGAAACTCAGTGACATCGACTGAAATCCATGAAAACACAGTGGTCTCACTGCATGGCATGGTAGGACTGGATTTACATGGTTTAATATCCTAATTTTGACTGAATAAAGCAATGTTATTTTCTGTTGATAAGCTCCCCAGTTATTGCATCAAATTATTTTGATCCTCATTAACTACGCAGTACAATACAGCTTTTTTTTTTTTTTAATAGTCCTTTGGATATATTCCCTTGATAATAAACAATGTGTAAGACATGAACTCTGCCCAAAATCAAGTCATGTTGAATGGGACCTTCACTGAAGGCCTTTCTGAAGGCTTTTAGAACATTTAGAACATTTTAGAACATTTTTAATCTTCCCAGAATGCTACATGTCCTTAAACTTAGGTTTCCTAACCTTAATGTAAATTTTAAAAAATTGCTTGTTTTCAACTCCTAAAAAATTTATTGTTCCTGGTATGTACCATTCTGACTGGGTCACATCATTAAATAAATCCACTCAAGTTCTTTTAAAATAGTGTAACTGCTGAGATATTCTGACATAGATATACAGATATGCTAATTACTTTTGCATCATGACAGCTGAGAATATTTCCAAGGAAAATTAAAAAAAAAAAAAAAGAAAGCTTTTTCAAGGACATCTAACCTTGATTAACTCTCTTTCCTGTCTGAAAACATATTTAGTTATGAAACCATATTTGCACTTTCAGAATTCTGTCAATTTAAAATCATTTCTCTTTGTGGGACATTACATTTGTTGCATAAATAATGCCCTCTTTGTTCTCATGTTGAAACAGCAAATGGAAGGAAACTACAATGGAAGTTCAGTCAGGGTTCCCATTATTTTTAAATCACACAGAACATGCATTTCCAGGTTTTTGTCAATAACTCAGTGTTAGCACAGCATACTGAATGCAGCTATGGCTCTGAGAGCTCAACCCTGTCCTGTGCATCGCCACAAGTCCATGCTTACTACTGACTTCACAGAACCAGAAAGTCACGCTAAAACTTTCACAGACTTCACAGAATCACAGAATACACTGAGTTGGAAGGGACACACAAGGATCAGTGAGTCTAACCCTTAGCCTTGCACAGGACCATTCCCAAGAGTCATAGCATGTGCCTAAGATTATCATCCAAACACTTCTTGAACTCTGCCAGGCTTAGTGCTGTGACCTCTTTCCTGGGCAGCCTGTTCCAGTGCCCAACCACCCTCTGGGTGGAGAACCTTTTTCTACTGTCCAGCCTAAACCTCCCCTGACACAACTTCAGGCCGTTCCCTTGGGTCCTGTCCCTGGTCACCGCAGAGAAGAGATCAGTGCCTATCTCTCTTCTTCCCCTCACAAGGAAGTTGTAACTGCAGTGAGGTCTCCCCTCAGTCTCCTCTTCTCCAGGTTGAACACACCAAGTGACCTCAGCCTCTCCTCATACGGCTTCCCCTCAAGGCCCTTCACCATCTTTGTCGCCCTCCTTTGGATGCTCTCTAAGAGCTTAATATTTTCTATTGTGGTGCCCAAAACTGCATGCAATATTCCAGGTGAGGCTGTACCACTGCAGAGCAGAGAGGAATAATCCCCTCCCTTGACCGGTTAGCGATGCTGTGCCTGATGCCCCCAGGACACGGTTGGCCCTTCTGGGTGCCAGGGCACTGCTGACTCATATTCAACTTGTCATTGACCAGAACTCCAGTCTGTAGGTACATCCAGGGTTGCCCCATCCCAGGTGCAGAATCCAGCACTTTCCATCTGGTTGGTGATTGCCCAGTCCTCTCATTTGTTGAGGTCTCTCTCCCTGCAGGGCCTCCCTGCCTTCGAGGGAGTCAATAGCTCCTTCGAGTTTTGTGTCATCTGCAAACTTGCTTAGTGTCCCTTCCAGTCCTGCATCCAAGTCATTTATGAAGATGTTGAAGAGCAGAGGGCCCAAGATGGAGCCCTGTGGAACCCCACTAGTGACAGGTCACCAGTCTGATGTTACCCCATTCACTATTACCCTCTGTGCTTGACCCATGAGTCAATTGCTCACCCAGTACATGATGTGTTTATCCAGCTGTGTGCTGGGCGTTCTGTCCAGAAACATCCTGTGAGAGACAGTATTGAAAGCTTTACTGAAATCCAAAAAGATTACATCAACTGGCTTCCCTTGATCTAGGCTCTTCTCTTCCCTCCACATGAGATGTCATATGAGTGATGGAGGAGTATTTTTTGACAGGTTGCTGAATGAAAGGCAAGGCTCCTGATTTCAGTTCCTGGCTACATTGTGGATTTGTTTCTGACTCAATTCAGGTTGCTGTGCACAGGCTTCAGAGCCATTAAAAAGGGGATCCTGTTCCTATGCACTTCATAGGCAGAGAACAGATAAAAATTTTTCGGTACTTTTCTCGATTTGGCCCATTTTTGTCTGTGTTATAGTTTATCCGTCTGGCAGACAGAGTGGCTGTAAAGCTCCTTTGCTTCAGCAGTTTTCATCAACTTTGACTGAGATGTCCCTCAATGATGTGGGGTCTGAACACACCAACACACTGAGATGCAAATATTCAGTCGTCCACCTTATCATAACCTAAACTGACATGGCAACCAAACACTTTCAAACCACCACTTTTACCCCTGTCTTGAGAGGTATTTCATTAGAAAGTCAGAAAAGTCAGACCCTTAGAAACACGCAGTCACATACACCCAGATAAAGGGTAAGTGCCATTAAAAGATGGTTAGTGATGAGACCTTTTGGTCTCATCAATTATTAAAATGGCTCTTAGATCTGCTCATCATATAACCTCTGCTATTGGTTCTGTTCATCAATTTCTTTGACTCATTCCTTTAAAAATTAATGAAAGCTATAGACAATAAAATATGTGTCTCTATTTTTTCTTATTTGTCATATCTTAAATCAAGAGATTTTGAAAAAGCATTTAAAAAAACCCCAACCACTCTTTTCCCATGGTTTCTCACTATAGATCCACTACGTATTTTTGGTAGGACTCTCTGCTGAGTTTCTGATGCCATTTAGGAAAATGAACAACACATTTCTAGAGTGATGATGATAAACTGCCACCAAATAATGGCTCTGTGATCAACTGATCTGTAACATAACACACCTAGCTGTCTCTCTTTGCAGTCATAGCAAGACTGACTTGCTAGGGTTGATACTGAGAATACAGAGAAGCACAAGCCACGGGGCTCTTTGGTGTTCTTCCCACATGATCTTGCCTGGACTGGTGTTCATTTCTGTCCCCAAAGGCATGAGACTTCATCAGACAGAGGACTTGACCAGGACTGAGAAGTCCTGAGGTCTCTCCATCTTTATCACTGCTAGCATCAATCATTTTAGACAAAGTTACTTCCAACACCTCAGTATCTCTTTGAAGAGAGAATTTATTGCCTTTCAAAGTATCAATAAAAGTATTGCACAGGGTGCTCTTCTTGACAGATGGCATTGCAATGAAACACGATACCTGTGCAACACTGAACATCACCTGTGGCAGGCTGTGAATCTACCTGTGGTCTAAGAGCACCTTCCATTTCAGTTCAGTCCCATCAAAAGCACATGTCAGGGTTAAAGGCACTTCTTCTAAATGCACATTTCCTTTTCTATTAAAAATCAGTGGTTACTGAGTCAACACTCAGCTAAGAAAAGCATTAAGGGCTGTGCTAGTTGTATGTTTAAAATGAAGCACGTACTTCAGAGCTTTTTGAACTGAAGCTTGGAACTTGACACAACTGTTTGCGGGATGCCTGAAACAAACTGCCAGTCTGTTGAGAGTTTCTTTTATCTTTATCTGATGAGTTCAAGCACCCAGGGTTGTGCATAACTGCAGTGAAGAGAGGTGGGGTGCCTTTCTGCTGTTGTTGCCAGACTCTTAGCAAGGCTACAAGGGGTTTTCCAAGAAGGACCAATGAATGAAAACATGACTGCACTGACCAAAGTTTAAAGGTTCTGAGTGCTTCACAGGGATGCCTTCCACATTTTCTTTAAGAAATGCAAGTTATTACACAGCTCTCAGATATCACCAGCATTCTGCAGTATAAAGTCCCTGCTATGCACACTGTAATTGCAGTGCTGCTTGATATACATAAATTTCAAATGGTTGTGTGCTAAGCAGACTACAGTTATAAGTAAATAACACCTTTATGTTCAGTCTAGCTAAGGTTATGACAGGATTTAAAGCATTAAGTTTTTACATAATATGCTATCACTGTATCTGTGATCCATACTGTAGCTGTAAAAATGACCACTTTATGTATACAAGTTAGGGTAGATTTTCTTGATGCTTATCTGAAAGCAGCTGCATTATTACCATAATACCATATAATGCCATAGTTCATTTTTATTTAGAATTGTACTGCTACAGAAGTACAGACTTAAGTACTTATTTCCAAATGTCAGCCTATGAAAGCAAGCATACCCTAGCCCAGCTATAGCCTTGTATTATCTTCACTAGCTGGTTTTACTAGCAATATTGGTCTAGAATCTAAAACATAAAGCCCAGTGAATTAGACCCTGCACTGTGTAAACAATCCACAGGGAGGAGTCTGCTATGCCTGGCCAGTGAACTATGATGTTCACCAATGAAGCTCTTCCAAGGAAAAACCACCACACTGCGCCACATATGAATGTTGCAGTTTCAACAATACAAGGTCATTCCACTTGTCACCACTTTCAGCAACCACCTTTTCCATGAATTTCGGTCTTTGAAAGGTGCAAGAGAAGCTGGCCTTGAACACTGTTTTGATATACTTGCAAACATTTAGCTTCTAAGTGTGTCACAGGAGGACTATGTCTTAGTCTTGAAGCAGGGCATATAATTTTAGAGTTTGCTAAAGTTTGTTCACTTTCTGTCCATTAAAAATAGACCTGTCTATACCTGCCATGGTCATTCCTCCAACTTCTACTGCCCAGCTGCCATGGGAATCCAAGGCCTTGTTGTCTGATGATTGATAGCAAATGGAGATGCTCTCTTACAGAGAACAACCAAATGAATGTCCTGTCTGGCTTGACTGGTGCATCTCTCCAGAGCCCTGCTGTTCACAGACCTTTTGCAATTCAGGATGGTGGACTTGAAAGCAGCAAAGCAGTTCAGCATATGTTTCAATTAAAAGTCATGTGTGGTAGTTTAGTCTAGGCCTTTCTTGGTGACCAGTTTGTAACCAAGGAAGTGCCCAGATTTACCCAGTATTCCCTACGATTTTTATGTAAGCCAGGGTATAAGAAGAAAGCAGGAAAGGCCTTCGTCTCTCTTTACTTCTGGCAGCTTTGGAGGTGTGAGTTTCCCTGCTGTTGAGTCTGCCGTGTTGGTGAGTGAGGCCTAGTAAGGCCTTGCCGACCTTGGGAGACAGAGGTTGCCGGCGATCGTTCCAGCGCAACTTTCTGTTGTCCCAAGGAGAGTAGTAAGACATTCTTTTGCTAATTCTTTTAATTGCTACATCTTGGGCTATTGATCGTGTATATTTTATTTTGGTTTTGTTCCTTTTTTTTCCCTCCCCCTTCCCTTTTCCTTCTGAAATTGTATATAACTGTAATATAAGTGTAAATATATTTATATATATATTGCTTTAGCTGCCTCTCTCTCGTTTCGGTTCTCTTGGGTTTTTTTTCCCTCTTCTCCCGTGGTTTGTGGGGGGGGGAGAGCCTTGTGGTGAGGTTTGGGGACTTGGCAGGGATCCAGCTTCAAACCATATCATGTGACAAGTATATACTCAATCTCTTTAGCACAACTAGATAATTTTGTCAAACCGGAACGAAGCTGTACCTTTCCAATCACTTGTTCACTCCTCCCTAAAAAAAGCATCCAGTATACTTGCAAGATAATGGCCTTTTTAGGGTACTTTTCACTATTTATATTTTGGTCTTCTGACTTGTTTCCCCATCTCAGGATGATAAAACTGCAAAGAAATGTTCTCTGAGAAAATTATCATGTCTTATTGCTAAAACTGAAAACCTCTCCTCTCTCGCTAAACATCTGCTCTTTCCCCCTCATGAAAGCTGCCAAATGTTTCTCTCAGCACAAGAAAAAAAAATCAATAATTGTTATTTTCATTTTTTTCATGCCCTGGCCTTCCAGACAAAGTCAATGCCTTCTCTTAAAATATCAGTCCTGCATGTCTACTTGCAGAAAAGCAATATGTTATTATCATAGTCATAATAAGCCATACCACTCCAACACATGAGTTTACTGAATTATAAAATAAGGTAGATTATTAGCCAATAGCTAAAAATGTGTCCTTTCTTTTTCACTTTTAACCCTGCTTTAGTTCATTGTATTTAAAAGGGGATTATGTCTAAAGTTCTTAATTAATTCTACCAGTGTTTTTTTCAGAAAAGTGAAACATTGTCTAGAACAACATTAATTTTAACTGTAAATTCTCTCTTCAATTGCATAACATCAGTTCAATATTGTATGTTAATTCTGTGTCATGGAGATAAAATTCTTCTCATTAGCCTCTATGAAACCATGAGCAGTATGGAGAAGATGAAGGAAGACCAATTACTCAGACATTCACATAACACAAGAAGCAGAAGATATCAAATAAAATTTGTAAATGGCAGTTCATAAATAACAAAAAGAGGCACCCTGTCACATAATATACAGTTCCGTGTGGAACTTACTGCCATAAGATACTGTCAACCCTCAAAGATTATCAGGGATCAAAAAGTGATTAAACAAACGGATGGAGGACAAAATAGGACAAGGACTATCAAACATGAAGATACCATCTCTGGCCCAGGAAGCTCCTGAGTTGCAGAATGCTGAAGGCTAATAGGGCACTTCAGGGAAATATTAATTTATGCTTAACCTGTTTCCATACTATTTCACAGACACTGGTTTTTCACAGTGACAGGACCCTGGACTAGAAGGGTCTTTTTGGAGAAGCTATTCCTATGTTCCTGTACAGAAGGGCCACACATTGCAATATGGAGTCCTTATTAAACCTCTCAGCAATGCTTATGGAGGGCTAGAAACAATTCTGGCAAAAGGCTGGAATAAAGGGGAGATACCACATAGAATCAAAGTAGGTGAATGACCTAATGCATCTTACAATTCGGGATCCTCCAAAGATTTTAAAATGCTAAGCTGAACAGATATAGAAACAGTGCCTATTGTTATGTTTTACATAACACAGCATCAGTTTGGGCCAGTCAAATATACAGGATAATTAATAAACTGTAGTAGTTATTGCACTGCAGGCCATTTACTCTTCCAAGAAAGGAAGATGAAGTGCCCTGGAGGTAAGATCAGATGAGTGCTACAAAGAAGGTGACGTGATTCACATCTCTGATTGAAAGAAATGTCTCCTATCAGACAGAGGGACAGAAGGAAAGTTAACCAAGTAGAAATCTGCAGCACTGAAAAGTAATGGATTACAGCTCTTTGGTCTCCCTGGACAAAGTGTGTAAAAATGAAAAAAAAGTCTATTCCTTTAAAATATAAATTATTTTACTTCAAAATGATAAACTTTTCCAGTGTTAAACAATAATCTAAGCTAAGAGAAAGGGAGGTAAGCTGTGGTAAAATGGAAGGAAAGGCACTTTGAACAGTGTATTTCAGTGAATTCAGTGTACATCTAGATTAATTTCTGAAGATGGGATTCAGGAACTTAGTGAAAAAAGCAGGGAGATGAAATTACTATAAGCCAGAGAACATTCGGCATATTGAATCAGGTGGTCTCTCCTTTTTAAAACACTCCGTATTCTACCAATTTGCCATATCAAGTTATGCCATAGGATATAGTTACTGATCACTCCAGTGGCACAACTTGCAACTCAGAATATTGAGCTCATATGAAGTCCTGTGTTTTTGAAGTCCTTAAAAAAAGTTGTCACTGTATCACTTGTACCTTACCACTGTTGCCACACCTCAGTGTTTGCTGGTTGTACCAGCAGATGAAGAGAGGTATTAAGTACCAGTAGACAAGCAGTTAGAATTACTTATGTCAAAATCCTCACAGGCTCCAGGTGATCATCTAATCTGTCCAAGTCAACAGCAAATCAGCAAACAATTTTGCAGTGCAACATTAATGAATTGTACTTTCTGATTTTCAAAGTGGTTTACAATATATGAAATTCCACTTTTATATTAATCACAAGTAGTCCGGGCTACTAGTGTCAAGGAAATTTTACGAAATAACCTTGCATTGGAAAAAACTGGCCTCTACAAGTCTGCATCACAGTTGAAATCCTAACTTCTTTTGCTTTTTAGATGGCTGTTTAAGGTGTAATGTGATGTGCTAGCTGAACAGCACAGTCAACATCAACGAGTTGCAGTCATCTGAGCATAGACTCTCAAAGCCCAATATCACACCACATAAGGTAGCTTGTGTTCACTGGGAAATATGTATTCCTAATAGTCTGAAAGCTATTTCTCAGGTACGACAGATCACAACTTTTCCCCATACTTTACTGAAACCCACATTTTTTTCAAATTTATTGTAGGTTAATGTAGCATGTCTGGCTCTATTGCTCATGTCAAATTACATCACAGGGGAAGAGGAGAGCAACAGAGCTTGGTTTGTAGCTTTTCTTCTCCCTTGTGAGTCACAAACGTGCTTTTATAATGTATACCACAAGGGAGCACCACAATTGTTAGTTGAAATGTCTCAGATGTTTCAGTTCTTTGAATTTTTTAAGACAGTTTCTCCCCTTTTCCCCCCAGATGCTAATCAACAAAGCACTGACAAGGTCCTTGTGCTCATTTTCCTTCTCTTCCACAGTCTTGATGATGTTTTCTTCTTTGCTCTTTCTGTGGGCCATAATTTGTTTACATAAACTGGAAAACACAAGAGAAAAGTTTAACTAAAATAGAACAGAAAACATTCTCTGTTGTTTTCCCTCCATTAAGTCTAGGTTTTGTCTCCTTATTTGTGTCACATCATGCTATGAGTTGAAACAGGCATTTGCTCTGAAATGAGGCATCCATCAAACAACACACAATATGATCATTAAAAATACCACTAACTGCTATTACTGGGGAGGAAAAAAAGATTTCTCATTCCTATGGTGCTTTCAAAATCCTAAATTCTTATCATATTTATATATTGAATTATTCCTCAAGCCATGCTTAAAATTTTGTTCTTGGATACGACAGCCCAAGTGTATAAACTCTGCCTGTGGTGCCATAGCATCTTACCTTCTGCCTGTAGAATAAGGCCAGATAACCTTGACATGCAAGCATTGGCAGAAGGTGTTAGTCTAGTAAGAAAAGACCCTCAAAATTTCCCTGGGTGTATCCATTCCCTAATGACATGTGATCAGGGTAAAGTTTAGCTTTCTGACAAAGCCTGTTAAACTTTTTTATTATTAGGTGATCCTGAGGAACAGAGGAAGATGAGAGTGATCTTTGAAAGGATTTAGGTCTTCACCAGCACTGCTACATTTCAGGTAAGGGCTCTCTGAAGATTTAACATATATGAATTTCCACACCATGGATTGTGCAATGTACTCCTCACATCCTTCACCAAATGCCAGTAGTAGCATGTGAGCACAGGAGAAGAGATGGGTGGAAAAGAAACCCAAAAATACACTTACTCTCCCTGTTTTCCCCTCACATTTTTCACTGCCCCAAGGGAGCACTCTGGGGCACTCTTCCACCTTTTCCTAGGATGAAGCTAATCCTTACTATAACCATGCAGCATTGAAGCGGTTCCTTCCTCATGCACGGTCACCCTCCTCTCTGGATAAATAAGAATCCTATTAAACATGGAGTCCTCTACTTGCTGCACTTCTATAATTAATTCAAAATAAATACATAAACATAATTTTAGTTTCACTGCTCAAATAAAAGTAGGATCTGCAGTAAAACTGAGAGCTCAAAGGTTAGAACCCATTTCTTAAACAAAAACAGGCTACAGTTTTACACCAAAGTAGTTCCAACAAGTAATTTAATTTTTTGAGATGCCTGTTGTTAGAACTGAGAGTCAACTGTATGATCTTCAATATAAATCTTACACACAGTATTCCCAGGCTCCAGAGTTGCCAAGACTTAAGAGGTCTTGGAGACAGTCAAAATATGCCAAGTGGGAAATGCATGTCCCATGCGGTTAAGACAACATATTTCAAATTTTTGGGGGGGTTCATGAGATTGTCTATAGCCCCAGTTTTTTGGACAGTTCAAGAATACTTTGGGATGGGATTCCCAAATCAATCTCTGAGAAATCTGGTACTCAACCAAGTCATATTTCAGTTAGGCTGGCACTAGTATTTTGACCTATGCTTGTATGATGCCTAGATCAATGAAGTCCTAATCTACACAAGGCTCCTACACACACTTGCAGCACATGCAATGGATAATAATAACACTTTTTCTAGCCACTTGTAAAAAATTACAAATGGGTTCTCCATAGCAGCTGCAGTGTCAGTTTTTTATATCACAGTGGGTTAATAAAGCCCTAATACTGTTTGTGAATCTTTGTACTTCAGAATATTTTTCATCTGCTTCAGCTGAAAACTTTTGAAATATTGTTTCATAAAGCCTGCATTTCCTTTTAAAGTCATGCTACTTTATAATACTCTGGGCACTTTTAGGATGATCCACACAGAGTATTACCACATGCACTCGATGTTCTTATTAAAATATTATGTGCTTCAGGCCTTAGTATATAATTTTCTTTGCTTTCTTGCCAGGAAGTCTATATATTCTTTTCGTGTATTAGGCCACCATCTTCACCTAACCCTGCATCCTGACCTCTGCGGTTATTTCTGCTGAAAATGTCTCAATCTTGTATCCATCTGAGGTTCTCATTAGCCCTGACCTCACGCCTTGGCTACAGCCCCATTTTATTTTCCTTTTCTCTCTGCTAGATAGCAGTTCTCCTTCAAGACACTTCAGTCATTGAGCTAAAAGACTTCTGTTAACGAAAAGCAGATGCAACACTAAGTTCTCCCCTGAAAGAATCTTCTTCCTACCATAATGATTTTGAGCTTGAAAACCCACCATACTGTGCAAGACCCGTTCTGTATGATTAATCCAGCCTTCCAGGACATCCTAAATGAGTGTTTATTTTATGACATGTTAATTTTTAGCAGTGAGCTTATCACTGACTAGGTAATACTGACAAAGGAGGCTGCCTTGCTAGTATGGTAATTACATGTGAATACTGAATTGTAAATTAGTGCCCTCCGAGTTGCTGAACTGTGTATTTATCTCGTTTAATTTTCTTTTCAATTCTTTTGAACAATTTACATAGTCACTGCTGTATGAGTGTCTGGGTGCTCTGTTGCTTGAATCCTTGAACTAGGTAGTGAAGGAACTGGATTAATTCAAGATCATGAAGACTCCATCACAAAATGTATGCCACTTAATTTTGACATGTTACTGTATATATACATAAAACTATATATATATACATTTATAGTATGATAATAAATGCACTGCAGTGTATTTGGTAAAGGTGCTTAGGTTTTACTGAGATCTCACTGTTACGGTCAATATGTCATCTTTGGTGGGAAGCAAAACATGGCTCTGGTTTTCTGTGAAAACTGTTGAGCTATGGAAACAGTCAGGTGGAAGTTAGCCATTTGAAAGGCAGAAATAATTGTCCATGTATTTTCTTTGCCTGTTTTGAAGAGATAAAAATGAATATCATATGTAAGCCAATACAGAATGCGCTTCTATCAGACAGGAATTAAGTATGACAATTCCTGAACAAAATGCAACCCAAATTCTTGCTCTTTAAGGTCAGACAGCTGTCCAGAGTCTATGTCCTCCTGTGGCAGGAGGACACAATAACAGCAAAAGGAAGTTATTTTTTCCAAGACTGTCTTGGCTCTAGAGAAAACAGGGGAGAATATTCCTTGTTAAATGAATCTAATATGGGTTACTCCCCCGATGCACTTGCTCAAATAAGGGCCTCTTTATGCTCAGCAGGAGCACTTTAATGAAGAAGCATCTACTAAATGAAGCAACAACATGACACCCCCACCCTGTTGAATAGGGAAAGGAATCAAGAAGAATATCAATAGAAGAGAAAAGAAGGTGTGGGTATGGGAAAAGCACAGAGGGTGAAAAGAAGATGGGGAAAAAGCAAAATGGTCACAATCATAAACCAGGACATGTAGGAATGTATGACCACCCAGCCTGCTTTCTATTGCAAAGCATCTCCAATAGGCAAGCACACAAGCAGCCATCAGTGAGCACTATGGCCCACATAAAGCTCTTATTGCAAGTGGTCCTCTTATGGATGGGCTGAAGCTTGGGAAGACTCTTGCAGCTCTAATCCTACATGTGCCTTTCAGTTATTTCAGTAAATATCCAGTAACATTAAGAGCCTCCTATATAAGATATCCTATGGTCAGAACACTGCCAAGTTACAAGAAGCCTCAACTCTTTTCTACTTCAGGAAAAGGAATATAATATCCAGAATGAACACTGCTGAAAAGAACACAATACTCAGAAAAACAATAATAACTATAATTTCACCTCTCCATCATGGAAGACACAAAACTGCAGTGCCTTTGCTCATTTGCTTTTCGTATGTGAGAGATGGGGAAGGAATTAAAGAGGGAATAAAGGCAGAACTTCTACCTTCTGTAAGAGAACACAGAGACAGCTTTGCACTGCCTTTTCTAGAGGATTTCACAGGTTGTGAGCAGCTGTCAAAAAGCCCTGATGAAACTGTGTTTTTCAGCTGTCACTACCAGAAATTGGGCTTTCCACTGAGTCATGGAGTCAGGGCAAGCCTCCGGGCTCTCTCTAGGTGAAACTCAGGCAAAAGTCTGGGGAAAGAACCACAGCACACAGACTGGCCCCTAATTTCTATAGGTTACGTCTGCCATCATAGGAACAAATGTAATTGTTGTTCCCTCCAAAACAGCTAATGCATGTACATTCTGTCTTGCAGTAGAAGTACAGATTTTGGTTATTGTGCATTTGAACCAGTTGCTCATGATGCTCCCAGATGGAGAGCAAGGGAAGCAATACTATACACCTTCTGCTGATTATTAGCACTGAGATGGATGCCAAACACAAATGTATTTTCCACAAATTCATCTCTGAATAATTAATTTTATTAATTTTAATAATTATATAATATATAGTGGGAAAATCTTATGGGTTTTATTTTCAAGATTTAAATGTATTTAAAAATTATTATTTTATGTTAATACTATATGATCACTGTTCATATTAATTATGATAATAACAGCATTATGTATACAAAGGAAGAGAAAAATGCTCTAATTTAAATGAAAGCTAGAACCACAACACATAGACTGGCCGCAAATTTCTATAAGCGGTGGGATGAGGTGGGATGCTGGTTCTAGAATTCAATCATCTTTAGTATTCTGAAATAATGGATAATATTTTTATACTCTGCAATGGTATCGAGAAGCAGTCTATGTGCAACTGAGCCTAAATCCTTTTGTTCTGTATTGCCAATACAAAAAAGAAGAGAGAAGAATTGATCTCTGTAAAGGAAGAAATGGTTGTATTTAGTCTAAGGACTGACTAATAGAAGAATCACAACAACTTTTGACTATCATGCTAATACGTTGCGGTTCAGAAGAATCAGAAGCAGGAGAATGAGAGGACAGGATAAGCAGAATAAGGAATCAACAAGGCAATAGGAAAGTTCTCCTTGTACTTTTGAACTGAGAATATCTCCCCTGAACCTTCTCTTTCCCAATAAATGCAAACTAATTTAAATTTAAATGAACTTCTACCTAGGCTACTTACAGTACCCTTATTATTCCATTCAACAAAACCACTGTGGTCATAAAAAGAAGCGCTTTTCTTATTGAGAATTACTGATGTTCTGAAATGCCTTTGATTCTGTATCAGGCAAAACTACTCACCATTTTCTCATAATTTTAAGCACAGTTTTGAGCAAGAAATTTCAAAAAGAAAAATGTTGGTGTTTCCCAGCAAAACAAAGCAGCCAGATGCTCCTGAAAGATTTCTGTTTGAATGGAAACTTAGCACAAAATGTATTCAGATAATTAAAAAGAAAATATGACTGATACTCAATTTAGGTTACACGTTCTACTGTATGCTTTTTAGTATTGTGCATCCTCTAAATGGGTTCTGAAATGAAGCAAAGACCTACAGAGGTCTGTTCAGAAAAATCTCAGCAGTGGCTGCTGCTGGAGGGCTGGGAGGTAGAAGGGAACATTATGCTTTTAGAAGGCATCCTGCAGACAGTGGCACCTCCTTGAATATGTGGGAATGCAACATTCAGGGGATTCCGAGAGTGTTTCAAGCCCCAGGCAGTTTGGCATGAGAGGTTGGCAGGGGCATGAGGAGTGGCTCAATGCAATATAATTGGTTTATAAATTATTTCCATTATTACTTCCAGGAGGAATTCCTCCCCTGCTCAAAACTGCTCCACATACAACTCAGATACTCAAGATATGCACTGAGGAAAGGTACATTTTACAGAGATGCACAGGAGGAAAAACAAAACCCCCAAGCTTCACACTAGATCAATGAAACGTCTTAAAACAACTGGATCCCAGGTAAAGCATTAAAATATACTATAGGGACCAAACACATATTGGGAAGAGAATGGATTATCTTACAGCCTAAACAAAAGCAAGCAACAACAAAATGATTAATTAATAGGCAACTCCTTCTGACATTTCTCTAGGCAGACTCTTTCTATGGAAAGTGAAATGATGGGAGAAAGTGGTCATTAGTTGTTAAAAGAAAATCAAAATCCGAAATACCAGCAGTCAATGTCCTATAAAGGTACTTAGAATGCTTTCCTTCTAGAGATTAAATATTTTAGCATGACTGCATCACAATAGAATTAATCCATCTAACAGTCTCTGACTCTGTCCTGGTTTCAGCTGTGATAGAGTTAATTTTCTTCTTACTATCTAGTACCGTGCTTTGTTTTGGATTTAATATGAGAATAATGTTGATAACACATTGATGTTTTAGTTGTTGCCAAGTAGTGCTTACTCTGAGTCAAGGACTTTCAAGTTTCCCATGCTCTGGCAGCCAGCAGGTGCACAAGAAACTGGGAGGGATCAGAGCCAGGACAACTGACCCAAAGCAACCAAAAGGACATTCCATACTGTAGAATGTCATGCTCGGTATACAAACTTGGGGCAGTTGGCTGGGAGCCACCGATCACTCTTCAGGGATGAGCAGGCATTGGCAGTGAGCAATTGTACTGTGCATCTCTCTTTCCTTATGTTTTATTTCTCTCTCTCCCCTTTTCATTACATTAACAATATTATTAATAACAGAAATACTAAATACAATATTTATTAGAATATTCTACTTTATGTCAATGATTAAACTGATCTTATCTCAACCCACAAGTTTTACTTCTTTCTGATTCTCCCTCCCATTCCACCAGAGATGGGGAGTGAGCATAGGCCTGCATGGTAATTAGTTGTCAGCTGGGGTTAAACCACGGCAGACTGTCACATTGCATTGTCTACTCAGAAACATCACAGAAAATGTACAGTTCCTGTGCATCTGCATAAAATACAGACAGCTCTTACTGAAATATTGTCAACCCAGGACAAAATGTTGCAACCATTTAAGAGAACAGAGAATTTTTTTAAAAACCCTCCAGACTAGGCCAAGAAATTAAGGAAAAGATTATATCCAACAGAAACTGGATGCTCTAACAGGAGGGGTCAGCATGCTGCTTGGCATCAAAACCACAGTCTAGCAGAGCCCTGTTCTCTGTTGCTGTGAAAATACACTCTGGTCTTCAAGCTGCATCTTTTCCGTTAGTTGAATTCTGCCATGTGCTACAAGCTAAGAGGCAGCAGAGAAAATATAAAATCTTAATCTGACTTCACTTTCTCTACTTCTTCTCCTCTCTGCAGTTCTCCAGCTGAATGTCACCATGGTACCTGGCTGGTCATCAAATACAGAAATTTCAGAATGCATAATTTTTGTCCCTGTTCCTGCCCAGTGGAAATTAGGGGATTTCCCTATTTTCAGACCACATTTAGCTTGTGGGGTGTGAATGATGCTGGAGAGTTCATCTGTAAGAGAGTGGGTAGGTGTCTGGTGTGGTACTGTGCCCTTCAGTTCCCACCTGCTGCAGCCATCTTCCCCTAATTGCCATGCAGCCCCACAACCCCTACTGCTGCCACCGCAGCCTGGCCCTGCAGCCTGGCCCTGCATACTAATTGGCACATTTAATGACGTTCTCTTCCTCTCCTTCCCTTCTCCTTCTAAGCTGCTGTCTGGGAGCAGGAGAGCCCAGCTGCCATGGAAACCAAGCCTTCAAATGCCCTGAACTTGCAGCACCAGCCTTGGGAGAGGATTCCAGTGGTGAAGCTCAAAGAAGGGAATGCTGGAGGAGGTGTAAAGGTGGAGGAGTGGGAAGGTGTAAGGTTGACTGTGGCAGGAACAGGTCTGGGCTGTTCTGCCAAGGCACTGCACAAGGTGAGTGTATACTGGGCATAAGAAATCAGACATTTACGGGAAAAAGAGGTTAACCCTCTGTTACCAATGTTTTTCTTCTTAATGTTTCAAGTGTCTTTCCGCCCCTCTCTCCCATCCACTTACTGTCTGGATCAAATACCCCTAATACATGCACATACCATGTCATCAAAGGGGTTTTGACAATCCCAAACATGACTCACGCATCTCAAGGACTGTTTGTAGCCATAAAAAGTACTGATTTCAGTGAGTAAAAGGTTTGAGGGGGCCTCAGGCACAAGCTGCCAGAAGACAAACTGCTGTCTAGGCAATAAGGCTGTGATCCTGTGCCCAGCCTTTCAGTCCTGCCTCCCTTTCCCAGGGCAGCCACTGGACTGGAGTTGCATGAAAATGAAGCACTTGTGGCACTGTCTGTATGCGCTGATGCCTTTTCTGGGCTGGCACGTAGTTCAACTCCAGCTCTGTGTCCAAAAGCATTCTGGTCCCTTCTTCAGGCTGTGTGGCTGTGGGAATTGTACTTTTATCCTCAGTTCTCTCTGCTGAGGATTGCTGGCCATATAATGAGGGTAAGATGAGTGTACACTGCAATCTGAATCCCAAATTTCAGCCTTTGAAATACACTGTCACTTGCATCTAGTCTTCTTGTAAGCTTTCAGGCCAGCAATGGAGAATGTCCTTGTGTGTCATTTTTCTAAGCAGAGCTCCCTATGATATGATTTATTCATGAAGGGAGCCCTCAGAAGGTCAATAAAACTGGCGTGCTCCCAAAAACACACAAACAAAACAGGGAAGACTTCACTGGGTCAGCACTTTTCTGAAGACTAGATGGAGCTGTTTATATCCCAGGCAGACCCATGTGAGGGACATAACAAATGTTTCAGCTCTCCTGCGCTGTCCCAACCACTTGAACAACCAGCTTAATACTGAAAATTTACTTCAGATACAAGTGAAAACTTGCTAAGCCATGAAACACTGCAGGGTTTTGAAGCTGAAGTACTCTGGACACCCAACAAAGGTACTACTTGGTATTCCTGTGAAACAGGGGGATCTACTGCAGCACAGGCTGAGAAGTACAGTGAGACGGGTCTTAGGCATGACAACAAAGGACAGCTCAACTGGCTTCCCACAGATATATTTCCTCTTTACCTAAGACCAGCAAAAGGAGACTTCTGCTTGGATTTTTTCTTTCAGGCACTTAATGTTGTCTTGCACCTGATCTTGCCATTGACTTGAAAAGGAAGAGGACCACCCCATTATAAATTTCAATACACTAGGTCTATCACACATGATCTGCTACTACAGCACAGACTGGTACATAAAAGTTGAAGAAGTGCAGAAGGAGTATTTGCAAGACATAAGAATGCCTAACCTAAGAGAGAAAACAGTTTTACAGAGTTTGCAGCATTTGTGTAAGCCACCCCTTTAATGCAACTTAAGAGTGATTTTATTTAATAGAAAATAAGGTTTGAAACAGAAAATGTTAGAGGATTACAGGAAGGAAAATGTTTTTTTCAAGCAAAGAGAGAAGCTGGTTAACATCACCAGGACTAAATGACATTCACCTGAATTTGAAGGTATGCAGGTGGAAAACTGCAGGAAACTGACTATCATTAAAAAGAGCACCTATGCTCAGAGAGAGCTGATGCATGGACATAAACAGTCTGTCTGTATCCTTCTGAGCAGAGTGTGAAAGAAAACCTTCTGTAGAAAAGGATCCCACTCTACCAGCCAAGTGGTGGTCCATAGGATGAATGTGAACAAAGGTGATACAGCAGACAAAGTATATGTGAATTTTCAAAACATCTTTGATAAGGCTCTACATCAAAGGTTATTAAAAAAAAAAACACACCTGCTGCAAAGGCCTTTTAATGGACTGAAGGCTAGTTACAGGACAAGAAGCAGAAAGGAGGACAGGAGGACTTCAAGACGACTTCTCAGGACAGAGAGGAAGCACTAGTGGAGTCCCCAGAGGTCTGTGCTAGGATCAGCTACATTCAACATCTTCAATGGCCCAAAGATGGGAAGGCATTGTCAATTAGTCCAAGTAACAGAGTGATACTAAGTTTTTGAAGAGGCTTTTTAAACTGAGAGAACAGGCAGCAGATGAGCTTAATGCAGTTAACTAAGTGCATGATAAACGGGTGCAATAACTAGTAACCTATGTTTACACTCTGGACTGACAGCTACAAATTGGGAAGGAGGTTTGGAGCCATCTCCAATACCAACAGATCAGTGAGAAACATCTACCAGAAAAACCCAAGACACTGAGCATCACCAGAACAAGTACCAACAACGTGGCACAGGGCATAATTCTACCACATTACAAAGCCATGGCCTTTACATGACTTCAGTGTGCAGTTGTGGTCTTCACAGCTTGAGGAGGATATGATGTAACCGGAGAGGCAGAGAATAGGAGAACTAAACTTAGGTTGAGGTTTACGAACTCATTAAAGTGATGGATAAACTGAGGTCAATCAGGAACAAGTGCAGAATTGTTATTAACAAAGTCTCAAATACTGTAACAAGAGAATACTCAACAAAATTAGTAAGAAATAAATTTAGAACAGATGAAAGCACTTTTTTACATAATGGGTACTAGAATTCTGGAACTTGCTGCCACAGTTATGAATGTAGACAGTACTAGCAGGTGCAAACAAAGATGAGACAAATCCATGAACTGGTTCATATACAGATAGTACTGGGAACTGTCAGGAATAAACCCTAACATCCCATATCCTGAGATCATAGATTCTGGCACAGCATAAGAAAATGCCCTCAAAAATGGCCAAAGATAGGGCAGATAGCTTACAAGCAAATGTGATTTACATTTAAGAACAGGCTCAGTCATTTCTTACAAAGGCTGGAGAGGTACATGTATATTGGGCTGGCTTGGGCAAGTCAGGAGAGTATCTGCCTAGTCAGAGAAAATTAGGTCAAAATGGAGAGCCCCATGTATCTATGAGATGTCTAACTTTGAAGACGGGCCCAGTTTGCACTTTGTTGCTTATTTTTATGTACCATGTGTATTTTGCATCAGTGGGTTAAACCTTTCATTTGGTATGGAAATACAAAATCTCCCTTGCATGTTGAATTAAAACATAATGAAATGTTTGAAGATCTTTGGCATTTTACAAAAAGTCCTGAGGAGTTTGGCTTCTGAGCGGGCAACAACACTTACGTGTTGTGGATAAAGGCAGAAGCATTTCTGAATATAATTCATCACTGCAACTGCTCACATGTTTACAACTGTATCATTTCTATATAAATATTTTTATATCACGTATATGATGTATAACGGGTTTTTTTTGCTCTGGAGTGAAAGATTCCAGCACTATTAGGAATCTAAATACACATTATGGAAAACATTTTTAATGACAGGATCTAATAATGTTTTTCCACAGAATGTCTTTTTAATTCTGTACATTTGCTAGACAGTGTTCAGCAAATGAGGGAGCTGTTAAATATTACTTCTTAATCTCACCAGTCGGTGTGTATGTGGCCACCTGGCTAACTCCTTCCACATCTAATTTTATCCAAACACAACAGTTCCCTGCAATGTATCAGAAATTACATTTGACTATGGAAAGTTCAAACTGCAGCACAGACACCTGGTTCCTCATTTACCAGATTAACAAGGCTGTCCTGGAACTACTAAAAGAATGTAGAATGGGCCGGCACCAGGACCAAGTACTGGCACAGCAGTTACTGCAAATCTGTTGCCTTTTTGCTGACTTTCAGAAGAATAGATGCTCATCCTACTTGTGGAATGCCCAGGAGGAGAACATGCTGCCTTGACAGGAATACAATGGCAGAGCTGTAGCAGGAGGGAACACAGCTCAAGTTTCTCCAGATACTACTGTGGGAGCCAAGCCCTTCTCAGCAGTATGCTGGAGTGGCTTGGGCAGTCATGCAAGCTCAGCCTTAAACAATGCAGCAGAGAAGGCTAGGGGAACCTTTTATGTCAGGAAGTGTTTAGCAACCTACTCCCATACATCATCATCATAGAATGGTTATGTTTTAACAGGACCTTAAAGATCACATAGTTCCAATCCCCTTGCCATGGGCAGGGACAACTTCCACTAGACCAGATTGCTCAAAGCCCCATCCAATCTGGCCTTGAACATTTCCAGGGATGGGGCATCCACAACTTCTCTGGGTAACCTCGCCACCCACACAGTAAAATTTCTTCCTAATATCTAAATTAAACCTACCCTCTTTCAGTTTAAAGACATTTCCCCTTGTCCTATCACTACCTGTGCTTGTAAAAAGTCCCTCTCCAGCTCTCTTGTAGCCCTTTTAGTTACAAGGCCCCAGAGCTGGATGCAGCACTCCAGGTGGAGTTTCACAAAACCAGAAAAAAACCCACAGATTTAGTTATGCACACCTCCCCCCACTCTCCCAATGCCTCCCTTCCCCACCCCACTCTTTCATGCACATGAAAGAAACAATTTTAGCATTTACACATCAAAAATTATTGAAACCAAATAAGTATCTATGTCTTTTAATTTCAGGACCTTAATCTGACATACTGGAAACTTTAAAGATCAGGTTTTTTCCTACAGAGAAAGTGTTGAGGTGAAGGGCTGCAAATTGCAAGTTACAAGTTGAACACCAGAAGAATCTTGGAAGGACAAGTAAACTCATTGTTTTGTTTGTGTTTCATGGGGGTGGGGGATTTGCTAATTCAGAGAGTAGTAATCTTGAAATAGCTGTCTGGTAATAACTATAATCTAACTTGCCTGTCCCCAGAAGTCTCTAGACTCCTTTTAAATTCTGAGAAGTTGCTCTTTAAAAGGCACAGAATCATCCTATATAATTAAAATTACAGTTGCAGAGTGATAGTCTCTGGGATTTCAAGGTGGAGCAAAATTTCTGTAGCCACTCTGCGACTTGTGTTTCCTGCTATTCAAGGCTCCCAATGCTTGCAATGAAGTGCAAGACCAAAAAAATGCAGGGTCCCAGCCTCAGCAACAGAAGAAAGAATGAACCATTAAGTGAACTTCAAGGCAACTTCCATTAGTCCCTTTCTAAGATAATATTATTTTTTTTCTAGAAGTTGTGGAAGCTACTGGGAAGGTGGATTGAGAGAAAAATACCATTCACCTTTTGGGAACAACAGGTATAGGTTTGTTTTATTACATCTTCTGGTGTTACATCCATTAGAAAAATTAGCGTTTATCCATTCCCCCATCTCCACCATGCAAGATGGAGGAAGACTGCCTGACTGAGTGTCCTGTTTGTCATATCAGTGTTGGGTTGCTGGACTTCATTGGGAACTGGGAATCTCCAGAACTTGAACGGACTTTTGGAAATTGAATGCTCCAGAGTGGCTAAGGCTGTAAAGGCTTTGTGCTCTCTGTGAAAGAAGTTCGGAGCATGGCATATAATATACAATAATGAATGTGATGAATCTGCTATATATTAAAACTCCAGGGAGAACCCAGCATAATCCAGGGTGGAAGCCCCAGTGTTCCACTTTGCAGGTGAAGCTGTAGTTTTTTGACCTAAAGTGAGCTTCCACCTCACTGAACCAGGGCCACAATAAACCTTGTCACTGACAGAAGCCATTCATGTTCTGAGATGGGCACAGACTGAAAAGGTAAGTTTGATTGTCACCCATCTTGAAAAAAAAACAACAAAAAAAAAAAGAAAAGACAATAGAAGACAATAGAAAGCAGATATAGCTGGAGCAGAAGCAGATCTATTTACATGTTTTCATCCTTTAAGATCTTCTTCTGACTTTAACTAATAACAAATGCAGGATATGGGGAAACAAGGTCAAAGCAATATTTCCTTCAGCCATGGTCAAACAGAAGCATCTGTAGAACTGGAACCAACCTGCAAACTAAAGATGGAGTAAATTGATCTAGACAAAATAAAATATCTATGCTTCAAATTGCTTTTGATGCTGGCACTCTGATGAACCAAATACTTCTGACACTATCAGGAGTTTTGGTTCTTTATATGCTTCAAGGTACCTGCTAAGAATTACATGGGGCAGACCAAGTTCTGTGGTCCTCTTGTACCCTATCACACAATTCATCTACATCAAATCATTCTCTTCATAAATTGGACAGTATCACCTTAAAATGAGACAATTTTCTTCCCAGTTCACAGGCTGTCAAAGAACCCCATTCCTCTGAGACAAATCTTTTCAAGTCTCTTGCTTAAATTCTTTCATCCCCAATGTTTATTTTATTCTTTTGATGCACTCATATAGCACAGTTCCTTTAGACTATCCTTCAACAAAGATTTTAATCAGGAATGCCCTTGTACTGTGCTTCGGTTTGGAGAAGTATTCTGTCTACTCTGCAACCAGGGGATAAAAAATTACTTATTTTTCAGATGGATTGTTTAATTAACAAAGTTATTTCAGTGGATGCAGAAACACCTGTGCTGGTGCAGAAAAGCAGATGATGCAGAAATTAGCTGTCAAGACCAACAGGAGAGCAGGACCTCTACTTTAGGCATCAGGGCTGGTTCATGCTACTTGAAGAGTTCACTGACCTCTTTGTCTCCAACCATAAAACAGGCTGTCATTGTACCTCACTCCTTGAGGATCTCTTCTCTATGCCTGCTCTGGGTTTAGCTTTCACATGTTCTTAGTCCCATTGGCCACTTTGCCTAGATCTTCATATTTATCATTCTCCTTTCAAGACCTGATGTTAAGAATAAATTTTGCTTTCAGGCCAAACTAACTGTCCTTCCCACATCATCATGTCTGTAGTGGCGATACTTTCCTTCTCATACTCTTGACATTTAAACAGTCGAGAGACTGTTAATATAAACCTCTCTTGTTTATTTTAGTATTCTTTTCAAAGTCAATCTGAAATGCTTTTTGGCACTTTTCACTCTATCCCTGTTTGTCCATTAGCCTTTCCTTCTTCAGTGTTTTTGCTTACTTCCAGTGTCCTTTATGAGGTGAAAACACCAATAGTCTTGCAACCTATTGCTCCTCATTTTCTCCTGTGATTTATGGATACAACTTCCATCTACTTTCTGCATCTCTGTTTAAAGAAAACCCACATTTCCCCAATTCTTAAGCTGATCCTAACTACTAATTCTCTCTATTTTTCAGAGTAGAAAGGCTGAAAAAGCAGCAGCAGAAGGTCAATAAGAAAAGAGGTACTCCCAAAATTTTGAGTTCTCAATTATTTTAAAGCCAGGAATTCTGAGAATCTCAGGAAGCTTTTAAATCCGTCAATACCCCTGTGAACTGTACTTACAATGGGAAGTTATTCAACTACAGGTGCAGACTAATTGCCTATTTATGTGATCCAAAGGCTAAACAGATCCAGACCTATTCCTGTTTTGTTTTCTATTTTTCCTGTCTTTCATCTTAAAGAAATCTATTAAGATGTAAAATACTGCCAGATTAAAAGGAATAACTAAGGAAAGAAGCGTTATTTACATATCTTTTTTTTCTGACTGTGCTAATTAACATAATGCCGTTTTCCATATCCCTAATGACATAACTGAGTACATATAAACACAAGCTACCTTTAAGGCAGCTAGCTTGGACTTTATGAGTAGCACAAAGAAGTGTATGCCCAGAAAAGGAATATTCATCCTGCTTCTGAATAGCTTTGCAGTCTGCATCAAGCTCATGTCACAGTTTTTGAGCTAGCAGTGTCTGTAGACGAGACATACCTTCCGTCTCACAATCTACAGTGAAGTTGTATAAACCATTCTGTGACACTCATTTGCATTTTCTAGTTTATGCCATTTTAGCTCTGCTTAAATCTGTATTTGAAGAACTTTTTGTTGTGTGTAGTATACAGCATAGCTTTCAGTTTTCTCCTTTTTTATTTAGTGTTTTATTCTAACTAAAGCTGATCGAGATGGAAAACAAGGTTAATACTGAATATGTGGGATATGCAAGCTCCAAACGCACTGACAGAATTCTGCAAGATGGATTTTTAATTACTTTCAATAGAATTCCATTTGAAGAAAACGGCAATCTTGGGCCTATATATCTTAAACAATATCTAAGCTCTGTTTTGCAGATTCAAGTAGTATCTATTTGTTTTCTGCTGAGAGACATATTCCACTCACTCTGTATTGGCATTGACCTTTACTGTAACACAGTTATGCTTTTCCCACACAAGTATTCAACATTAGATTCTTTTCTCTAAAAATGGCTGATATGGCATGAGACACCAGTCTAAGAATATTTGAGGATACTCATGGAGCATGGAAAAGTCACGCAACTGAAAACTTCAAAATTCCCTTTTTCATTGGTGCTTTTAATCTAGAAGACAAGACGAGATGTGCTGCCAAAATTATGACATATTTAGCTCTATTTTGATCTCTCTTTTTTCTCTATGTCTTGCTTTGCTAAAGATGATTTAAAACTCTGCTTGTTGAATCCAGAAAACAAACAGCTCATGCTTAGGACAGTCTGCCAAGAATGCAGGCCCTGCCCTTTGCTTAGCTCATAAGCAAGAAAAATCTCCTACACAGATAGTGCCAGCCAGTATGCTGCACTAAATCTCACCATCAGAAAATAACACTGCAAAAGGACTGCATACAGAGCAGTAATTTGTAAAGAGCCCAGCCTATCAGTTAGCCTTTCAAAGAGACTTGGTGATGAAAGGCATCTGGTAAATCAATCTGGAAAGAATCCATATTCTCCAGATAACATCACAATTTTATTTTGTGGGCCTGGACTGAGGCAGTATGAGGAACGTAGATGACAGAAACATTAGGACGAATGATTTGTAATCATCATGACTGTCACTCATTTATCTCTTTCCCCCTTCGCCCCCCATAATATTTATACTGGCTCTGAAATAATTGCAACACTGATGTGTTATCAAAGAATATCTGACAACATATTGAATGAACAGTTCTTTATCTTCTTAAAATGCTACCAGAAAAAAAAAAGAAAAAGAAAGAAAATGAGAGTGATTTCTTCACTCTGATAAAATTTCTCCCTTTCTGTGTACGCCATTTAATCCAGATTTACAGAGACAATCTTGCAGGTGATAAAATAATCTGAAGGACTTTCTTCACACATGCCTTGGAAGGGACTACATGAAGTTATAAAATAATTCCTTAAGGGAGGCTCAGATTGCATCATATTTTCCATATCAGTTGGACCCCCCCATCAGCTTACGTTTCCAGCAAAACATTGGTTTCCGTCATGCTGTGCTATGCAAGGATTGGATCACATCTGATGTGATTTTTTTTCCCCCACCCTTTAGATTCAGCAGTGAACACAGAAGAGAAATCAGATATAAAGCCATTACAAATGTGCAATTAATAAAAGTAAAAATCCTGGTTCAGAGTTATCAATGTCAGTTTGCTCATTGGTCTCAAAGGTAGACAAGTTTACATTCTTTGAATATGTACCAGTGTCTTTCTGTCTTCTATAAAAATTGTATAGGCTACAAAACTAACTGGTTAGGTCACAGTAATTTTCATCAGCAAAATAAAAACCCAGTATTTTGTGCTTTACAGCATTGTAGTCTCAAGGTTCCTTTATCTCTAAATGGCTTTTAATCTGTTTTATTTTCATTATGTACTCCTTTATTACAAAGGATTATTACTTTTTGTAGATATAGATCTGCAGCCTTATACACTACTATCAAAAGTCTTGTACCATAGGTCTTCCTTACGGTCCTGGCTTCTGAACACATGATTATGTGAATAATTGAAATTACATTAATTTTAAAATGTTCACTTCTGGAACTTGCAGTTATACAGAAAACCTTGAATGCAGCTATGTGGAACACAGGACTACATAGGGTTTCATGAGGCCCAAGTATCATAGGTGCATATAATTTAAACTTCTTCCACCTCTTAAAGTAGTTGGGTTTCTTTGTGCTCTGTTGCTTTCACTTACAAAATTCTCTCATACACTCGCAGACATGCCAGTGCATATTTATTTGCTCCTGAGGCAGCAATGACCTTTTGCCTGAATTGTTCTTTAGCTTCTTGGTTATTTATACATCTTGCCCTATTGTATTTCTTGTTCACAACTCTTGCCATTAGCAATACGGTCCAGGAAAGCAAAGATACCTTATAGAATCCAGCAATTATTTGCTTGTTTAAGTGTAAGAATTTAAACTTCCTCTGAGTTAGCCAGTAGGGAAGTGATTGAAGTAAGGATTTATTTTAGTAATTAGAGCAACCAATGTTGTAGCATTTCTGGTGTGGAAAAAAATGGCACCACATGTATTTTCTGGAATGTTGCTGGAAATGGTTTGGTCTGAACTTGCTACATCAGCAAGGATACAGATTCTTGAAAATCACTCATTAGTTGCTTCTCTGACCTGGGGGCCTGCCACATCACTGGTCTTCATGATTCAATTCTGAATAGGGTGATTTAGACAAACTCAGATTAATCTCAAAAAGCACTATTACTTCCAGAGTTCCTCAGCACATAATGCATATAGGAATGTAGCACTGTAAACAAAACCAAATTCAAACAGTCTTTCCTCAAAATTGTCACAAAGGAAAAAATGCCACAGCAAATTAAAAGCATGATGATTACATGTCAAATGAAGAGTTAAAATACCAACTAAAAGCTAACTACATTGATCAGCAAAGACAGGAGATATAACTTCAATTAAGTTCAAGTGTTTTCATAGGTGTTAAACTACGGCTTATCTACTCAGACTGTTAAACTTCTGACCAAAGCATATACATGTTGGGAAATTGCTTGAAAGCCAAAAATATAAATTTTATATGTCTTCAGAGAACTACACAAATATAAGACTAAATAAGGTAATAGTTTTAAAACTTCATTTGCATCACCTCTATCTGAGCACTTCAATGGGTCTGACTCTGCTCCCAGTCCAAACATCTAAGACACCACTGTGGCAATATAAAGCCCTGGATGAAATAAAGTAGAAGAGAAGTACGATCTGATTGTAAATCAAATTTAATGCAAGCTCATCAAGTCCTCAAGGACTGGACAGCAGTGTTACAAGGATACTTTTAAGGATCAAATAAATAGAAACTTTTCAAAGCAAATTCAAGAGCAGGCTAGGTATTTTTCTTGAAAGCATTTCAGTACACTGGGAAGAATGAAGTTACTTCTCACTCATGTGGCTTTTCTTTTGTAGGTTTGTTTATCCACCTGATGGAGACAGAAGCATTTGAGTCACCACAATTTTTCTAACTCTTTTATACCTGTCCTTGGTATCAGATGAATATTCCCTCATGCACCTTAAATCAGGCCTTCATCTCTTCTGAAAGTTAGGCCACAGCAATAAGCTTGACAGTTTTTACAGGTGTTTTGGCTCCATTTTATGTAAGACTAGATTAACGCAAAAACAAGTTATCTCTGAAGTCTAATTACAAAGTTCCTGAAACTGCAAGATGCAGTATCAGTAAATTTCTAGGGCCCTCACCTTTTGGGAAACTCGGAGAGCTGTTCCTGACAACTTGCTAAAAACTTTGTTACTGTTCATCATGTCTGGTATTGAAAAGACTTCACAAAGGCATATGTGTTACAGCTACATAGGTAATCTGAAGCGTAGGTTCTCTGTCTCCGTGTTCTCTGTCACTGATGCCAATAGCCTCAGATTGAACCAAGTCTTCCCTTTCCTTCCACTCAATGCTGTTCTATCAGACAGACAAAGGACTCAGAGGACAGTGAACATCTAAATGATCTGTAGTATCAAACAGGGTTTCCTCATTTTCATCACCACCAGCAGCTCTTTGCTATGCACACATGAATCTACATAGCCAGGTTTGTAGGCTCTGCTCTATTCCTAGCTGGTGCTGTCCTCTCATCTTCTTCATCCAGTCTTGTTACACATAGCACTTCACAGTCTAATTGTGTAGTTCTTCCTTCCCATGCTTCCTGAGTTCTGTGAGTCAAAAGAGAGCCATTGTTCTTCAGGCCCAGGGTAAAAAATGCATATTTAGGAAAACTGCCTAGCAACTGCTTTCCTAGTGTAAGGAGAGAGGCTATTTGCATAAGAAAACCTTCCAGCTGGAAGTCTGCAAAGACTCTGCTGGGAGCTGATTCTGTGACCAGACATCAAAGGAGAAGTCCAGTTTAAGTCCTGCTCCCCCTGGGTGGTCTTTCTGTGCTGTCCCCACCATCAGTGGGGCAGTGGCACGGCTGCACAGAGTGCACCAGTACTCTGCACAGAAGCCAAGAGCTGCCGCTCAGGTTTCTGACTGTGGTCCCAGAGATCTTTTACTCATTTTGTTCCCACATCATCTTTTCCTCACACATCAAATAGTCAACAGTTTCAGCTGCTAACCTTTGGAGTTCCGTAATTTGCTTTCCAGCTTTCCTGACAAAAATGACATTCTGTTGCACTACAGTACAGTATCTCCAGTATTTACACATGGTTCCTTTCCATAATTACTAAAAGGCATTATTAGTCTGCACAAAGGCCCAAGAAGAAAAAACTACAGAAATTAATTCATCATTTCTCTTGCCTGGTCTGTAGAAAAAGCTGCCCATAAACTTTTCACTTTCTAAAGCCCTGGACAAAACATTGACTCTAGTAAACTCAATGGAAACAGCCTCTACCAATACTCCAAGTACAATCCAGCAAATTGTGAACAGGGATGGGATTGAGGACATGGCTCTCTTATGTGCTAATCATCAAAAAGCGGTTAAATTGTTTCAGCACCTGCAAAAAATAGCTTTGTAGAGCTGTGCTGCTACTTAATGGAATGGGGTGATTACGATCAGAGTTCTGCAAAGCTCTCCAAATTGCAGTTCCTAAGGCTAATTTCAATGAGTGAATCACTGCTTTCCTGCAATTTATATCCATATGTGTGGTTATTTTTGAGAATGATTCAGTTTTGTATGTATAATTTTAAAAGGACTTTTTAAGTTAATGAACATCTGTGCTAAGAGCCTCTCAACAGAAAAGCTTGTGTCAGCCACTGGTGACGCTGACTGTGCAAACTTCCTGTTATCCTATAGGCATACATGTGGATCCTAAGGCTCTTATCAGCTGCATACTGCAGGAGTAACGCAGCAGCTGAAAACCACACCATTAAAATGCTTTAACAATCATGTAGGAAATCCAAAATTTCCATGAATTTGAAAACTCTAATATCTGTTTTATAACCAAAACAGGATCAAACAGTAAATTTGCAATGCATTTAGCAGAAGCAAAGGGAAAAATTTCCATTTGAAAATTTTGAAACAATTTGATATTTTGGTTGACATACATTCAATACTTTTAACTATAGTGTAGTTAAACAGGATTTCTGCATAACATATATTTCTAGGTACTGCCTCCTGGGTTGAACTTTTTTCCTCAAGATGAACCTATTTCTTGACATCCTGCATGAGAGCCACGTTGGTGTAAATCTAATGGGGGTAGATTTACAAAGGAATAATTAGGCACTGAAATTCAATGGGTAATCAAGTAACTGGTCACAGAACAAGGTCACTCTTCTTTAGATTGTCTTTTAATAAGCTTCATTTTTCAACCTCTTTATTACAGGTTTTTGTTTCTGCCCTCTTTACACTCTTTGATCTCACAGACTGAAGAAGAATATACTCCAGAAGCTATGAAATTGTCTTGCCGTTTGCATATTTCCTGGGAAGGGGGCCTTAAATCTGGCAAAGTGAAATATGTCACAACCTCCCAGTTAAAAATCTCACTTTCTGTATTACTGACCAGTCATTAATCTTGCAAGATGGATGTTAATAAGACCTCACTGTTAAATACAGCATACTACATATGTTGGACATCTGATGTTCCTTCTTCTAACAGTAACATGGAAAACTTTCTTGGACTCCCCTCTCAGGATCTGTGTCAGTGAAAACAGATGGAAATGGAACTGTAAGTAGGACCAGTGACCCTGGTGTGAAGATGATGAGAAAACTTCACTTAGGAGGTGACTACAGCTGTGCTAAAAAAGATGGAACTGTACTTCCTTGAGACAAAGCTGAAATTGGGTTTTCTGTGAACTGAGCAGGTTAGACAACTGCAATTCCAGATAAAACACCAGCAGTCAAAGTTGTGTAAGTAAAAGCTGGGGAAAGAGCATGCCTCCTGCACGCCACAGAATATACTCTGTCATGGGCAAGTAACAGGCATCGAGCCATGGTTCTAATCCTTTTTCATCAGGATAATGCCATGTCCTGGTGCATACAAGTTTCTAAATGATGACATTGTGGTGACCTTTAGGAAGCCCTCTAAAATCATTGGGCCTAATTCTTCTTGTGATTATATTACTTTAACTTCAGAGCTCCTGCACTGACTTTCAGGCAGTTGGTTTGGATTTACATCTCTCGAGCTGACCTATTATTTCCTGTATTGTTTCCAGTTGCATGAAATCATCTGTGCACGTCCTCCAGGGCTGCTGGAACCCTCTGTCCTCCCCAGCACTACACATGATGCAATGAGCCTCTGACGGAGGAGGAAAGCCGAGAAGTCCATGTAGGGAAGCTGATAATTTCCTTTAGAGCAATGGATGCAAAAATAGCAGCTAATAAAAAGCCTTCAAACTGTGCCTTCAAACTGTGACAATTCAATACACACACCTACGAGGATGCCTTGACAAGCTGCTTGACTTCCCAATAACTCTTTCTTGTTTTCTTTAGTGTAGCCTCCTCCAAACTCCCACACACAGGTATTCATCTCTGCAGTGACAGCTGAGACCTGAAGGTGTTTGCTGCTATTGCCCTTTCGGAATAGACAGTTATTCCTCACTGTAAACATTTGTATCATGGTGTTTGCCTGGTTAGTTACAGCCCAAATAACGATAAACCAGCCTTTTGTTTTTTTAGCCCCTTGCTGTCATGCATTAATTCTCTTTGCAAATAGACATTTGGTACTGGAAATAGCTTAAGTGAGACCACCCTCTGGTGATTATTTTACTAGCCCTACCTTTTAGAAAATGTTCGATATAGAGTATCACCAGAAAAGTGTATTATGCAGTTGCCAGAAATACAGCACTCTGCAATATTAGGTTCACACATGAAGAAAGGGCTATGGCTAGTCGGCAAGATGCTCTTTGCCATTTCACTCCTCTAATACTAATGTTATTTCACTGTTCTTCAAACTGCTACTCTGGCCTTGATAAGCGAAGATCAGAATCAGAACTGTTAGCTGAGGACTCTAACACTCACAAGCATCAAAATGGTTTCTCAAAAGGGGTTTCAATCTTTTTTTATGTAGCAAGACGGTCCAGAATCTATTAATTTTTAAAATTGGCCTGGAATAGCAAATTGTGTAACGCTTAGTTTCTCTGGAAGTCTATCTGGGAGGCTAAGGAGTGCAATAACTTCTTCTGTTTTAACTGAAAATATATGGTAACTCTATGTTTTAAAAGACATCTTTCTCCAAAATACTCATTTAACATTAACATTAAACAGAAATTATCAGGAAAACATTAAGAAAAAAAGCTACAAAAATTTAGGAAACTTCCTTACAAACCTCTCCCACTCCCTCAGCTGTTTACTTTTTGGTACCATGATTCTGTTTGTTTATTTCCTTACTCATCACCAAATTGGACAAGACTTGAATTTTAATTTAAAGGAAAAAAAAAAAGGCACCCCCCAAAGAAGTTAAAAATAAAAGAGAAACAACAGACTTTCTCAATCACTAGAGTTACAAAATGTGCCAGTATGAACTGCAAAGTCATTTATTGAGAGATTGAAACCAAAAAGTTTTTTAAAAAAAAAAAGGATGTTCTTCATTTGGAAGGAATGGAAGATGAGAGAGGCCCAAGGCACTGTTTGACAATACAGTGACCATGTGCCAATGACACAGCCTATGCAAGTTTATGATGTACTGTGCAGCATGTTTTCATTAGAGGCTGACAAGTACCTCTAATCCAAGAATGGGCAAAATCTGATTTGGAAAATATTATTGACAGTTCAGGTGATGTCTGTAGCAGAAGGAGACACCAAAACTGCTCTTTCACACACTGAAAGTCATTGGAGAAGGCTACTGTGAAGAGAAGAAAAACGAAGAAACTTTTTTCCCTGACAGTATGCCTTCTTTAACCTTCTAAAACAGTCTGATAAGGGACAGGAATACTTTCTCTAAATACACTTGTGATTTAAGGGCTAGAAAGGGAGGAGAATAATGTGATCAAGTAGGTGTATATTGGTCATGAGTTAATTCAGATTGCTGATTTAAAAAAAAAAAGCATCTGTTAGGACAGAGAGACTGTGGTACAGCTGTCTGGGGAAAAGTGCTGGCAGCAGGATCCTACTTATTTGCAGCATCCACTTCGGTGGAAGCAGCTGTGTGACAGGACAGGAGTGATTCAGGAGTTAGAAATCCAGGCTTCAACACAAGACTGATGCTATCCAATTTTGTGGTATACCTGAGAGACATTTGAGAAAAACCCTGTCAGTGTTTTGCAGGCCGCTCCTTATTCATTTATTTAACTAAAGTCTTTCTTCAGGACTTGCACTGGTTACCTGCCTTTTTGTTTTCCCTCTTGTTGTATGATTTGGCTCTGGGTCAGCTTCAGTTTCCACTTTGCTCTAAGGCACTCAGGACAGGTGACACAGCCAGATGTCCTCTGAGGGGTGTCACCAAATTTCAGTTATGCCACTGGCTGGTGCAGCTGGCTTGGGCCCACCTAGTGTTATACAGTTTGCCAGCTCAGCAGGTAATTTTCAGAGGAAAGACTGATGGGGATTGCTGTCACCTCCTGCTGTGTGTCAGGTGTGACTGACGTCCGAAAATCTCTCAGGAATTTTTGCCAAACACAGTTTCTCTTTAGGGGCTTAGGACATTGTTGACACTCTTAACATCTTCTCTTTTTCCCTGGCAGACTGAAATTTTTATGGGGTTTGGTGCCTTACATAGAAGGGGCTAAAGTATTAGTGAGTGTTGGGGTTTTTCCTGTAGCATGACAAGGTCTCAGGTTCTTATTGCTCCTATCCTTAACTCCTACTGCATAGCTTCTTGCAAGAATGGAAGGCTTAGGCTCAGTAACCTATACCTCTTTTTCCAATCTGAAGATAATGAATATATCCAATACGCCCTCCTTAAATACCAAAACATGGTACAAAATATGCAGAAGACTTTAAAGAGAAATGGGGTTATTTCTACTTTATCCTCAGAACTGCATCCTTTATACTGAACTGCATCCTCTTGGTCTTCTACCTCATCTGTGCCAGCAGTGGAAGAAACTAATTTCAAGATGGAGGACACCAGAAACTACAGGCCTGTTAGTCTCACTTCAGTGTCAGGTAAAGTTATGAAGAATATTATTCTAAAAGTATTGAAAGATGCCTGAAAGACAATGCAGTCTCTGGTCACAGCCACCATGGCTTCATGAGATGAAAATCTTGCTTATCAAATTTCCTTTTATGACAAGGCCACCCACCTGGCTGATCAAGGAAAGCCAGTTGATATAATCTTTTTGGATTTCAGTAAAGCTTTCAATACTGTCTCTCACAGGATACTTCTGGACAAAACGTCCAGCACACAGCTGGATAAACACATCATGTACTGGGTGAGCAATTGGCTCATGGGTCAAGCACAGAGGGTAACAGTGAATGGGGTAACATCAGACTGGTGACCTGTCACTAGTGGGGTTCCACAGGGCTCCATCTTGGGCCCTCTGCTCTTCAACATCTTCATAAATGACTTGGATGCAGGACTGGAAGGGACACTAAGCAAGTTTGCAGATGACACAAAACTCGAAGGAGCTATTGACTCCCTCGAAGGCAGGGAGGCCCTGCAGGGAGAGAGACCTCAACAAATGAGAGGACTGGGCAATCACCAACCAGATGGAAAGTGCTGGATTCTGCACCTGGGATGGGGCAACCCTGGATGTACCTACAGACTGGAGTTCTGGTCAATGACAAGTTGAATATGAGTCAGCAGTGCCCTGGCACCCAGAAGGGCCAACCGTGTCCTGGGGGCATCAGGCACAGCATCGCTAACCGGTCAAGGGAGGGGATTATTCCTCTCTGCTCTGCAGTGGTACAGCCTCACCTGGAATATTGCATGCAGTTTTGGGCACCACAATAGAAAATATTAAGCTCTTAGAGAGCATCCAAAGGAGGGCGACAAAGATGGTGAAGGGCCTTGAGGGGAAGCCGTATGAGGAGAGGCTGAGGTCACTTGGTGTGTTCAACCTGGAGAAGAGGAGATTGAGGGGAGACCTCACTGCAGTTACAACTTCCTTGTGAGGGGAAGAAGAGGGATAGGTACTGATCTCTTCTCTGCGGTGACCAGGGACAGGACCTGGGAGAATGGCCTGACTTTGTAACAGGGAAGGTTTAGGATGGATATTAGAAAAAGGTTCTCCACCCAGAGGGTGGTTGGGCACTGGAACAGGCCCCCCAGGGAAGTGGTCACATCATCAAGCCTGGCAGAGTTCAAGAAGTGTTTGGATGATACTCTCAGGCACACGCTGTGACTGTTGGGGTTGAACCTGTGCAGGGCTTAGAGTTGGACTTGATGATCCTCGCGAGTCCCTTCCAACTCGGCATATTCTGTGATTCTGTAATTTGTGAACCTCTCTGCTGTTTAGGGCAAACTAGGCCTAAAGGAAGATGGAAACATCACTAACAGCCCCAGCCTTTTGGCAGAGTTTTGAGTGATTTGTACAAGCAGAGGAAGGGAGTCCTTATTTTCTCCACTGTTCCTTGTGCTGTTGCATAAAGGCAAGTAGGTTATACAATAACTAAATAGGGATTACACAACTGAGCTCCATAAATCTAAATCAGAAACACAGTCCCTATCCTGCACTGGACAAACAAAAACGTGGAAGGGTGAAGTTCTGGTCCTAATGAAGTTAATGGCAAAACTTTTGCTTAGTCTTGTGAGATCACAGTTTCATCCAAAATCTTGTCTCAAGCCTGTAGTTGGCTGACCAGGCTGGATATTTAAAGCATATCCCTGTTGAGTTTTTCCAAGTACTGGACAAGATGACTTCTTTTTTTCTTTTTTTTTTTTTTTTTTTTTTTTTTCTTAAGCTTTTTGCTTATGATAAAGAAATGCAGAAAATATTTTAAGACCAAGTACTAAGCAACCACTTGCAAACCTGAACTGGAAGACTAAAAGGCCCTGATACATTATCTCTGAGTGCAAGAACAAATAATAATAAAGTAATTGTTTCCATGATTCAGCGTCAATACTTTAAAGCACTGAAAGCTGCTTTGAAGCAATACCTGTGTATCTGAGCGAAAGACAGGAAACTGACCTGTGGAGGCTGGGAATCAAACAACAAAAACCAGTCACCAACCAAACAAATAAAAGCCCCTAATGAACCTGAGACCTAAGCTCTGCAAGTAAATAACTTTGTGAAAGGATTCTTTGTGCTACAAGGACTACAGTGCAGCATAGTGTCGCTGGAGCTGTTTGGCACGCAGACCAAACCAATTATTTGACAGTTGTTTTACTTTGGCCTGGGGTGTACAGCAGTTCTGGGTAAGAAAAGTCTTTGCAGTTTCTTCATGTCCCCAGGCTTATCTGGTCTGATTATTGAAAACTATTGCTGTTACAGTGGATGCTAGCATGTACATCAGGGCTTGCCCCACCTACAAGACTCCTGCCCAATGAAAAAGAAAGGAAAAAAGAACTGGGGAAAAAGAAAAAAGCTTGCACAATCAGGGCCACACATCACATGCATTCCCAGCCCAAGGCTTAGCTCTCTCCCCGTCTTCCCTGAGGTATCTCTCAAGAACTGAGCTGATTCAATGCATAATGTCGTTTACAATCTAACAGTGCACAGTGACTTGGGATCATCCTTATCTTACAGAAGCAAGTGATAAATAATAATCTTGGGCAAATCTAACATCATGACTGGGTGGCAGGATCCCGAAAAACCAATTCCAGTGTATCAATAAACACAAATGCCAAACCATTTATTGCAGAACATTTTGGAGTTGTGTAAATCCCTCCAACAAACATCAGAAAAAACTGTCAGGGTTGGGGATGAATTGCTTCTCCATACGTGTTTAAGCCTGAGCAGTTAAAAAGACTTAGCCTGCTACAAACAACTGGCTATGGTAGGTCAGTGCCATTCCAGTATTATCGCTGACTTAGGCCTGCCATGGATGTAATTCTCCAGGCAACCATCTGGGAAGTTATCATTGCCTTGACTATTTCATGACCAGGCTCTGATCAGCTCACATATGGCCCAAGCAGGGCAAGCCAAAACCTCACAGGCTCAACTGTAACTTCCAGCTTTTATCACTGTGAAATACGATGGTGTGGCAGGCTGTGGCTCTGTCCCGCCTCTGCACCAGTTACGAACCAGCTGGAATATGAGAGGCCAGATAAATGATCCTTTTTTTTTTTCTTACTGTGTAGAACAAATTAACTACCCAGCTTGAAGTTTCATATCCAACCATCTCCCTGAAAGCTTACACCATCAACTTGGATGTAGCCATGTTATTTTACATTATCCCCTCTGACACTTGTTTACTTCCTTCTCCCTTCATTCATGTTTATGTCTTTTACTAACACTTCTTTACATTTACCTGCTGATATGGTTTGAAGCTGGCTCCCTGCCAAGTCTCCAAACCTTACCACAAGAAGTTCCCCCCCCCCCAAACCTCAGGGAGAAGAGGGAGAAAAACAACCAAGAAAAACCGAAACGAGAGAGAGAGCTAAAGCAATATATATATAAATATATTTACACTTATGTTACAGGTATATACAATTGAAATATATATACAATTTCACAAGGGAATGGGAAGGGGGAAGGGAAAAAGGAACAAAACCAAAATAAAATATATATATATCCCGATTAGTAGCCCAATATCTAACAACTAAAAGAGTTAGCAAAGAAATATCTCACTACTCTCCTTGGGACAACCGAGAGTCGCTCTGGAACGCTTGCCGGCAACCTCCGCCTCCCAAGGTCGGCAAGGCCCAACCAGGCCTCGCTCCCCAACACGGCAGACTCAACAGCAGGGAACCTGCACCTCCAAGCTGCCAGAAGGAAAGAGGGCAAAGGCCTCTCCTCCTTTCTTCTTATAGCCTGGCTTACGTAAAAATCGTAGGGAATACTGGGTAAATCTGGACCCTTCCTTGGTTACAAACTGGTCACCAAGGAAGGCCTAGGCCAAACTACCACACCTGCCCCCCTTACTTGTTCCCTCCCTCACATCCATGATTGCACCCTCTTCGCACTTCCTTTTCCTTTGTTACATAGTGGACCACACAAAACCCCTCCTTGACCTCAAAAGTAAGTGATGATGATGGAGAGAAGAAGAAAAGAAGAGAGTGATTCTGTATAANAGTGGAAAATGCAGTGTACCCCTTGAATGAGGTCTTTTGAGAGGTATTGAAGGACTATCCGGGTTACGCAGAATTTCCTTTGGTGAACTGTTGCTTTCTCCAGGTCATGGGTCTTGTTCTAAATCCATGTTTCACTGGGTAGAAGATTTGCTTGAATACTCATGTGTAAGACTCAAGGATTAAATCCAGAGGTATATGAGCAGGTAAGATGATGCCAGAGTCAGTACATTATCGTGCATCTAAGTCAGGCCTCAGTTGTTTCCTGGAAGCTCCTACGATTACTGAGCTTCTATCCCTTTTTGCAGGTAGTTTTTATGTAGCAGGGAGTTACTATTTTTTTCCAAAAATAAGCAGTGCATATGTTTAAAAATGCTGCCTCTGATTGTAAAGATCTTTGCAACAGTCACTATTCAGCATACACATTCATTCTTAAGTGTAACAACTAACATGGTAAACACTGAAGTACAGAACAGAGATGCCTTCAGTCCCAACAAGTATTGCAAAAATGCAATATGCAAAATCAGATGCAAAATAAGAAACCTTGGCCCTTGGTGTTCACTGGTGTCCTTGCACACAGAGGCACTGATTACCATCCTGTATATTTTTTCTAAGTTCTAAAGTGCAGTCAGGCTTGTTTTACATTGATCAAATAACTCGAAGTGCCAAGTTTCCAAAATAACAATTTATAAGAGGAATCTGGATCATATGCTTACTAAATACTAGGTTTGTCTTTGAAAGAAAAGACCATTAACAGGGGAGACTTTCTTCTCAGTTGTCAAGTGAATCAGCATTCATCAATAATTCTTGTGTGTAGCTTCCCTGTTCAGCCTCAGCCAGATGTAGAGACAATTTCTTTCCAGACATCTCACAAACACTGATGCTGAGGTGACACTCTCCTTTACTAACACAGCAGCCCAAATTGAGTGGCTAAGAAAGAGGCCTTTATTTTATCTCTAAGGAATTCACTGGCAACAAGTCATGTGAGAGGCAGATACATAACATGTGGTTAAAGATGATGAGTTAGTTTATCTTACAGGATAAACTCTAGGGTTTGTAAATTAACATCTTGGCCACAGATTGCCTTTCCCAAGCTACAAACACCTGACAGCTTAAGTTCCAATCATGAAATTACAAATGTGATAGCAAACAACAAATGCTGTCAACTACATGACTTGCCACATAGCACCAAGACAGTGTCAACAACAGTAATTAATGCACACAGTTATGTTTATCCCAGCAATTCTAGAAGGTCTTTGGAAACTTCAGACATCATTTTATGGCAACCACATTCAGCAAAACCAGCAAGAATGAACAAGCGCAACCAGTTATTCCTACCCTCTGCAAAACAACTTTTCAACCATAAGAAGTAGGTCTAAAGCCCTGGTTGAAGGCAGGAAAAGCTTAATGACAGCTTTTCAGGTGCTGAGTGTATAAAAATTTCTCACCTAGTTTCTTTTTGAGTAAAATAACTGGTCATGCTGTTGTCCAGTACTTACACTTTCTCTAGTTAACTGAAACATTCTAAATCTCCCCAAAGTCAAAATTTCCATTTGTCTTTGCAATATTTAAGAACATATTTTAATAACTTCAAAGTGTTGAACCAAATTCAATTACCAACTCTTCATTTTCGTCTGCTGCTTTTTCTTCACTAAAGCCAATGCAAAATTTTTGCCCAGAGAAAAAGACCTTTCTGTGAGTTATTATCAAAATCTAAACCCAACATATATAAAAAACAAGACATAACAATCTTACCCTAACTCTCCAAATTTACCAAAACTTTTTAACTCAAAACCAGGTTCTCCATATGCCAGCCTCTAAATTACTTGACAGACAGATGGTTGAGTATAAAAGCAGAATCAGTCACACCAATGTGGTAATAAGACTGAACAAGACCTAGGTTATTTCCTATTACAGCAGTTCACTTACCCGATAGTAGTCTGTGCTGTACACATCTCTAGACATCCCAAAATCCCCAATCTTCACCAGTAGGTTTTCACCAACCAGACAATTCCGGGTAGCAAGATCCCGATGCACAAAGTGCTGTGATGCCAGGTAAACCATACCAGATGCAATCTGCTGGGCAATGTGAAGCATCTGGGATTGGGTCAGCTCAGCAGGACGGTTGCCTTCTGCCATCAGTCCTGCATCTGGTCCATGCGCCCTGCACCAAAACACAAGTGGATAAACTTGACAGGCCACTTGTAAAATGGAGAGGTAAAGGGCATTAGTGAGTTTAAATCCACACAATGCAGTCAAAAGGGCTACAAATTCCTTGGTGAAATAGGGAAAAAATTGTATCTTGACTTTTTTCATTTGCTGTTTCCTTCATTGTGGGAAAGATAGGTGGTGTGAAGAGCCTTACACAATAAGATATGTATTACTCAAGGAAATAAGGCACATGTGTTCACAATAATACCCATCTGTCAGAAAACACCACCTTTCTCCTGTTCCAATCTAGTAATCCAGAGAAAGGCTGACAAAAGCACCTGTTTAGTAACACTAAAAGTGTGAAAGACAATTGAGGGAAAGGCAATGAAGTGGTATGCATAGCATCACCTTTCCTATGACTGGCATGCCTTGATTTCTAGAGGGAGAAACGACATTGACCCCTTCCATCTTTTCTTTAAGAAGTAAAAGCTCACTTCCTTCTGAGAAACAAGGGCAGCAATCTTAGATTTATACTTCTAGTTTCCTATCCAAATGCACAGAAGGAAAGAATTTTTGCTTATTTCATCACCAAGGGTGAGTCCTATCTGAGGTGGGAATTCCTGAGGATAGGATGAGGACACAAAACACACATTATTTGAAACAGAAAAAAAAAAGTTTCAGAAATACAAGGTAGCAAGTCTCTAAGATGCAACAATCAACTGATTAAGGAGAATACTTCTATGCACTCCAGCAAAAACAGAGAAGTTTTGCATTAGAAAGGCCCAGCGAAGTACTGGGACACATGTGCTTCACCCGTCTTAACTATGTTAGCTCTGAAATGCACGTACATCCTAGTATCTTGAAGATACTATATGCACAACATTTTACAGTAAGAATTACTAGCTAATCCTTATCCAATCAGCAGGATCATCTGGCAATCATTCTTCACTTGATACAGCTTATAATATTCTGAATACCCTTTCCCTTTCATTGAATTTTCCTGTGTTTTCAGAAGCCTTTTTTATTCCTTTTCTGAAGACTATTCTTTCTAAGAGACCACCTCTCTTTTTCCCTCATCAACTTTTGCTTTTGAAAAATGCTCTAGAACTGATTTTTATTTCCTCTCAAAGCCCTTCCCTCCTATAAAGGGGAGTTTCAGAGAATTGCCTTCCTAATCAACAGAGGTGAGGCCTTAATTTATCTCTAGGGGAAGGGTGCAGGAATTTGGAAAAGAGTTGCAAATTAATCGAATCTGTGAGATCAGTTCTGACACTACCTATCAGAAACATAATATTAAAATTGCCCCAAAGGAAGAATTTCATGAGAAAAGTGACACAAAAGAAAATGGAGGGTGTGTAGCACTGCTGGGACTGCATCTGGTACCAGGCAAAGCCAGTTCTCTGCCACAGGGTATGTACATGCAGCCATTCACCTGGTGTGGTTGGTAGAGGGGAATAAATGGGAGGATAAGAAATCTCCAACTAAAACTCACAGGCAAATTCCTACTGAAACACATTGTACCTTTATCATGCATGGATTTTTTAATAACTGTTCTCAGACATGAAACTCTGAGTAGCTAAATTAGAGAACTCAACACATTTTGCTAGCCTTCATGAGAACATGGTCTGTGTCTAATGAAACTTTTAGATTATTCCTAATGCTCCATCCACTTTGCTTGTTCTCTTGGTGCTGGTCATAAATGAGGTGATCCTCAGTGTCTACAACAGCCAGGAACATTGACAGAGATATTCTCTGCAACGACAACAGACTCCACTAGTCAGAACAAGCACTGGGCAGGCATGACTTTGAGGCTTTAGTCCTAGACCTACACAGCCTTTGGCTGCATGCAGACAGCCAGGCTCATTTGGGTTAAACTTTTGGATCAATTTTTCCCCAACAGCCTTTGGCGGCGCTGCAGGGTAAGAAATACAGGCTCTTTTAGCCTGCTTTGCTACAAACCTGTGGTCTGCAGCACAAGCTGCAGCAAATATGAGAGGAAGGACAAACTGGAGCAGAGGTTTAACAGCTTGTCCCAGCATAATCACTTTATGTAGGAAATATACTGTCTGCTGAACTACTTTTCTGTACAATAATTCAAAATCAGAGTTAAAAGGTAAGAAAAGGCCAATCAAAAAGAATCAAAGCTTAAGTATTTCTTATGAAATAAGAAATTATTTCTCATCAGCTGAGAATCTGGCTTCTTCTAATGGAAATTCAGTGTTCTTTAAACATACTGGAATGGCATCTAGGGAAATTGCAGTTTCCCCAAACTTCTGATCCACAGCAGAAGACCAATCAGGCCAATATAAATGCCCTGAATTCTTAAATATATTTAATTCCTCTGCCGGAGAGACAATCAGTCTGGGAAAAGTAGCAGCCTTTGCTCTGCATCCCCAGTTCAGAACCCAGTCTCCAGGCCAAACTTGTCAGCCCTGCCAATAAGGGAGCATGCTAGTTGTTGTCACTGGTTTTTATGATGTGGCTATTTGTTCAAGTGATCAGAAAGACAGCAAACTCGTTTCACATAGGCTACCAAAAGTGCATATATGGTGACACTAGTAATCACTAGTCATTTCAACCAGACAGAAAACATGAACACACTTAAAGGGACATCAGGTTTGATTGTTCTACAGCTTTGTTACAGATATCTTTCCAAAGTGGTGGTAACTTCTAGTTATCTTCAGCAGGAGAGACCTCTGTATGTTGAAATGTCTTTTGATATGATGAAATGATATATTTTGATGAAAATGACATAGAAGGCGCTGAAACAACAGTCCCTTATACTTTTAATATAGTAGCAAAAGCTATGCCTTAACTGCTTATTTTTATGTTAATGAGTGCAGGCTAGTGGAAATAGCATATATATGAAGCCTCTGTTCACAACTTCCGGGTTCATAAGTTACCTATTGTTGTGAATCTTAGGTACCATTTATTTATTTATGACTGCTTTACTGTCAAATTTCAATTTCTGATGCACATTCCTGAACAGTTTTATGAAATAAAGCCCTAATCCAGACCCCAAGATGCAGCATTTTCCAATTCACAGAAGCTTCCATGGCTCACATTTTTTTTGCTGTAGACTTATGGTAGTCTTTCCAAAACACTGAGAAGAGGGAAGAGAAAAGGGTTTAGACCTCAAAAGCTCTTAGACGCCTACAGATAGTGATAGATGTTGAGTGGGATCTTCCAAGTGCTATCAGAAAGCCTGCAAGAAAATGATTCCTACTGTAGGATTTATAACCAAACATTTCAGAATACACTGAAATATATTGGAAACAATATTTCTTTGGTTCACATTTGTTTGGTAAAAAGCATAAGGCTTGACTTAATGGTACTTCCAAACAGGCAAAGAGACAGAGCCCCACATCCCAGTACAGAAGATGAGAGTCACACAGTTTGTACTCCTAGATGTCAGTATTTGCCAGTGGTAGTAGTTAATTTGACATTAAGTACCAGTAACACCTACCTTCTCTGCCCACTTTTGGCTCAGCAGCACAATATATGTTCATGGGTTTACCTGAGGAATTTGTTAAGATCTCCATGCTTCATATATTCAAAGACCATGATGAGCGGATCACCCTCAACACAGACGCCATAAAACTTGACAATGTGCTCATGCTGCAGGTTAGTGAGCAGCTCTGCCTCACGGTGGAAGTCCTTGCGGGCATTGTCGCTGGCATCCTTCAGTGTCTGATGGAGAAAATGAAAATGTAAAGGACAGATGTTCACAGAAGGTAGGGAACATGTAGGACAGCACTGTAAGGGTAAGACACCGACATTCTACAGCACAGAGGATGAAGTAAGTATTTTCTTAATACCTCTTTTAGAAATGCAGATGTGATCCTTAAGTGCAATTAAAAAATGGCAGTACAGTTTTCATTCCCCTGCCACGTTATCCTAAACAACATTTTTTCTTGTAAGAGGATGTAGGAATACTCATGCTCTTGCTGTGGCAAGTGTTTTCCAAACACAGAGCAAATAAACTGATCTCATCCAAAAATATACTCATACACTGGTTTGTATGCTTTAGCATTTAACTTATGGAACACCTAGTATCCTGTTTGCATTTACCTTTCTTGTTAGTTCCTTAAAATAAAACTCTGCTTGTTTAAAATACTTAGTGGTAACATAGATGTATTCTTTATGTATTATTAACGTCGTTGTTGCTGTTAGTCCCTATGGTGTGCCACACATTAGGTAGATTTACAAAAGCTTATGTCCCTGGATCGGAACTTAAAACCTGAGCCAGAAACTCCTTTGAAGTTCTGTAAATCTATTCACATGCCTAAAATTAGGCATAAGTAATGCAGGATCACTCTTGAAGTGATAGGCAGAGAGGAAGGCAGATGCAGATCAGAATTCTGGAGTGTCACTTTTTTTACCCCTTTTTATATATATAGCTCTAAATTCGTGCACATTTTAATTTTGAAAGAAATATATCAACACTGGATCAAATAGGAGGCTTAAATGTTGTATAATGAAATAATACTAATTAAACTGTCAAACACAGGCTGTTTCAGATTTCTTCTTAAGAACTACAGTTCATGAGCAAAGCAACACTTTCATGCACCAAAAAAAAGGGAGTTCCGACACCAGTTAAATGAGGAATAATTATAATTGGCAATAAACCACTAATAGACTCTATATTCAAGTGGTATAGTGGTTGCACTATAATAGTTCAAACAATATTTTTAAAACTGCAAAGGAAAGATGGCAAGTTGCCAATGTTCACAAGTTATTCTTCACAGAAACTGCTGTCTGTGCTCTCTACATCTGGATTTTAACAATACCTAGGCTTAACACAATAGAAGACAAGACAGAAAAGTAGTTGCAAAGTTTTAGCTAAAGATGCTTTTTCCTGGCCATCTAGTCACTCTGTTTTCCATCCTGAATTAATATACAGAGCAAGGGATCAACCACATTCCTCAGAAGATACACAGAACAAACTGATACTGTGCAATCATTCTACCAACAAACTGAATTTTCAGCTACAGTAGTCATGGTTTGTTCAAAATTTTTGTTCCATAGGGACAATTCTGCCCATTTTTCTAATATTATATGTATGCATGTGCAACGTACAGACTAGTAGATGACTGTCATTAAAAAACACTTGCTTTACTTGTGAAACTGCAACCCCAGGTCTTGAAAATGAAAAGCTACCACAACAAGATTCAGATGGGGGAACAAGGAGCAGGGCAGATTAGATAGCTGTCTTCCAAGTTCATGGGCTTTTCCCTGTAGATTTCAGGCTCTGTGGATTCTAGAGGCAAGAGAAATCACTTATGCCACAGCTGTCCCTTCCCTGAGGGATGGACTTGAATCTTAAATGCCTTCAGGCCCAGAATCCTTCTTCCGTAAGTTTTACCAATAATGATACAACAAGGTTATTGCATCGTCAAGGCTTCACTAGGCACGATAAGTCAGTATACACAGCTATATCATGTATATCAAATTTGCTGCCCACTATGGTCTACATACAATCACGTCTGAACTGAGTGAAGACATTTCCAAGCTCTGGGATGCGGCTTTAACATGATACAGGCACCAACCCACAGTCCAGTCTACATTATATGTAATGAAACCACGGGGAATAATTCTATGGTCATTTGAGTTTCCTCTGGTAGTTTAATGTATAAAGTGATTGGACTGTAATTCCTCTCAACAGAATTAGAAAAACAATTCATATAAAACCAATTTTTAAATAAAAGCAACCTGGAAAAAAACTGACAGGGAGAAACAGAGGCTGATCCTCTTTCCAGTGGGCTCTTTCCCTGGAAGGACAGTAAAAATGCTGACAGCTATGCCCTGTGAGGATGACATATTGCATATTTGAGAAGACGCTTTTTATCTCACAGAAACTGCAAAATTATCGTATGACAGAGCAGTTGCCATGGCAATTTTGCATTTTCTGTCAAACAGCAAAATGCAGAAAGGTCTAAAATTCAGGTAAAACTCATGCAGTATTTATCACCCACCATTGCAAAAATCTCCTTTTTGTTATTTCATGCAGTGCACAGAATAGACGCAATGCATGAGAGAGAGCTGGCACAGTCAGGCAAAGAGGAGACTGGAAGGTGAAAAAAATTATAAGTATGTAGAATTTACTTAGAAATGACACTGACTAATGCATTTAACTTGATCTCAGCACAAGACAAAAAAATAAAACCAAAATAAAACCGTAAGAGCACTGAAAGAGAAAAAGACATATTAATTACTATTATCATTACTGTCAACTACGCCAAAGCTCTGCATACAAAGCACTCTCACCAGTCGACACGAGGTGTTCCCAAGTAGGATCTGAGATTCAACCACATGTACTTTCCAGCCACTCAAGCCAGCATTAAGGAAGAGGGATAGGCTTCCTTGGGCAACAGAGGGAGCTCCCGGCTCTCACAGAAGCTCCACATCTGCCGAGTTCATCATTGTGACAGTTGGACCACTGTCTTAGTCTTGCTTAGTCTCCTCTACATAGTCCTTGTTCATCTGGTCTGTGCAGACTTGTGCTCTGTAGTGAGTGTGAATTGCCAGCTCCTTACCCCACGCTGACACCACAAAGCTGCATTCATGGGCAAGTCAGAGCAAGAAGAGGAGGATATGGTTGTCACCAACATCAGCAGGACTTGGTATCGAAATTCTCATGACATATGACCTTTATACTGTTCCAGCCTTCCCCTATGAAACCATTGCTACTGCTCCTCAACACCATACCAAGCTGAGTGGTATGTGTTCTCAAGAAATGAAGGGGTGGTTTTCCATCTTCTTGGAAATGAAGATCCAAAGATTTGGAAACCTTTGGTTTTCCTGTGCGGGTGCCATGGAAATGTTCTTGATCTCATGCACATAGCAGTCTGCTAGCTGAGCTCTATCCTTGAGCAGAACAGGGTGAATCCCCTTCCAACCTCCCAAGGCAGCAAGAGGCAGCTGCTAACCTGTGCCTTGTCAGTCCGCCTCACTTCCAGCTCTGGACAGGCTAAACTAGTGCGAGATTATGCCTGGGGATCCAATCCTATGAGGAGACAGCACTGAGCCAGGCCTGAACAACCACAGTGGCACAGCAAAATGCCTCTCAAGGAAAGAGTAACTTTTCCTTCCTCCACCTTCTGTTCTCTAAAAGTGCCTACAGCAAATAGTGTGCTGAAACTATGTGGCAACTCACGTGAGGGAAAGCTAGTACAATGCCCATGCTCACAGGGTTTGTCCCATAGCAAGCATTTCTAAACATTCTGTGCTGCCCTCAAAAGACTAAACTAATCAAAACTAATTTAACCAAATTGTCTTTCTCCTCTCCCAAGGAGCAAAAGCTCAAGCTCTTTGTGTTGTTTATGCTAAGCCTGATCTTTTTTTATCTTCCCAGAGTTTTCTGGGCCTCTTAGCTCCTAAATAATTTGCTGCAGCATGTCAGCATTTTGGATACCAGCTGGCTGTAAAGAAGAAGCAAACATGTTGAGTTATAAGGAGGGATGCTCAGAGCCAGGCATGAACCTTACAGTTGTCCAGCAACTGGCAGGCATAGGCAGCTGCCAGGGACCACCAGCATCCTGAGGGACATTGTGCAGGTGAGACTGTGTCTCCTTGCTGCTGAAATTCCCTTGGCACTAGCTCTTACTCCTCACCAAGTACATATTCCACTGGTCTCACCAAATCTACGTCATGGTGATGGATGTGTTCTGGCTTTGCCCATGGGCTAAAGCTCTCTAAAGCCCTTGCTGTGTGTCAGGAGGAGCTGCTGTTGCTGCTGGCATCAAAGTCTGCTCCTCTAAGACTAAAACTAAGACACTGCCAAATCCTGTGCTCAGCAGTAGGGTCCAAACACAGTCCTCTGGATAGTTGTCTGCACTCCAGTTAGGTCCTATCCCTTGACCTCCACTGTGACTGAAGGATACTTGTGATCTATGTTGGTACCACAGGAAAAGAGAGAAGTGTTAGGCAATTAACCCCTCTTACATAACGATCAATCCAGTGGCTCGGTTCTCCAAAAAATTTGCTCTTTAACAGCAGCCAGAGTCACGTCTTTAAGAGCCAATGGTAGAAACATAAAATGGGCATAACCTGTCCCCAGAGATAATTCTTCTCACAGCTGCCCGCAAGATGTTTATTAAGGACACTACGAAGAGTGGATTTGGTAAAAAAAAAAGAAAAAAAAAAAGAAGAAGGTATGGCAACTTGTCCAGAAAACTGACAAATTTCTCATCTAAATCCATGGAGACATCTCTACCTCTAAAGGCTGAATGCTTTTCCTTTTGAACTACGCAGAGAGGAAGTGCAGTGCAGCATTGAATAGCAGAAGTGCTAGGCTCCATTTGGTCAGGACTTTGAAACAGAGCAAGTAAATAGAAGTATTTTTATTTTGCTATCAAGGAGTTCCCTAAAGTGATAGAGAAAAGGCAATTTCCACTGTAGTTTCACCAAAATACAATAGAAAATTAATTCAGATCTAGTTTTGTCATCTCTTATCTCTTGCTTTCTCCCTATGTCTATACTATCTCCCTTCAGGGCTTAATTTTTTCTCACGAGTCAACATGACCGAACGACTCCCAAGTATCATAAAGACTGTAACCTTGGCAAACCCAAAAATGTGTTATTTTTGATTGAGCACTCTACAGGTCTATCCTCCTTTCATGTTCTCTCACTGTCAGGTCCAAAACTCTGCTTCTTGTTACCAAATTCAAAAATATGATCTACTCCGTTTCTTTTACTATATGGTTTCATCCATGTACACATGGTTGCCTAACTGTGACTGGTCAGATAAAATTATTTTCCCCTAGGCACAGCTCAAATTCCAAACATCTATTCCACCTGCATTTAATGAGATACTTCAAATGCTGGACACCTTGTTCAGTTTTTGGCAGAACACTACAGATGGAGATAAGAGTTTGTTTCCAGGGAAACTTTGCAAATTTTGAGAGAGTAATTTCACCAATATTGTTTTCTAGCTACATCCTGAGCTGAAATCAACAGCCAACTGAGCTCTTGAATTTTAGGGGGATGAAAAGACTTGGTGCAGTGAAGCAGGCTTGGTCTCCAAGCTCTGAGATCAATCTTGAAATCTTTTTAATCCTTGGTAGATTCCCAACATAGCAGGTGCTCTTTGCCTTTTAGGAGAATCAGACAAATCTTTCCCCGCCCCTCAGAAATGTAAAAGTTGTCTCTATAATTGAAACTCCAAACATGTTTTCATGCATTTTCCTCATCCTTTGGACTTTATTTCAGGATCATTGATTGGAGCTGTATATAATCAAGAATCACTCCTCCAGGTCTGACATATGATGACTTTTGGATTTCCATACTGCCAGTGTTTAACAGTACATGACAATACTATTCACAAGTTTGTTTTAATATTCCTGGCAGCTATATTAATGACAATTACCCTCAGATAATTTCAGTTGTTGACTTGAAGAATGTCATAGTCCTGAAAAAGAAAGGCATTCTTTGCCTAGAAATTATACACATAACCTATTCACTTAGCTAGTAATAGATTACTTTTTTAGACATGTAACACATATGTCACTTGTATTTTTAATGACCTAGACATTATTTTTCACTAATTGTACTCTAGATAGATCATAAAAGATTTTGCCCCCTTGTGACACAATCTGTTTTCCTCTTTTTTCTTATAAGATTCAGATCTCATTTTATAATCCACAACTAGATCAAATACCGCATTCTCTTAACACTCAATCAGCCTTGTGAACTTTTCCACACATATCAGAACAGTTACGCTGTATTATGGAATAGGCAAAGATGATAAATTACAAATAAAATAGCATTAGTTGCAACCATGAATTAGTAATGGAAACCCTAGATTCTTTTACCTTCACTGCCACCAAGATCTTGCTCTGCTCAGGACACAGGTTGTAGCATTCTGCCAGAAACACTTTCCCAAAGGCTCCTTCTCCCAGTTCTCTTTTAAGAACAATATTGTGGCGCTTGATGTGATGCACAACTGTGAAGAGAAGACAAAATGGAGGTTAGAAAGGAGTGGCAAGGCCAGGATGAGACAGAGTCCGTGCTTACAGCCACATGGAGACAAGCTTGCCTGCAAAGTAGGATGCGTACTGTGGAAAGAATCAAAATCCCCATGTGCCATTTATTAGTGCTTTGTGCAAAAAGACTGAGCTTATATATTTACAGTTGGAGGGTAGCACATTTGCTGGATAAGAAGACGTGGAATTCAGAGCCAGTTATCATCATGTTACGAAGACTGCTGCAGAGCAACACATAGGAGCCAACGCTGCTTTTTTAAAAAAATTAAGAAAATTAATCAGAAAATAAAGCAAACCTTTCTCACACCTCTTCTAATTTTGTGCCTTTAACAATAACAGAACTCTCGTCCAAAGCCAAAAAGTTTTAAAATTAAGCTAATCCAAGAAAACCAAATGTGCCCTCTTTTAACTAAATGCAACTTAATACTCTGGTTTACTTACCACTTGTTCAACTGCTTTCCTTCTCAGAGCTATATATAGTTACAATAAGATAAATTTTATTCTCGCGAACATGATGTACAGTATTACTCTGAAGTAAAAGAAAAGATGGGCAAAGGTTTTAGTCCACACAGTGGACAGAAACTTCATTGACATCCTCAAGCTTTTCAAATTATTTTACATTCTCCTTTCAGCAAAAGCTTCCATTAAAACCTTTAATATTTAAGAGACTGTACTAAATTTTGTACAATACATTATCAGTTTGCAATGTTCAAGCTCAGTAAAGCGGTTTAGCTGCCAATTGGATGGACAGCTTGTGTTGCTGAATCTGTACAAAACAGACAGAATCTACTGATGAATTTAACCTCAGTGCACTTAGCTGCCTTTGCAAACACTGAAATTAACCCCTGCCTGGAAAAGGCCCATTTGCAACTTAAATCCTTGACACAGTGAATTAAATTGGGGTGCACAGGCATCAAGCTGGCTTCTGCTAGGGTTTGAATCTTACCTTGGCTGCTTAACTGCAGGACTGAACCCTGCCAATAATTTAGGATCTATGCAGATGCAGACCAACTGCTGTTGCCATATTTGGCCACAAATCTGTTCCAAAGTGGGTGATCACCTGTACAAAAACCACCTTACCTCCATGTCTAAAAGATGGAAAATGGAGTGCTGGTGGTAACAACAGTGGGGAGAAATGGCCTATCCCTGTTCCTATCACCAGCATTTGGAGAAAAGGACCACAGCCTACAAGAGAAAAATATGTGCATCCCACACCCTAAGCCTACAGAAACGTAAAACCAGAGCACTGCATGTAAATACACTTTGTATTCACATGCTTGCACACGAGGGAAACCTGGTGCTGGAGTAAGCTCGAAAAGTGAGAAATCCATCAGGGGTCTGTCAGGCGGGCAGCACACCCAAGGAGCAGATCTCCACCAGACCCAGCTGGCACCTGCCAGAAACCTCTCATCAGCGTGTAAGCAGGCCCTCCATAGCCTGTGTATAGCATGAGGAAAGCTGGATTCTCCCTGCAGCACACCAGACTCACCAGGGCTCACTGCTGTCCCTGCAGCTGGTGGCTGCAGGGTGGAGCATTGCCAGCCTCCTCCTCCAATCCCAAGTCTTCTGGAAGAGGGCACGTCTCATTAATAGCCAGGTACACATGGAATAAGACTTCATGATACTTATGTTTTTCACTTTTGTCAAACTCTGGTCTAGCATAAGCTTAAGTCTTGTTGTGGAGATGCATTTATATGGGCATGCTTTGTTTGGCCAGCTACCCTAGCAGCTCCCCTGCAGTCATCGGGAATCGTTTTCTATGTTCACTTCCTCCTCAGTACTGGCTTTGCAAATAAAGCCAAAAATGCAGTCAGCATAAGATAGGTCTGAACCAAAACACACCTTTTTTCCCCACAGACAGAAGTTAACCAGTATCTGTTGCCTTTACTAATACTGGTCACAACACAGACCGGCAGAGGCAGAACTGCTGCCCTGGCATGCCACCTGAGCTCTGGAGTGTGGCATACCTTGTGACCTGTGCTTTAAATATAATTGCTATTAAACGAGGGCTAGTTCCTATCCCCTGAAAAACTTGTCATCCAACCCTGTCTCTTGGTGAATTCTCTTACCCTCTGCTTTACCAGTAGTGCCAGAAGAATGCCTCTCTTCCTTTCCCAGAAAGAAAAGTTCAGTTCAATGTTACCAGTATTACCATCTTAAAAAGTACACAAATGCTAGAGACAGGTTACGGGGCTGAGAACCTGTCCTACTGGCATCAGTAGGAAAATTCCAGTAAAGGCAGTTTTTCACTTGGTTCTCTCCACAGCTGTCAAAGACTCAGTGATGAACTGAGTCTGAATTTTGTGTGGGTCCTCTCCATTTTGAGCCCATCCTACCCAAGTGTTGGCCCTAGCAGTACAAAGGGGGGTTTTGTAAAGCTCCTGAAGGACAATAGAGTAAAAATAAATAAAAAATATATAAATACTTCTCTGCAGTACACTTGCGGTTGTTGTTAAATACTTTTATATAAGCCAAGCATTTGACTGAACAATCCCCCCTGTAAACCAAACTGTCAAAACTGAGACACAGAAAGGTGCAGAAGAGGTCTGCACAGAATGCATTTTAACTTGTTACGCTCTATCCACCTCTGTAACCTTTTTGAGCTGCATTGTGTAACTAAACAAATAAAAATGACAGTAAATATGACTAAATGGGCAGAGATTAAATGTAAGAACAATGTAAGTAAATCAAACACATAAGATGTGATGGTTATATGAGCTAAGGAAAAGATCTATTTAGCAAACTCAGGGCCCCAGCCATAATGAAACCATCTTCAGTAGGAGGATATTGCAGCAGCAGATGCACTGGAAAATTCAGGTCAAAATCTGATTTCAGTTAGTGTCAGGATAAAGCAAATTCTCTCTGCTGACATTCAAGAGATTATCCTGGATTTACACTGAAGAAACAAAGCAGAATTTGGCCAAAGAGGTGGAATAAACAAAGAAGTCATCTCACGACATTGTCTCATAGGCAAACACAGACAAACATTCAAATGGCAGCTATATATTTTCCTCCTTTTGATTCTAAATGGAAATTGCACTTGACCTGCTATTCATACTTTTAGGGGTATATCATCTCTGGTTTAAAATCTTGACTGATTACTGCAAAAAATATGTTCCATTAAGCTAAAAGCTGACTTGAAACACTTCAGAGAGAAATGAAATATAGAATATGAAGCAAGACAACAAATTAAAGAAGGGTAAATGCTGAAAAGAGGCTGTGGTGTTAAATAATAACCACACAGCTGTACGTTTAGAAGCAGGCAGCTCCCATGGATGAATGCAGGGAATCAGAAGGCAATAAGGAGCACACTGCAGAAAAAGTCTCTCTTCTCATTTCAAGGTCACAGAGACATCCCACCAAGAGAGTTGGACTTCTAGGTATTTCACTCGCTAGGAAACATCATGTCACACTGAAAATGATGCATCAGCCTTATCCTGCAAAACATATCTGCAGGCACAAGACTGCACTCCCCAGGTAACCTATCTTTGATGATGAGGGTGAACAGAGAGGGTCACACCACTTTCTGGAATGGGTCCCAGCAGAACAGGCAACTCAGGATCACCTCACCACATTGAAATCACTGAGTTGGATTGACTAAATCCAGCCATGGACAGCAGGATACTTAGCATATAAATTATTAAAAACTTTCTGCCCATAATTAAAAAATTCAATGTGACAGAGTAAAAGTGTTTCCCCTTGGTCACAAACAATAGGTCTTAACATTTTACCCCCATATGTGACCATTACACTACCTAAGCTGACCTTCTACACTGCGCAGAGCATAGTACTGAGCTAAATGACTTGTGCTTACCAGAAGACTGCCTCCAGAAAGTGACTGTGCCAGTCTTGATTTGAAAGTCTGAACTATCCACTTGTTTTAATGTGTAATCATTTTCATTGCTAATAAAAATGCATGCCTTTTTCTTTGTCTCTTAATCATTAACTTGTCTGGCTTGCACCTCCCTTGGGCTCCAGGAGACTTTCTCTCATAGTTTAGCAGCCTTTTAAGATCCGGTATTAAACACACATAATCAACACTCTTCTTACTCTTCTTGGAGAGGCAAAGAGACAGAAGTCCCTCCTCCCAGGAAAACATCCTCTCCAGTTGTTTTCATGACTTTTCTCTGGAATATTTTCAACAACCTTTTAAAATAAGTTGTTTCCAGTTGTTTTTCCTAACTGGAAGGCACATTCTTTGTGTCTTTCTCTCTCGACAGAGTTGTGATAAAAACATAAAATCAGCTCCTTGTATCTCTGCACATCCATATATTATGCCAGTCCTTTTAAGGCTGGGTTTCCTAAAGAGCACAAAAATTACACAGTTATGTGGTATGCATGACAGTGTCTCATCTAGAACACCTCACCCAATTACAACACCATAAGTGCTGTAAGTCTCAAATGTGTTCTCACATGCCTCATGAGAACAGCAGAGAAGATTTAGGGGGAGGCTGAAACACAGTCTCACTGCTTGACGGACGCTAAGAGCCACAGCAGACAGGCTCCACCATCACCACTCATTGAACTACCAACACTAGAAAATCCTGTTGTGTTGCATGCCCACTTAAATCATCTCTTGAGTCTGCTTTTGAGAATACTGTCCAAAATTTTGCTAGCAGTATACATGTGGAACAGTCCTGATGAAATTTGTTGTGTCGGGACTCTGAGAAGAGAATGAAGACCTTCAAGATGCCAAGCAAACAGGCAGGCTAATATTATAAACATACTCACAGTTGCATAAGAAAAAAGCAGTCATAGAAAAGACTCAGTTTGTGATGTGACATGAGGTGCCTTAGAAAGACATTTTGCAGGTTTCTTAATTTCTTTTCCCACTATTTCTATTGCAATTGTGAAGACTCAAATATTTCTAAGATCTTGCTAGAAAAAACATGTAAATGGCCAAGTGATTGTTTAGATAGTATTCCAAATTTGTACAGCATTTCTCATCCACATAAAAGGGAGGGTGGAATTTCTGATGGAGTCCCATAGCAGAAGGATACAAAATCACTGTGAAGAGCAGAGAGCAAGTCTAGACTGATGGCCATCTGGTTATGCACTAGCAGCACCTCTACAGTTTCTACAAGCTATTGCCAGAATAGAAATTTTGGCACGTTGAAGTATCTACTCTCTAACATGGCAATAAAAGTCAATAACAATGCCTTTTTTTTTTTTGGTAACCTTTTATAACCTTTTAACTTGTCAGCCTTGCCTGGGTCCAGAAGTAGGCCAGCTCAGTTGCATATTTCTGATTATTTGAAGTATTTATCACATACAACATTCATTACTTATTATTCTATATATATTTTTGTGTAGTGCTATTGCTGTTTAATTTTTACCATATAGCAGCAACAAATGCTCATGCAAGACTGGTGCCCAGACGTTGTAGGCACAAACAAATAAACAGCATGTTTACACGTGCTCCCCAGGTACTCTACTCTAAATGAAAGGTCCTGGTACAGGCTATAGAAAACTGAGTATGGAGGATCCAGAATGAGGCCAGAAAGGCACTTGGTCCTTGCCACATTACCTGTGCAAATACAGCTTCTGAAGCATTTTGATTTTTTGCTTCTTTGAAAAAAAACCCAGTTTAATTCAGCAGTTGTAAAACAGTTATCCTTGAGCGGCCATCAGTGATTTGTCAGGGTTTTCATAGGCATCAGAGTCTAAGTGGACCTTAAGGAGATATTTAATGGTCAAATTAAATAGGAAGTGATCTTCCAGGAAGAACTGAAGGCATTTATGCAAGGCAAACCACTGATTATCACAGGAATGGCATAATTCCCAGGCACTTACTTGCCTGGAGATACATCTGATGAAAAATCAAATAAATCTGTGATTGCTGCAGCTTAACCTTTCAGTTGCTTCTTTTACAACTTAAATCCTCACAGGATCTATACTTTAAACCCCAGAATTTCTGTCTTTCTGGGTTAGAATTAGGCTTCCTTATGTAACACAGTGCTGCAGGTCCTTGAAAGATGCCCATCCCTCTCCCAACTGCCCCCAGCAGCAGGAACACCATAGCTCTTACCTGTTGTAAACTCATTTTGCTATAGCTTGCATGGCGCTTCTCACTTGGCTGAAACTCAAGTGTTTGCTATCTTTTGGGGTTAATAATTGATTTCTGGTGAGGTCTTTGATTTTACTCTTTTTTTTACTGTAATTGATTTGGTTTATTTGGCCAACATTCTCTCAGCTTGACATAAGGCCATACTTGGTTAGACCCTTACACACAAATAAACATTACTTAAGAATAAATTACAATAAAAATGCTATCATTGTTTTAAATGCATGAGCCTTATGAGCTAAATTCACCCTTTGGGAAAAAAAATAATAATTAATTGACAGTTTACCCATACATAAGTTTGTCCTTGCATACTAAAACTAAGATACACAAGGCCTTCAAGCCTTAGCAACCTAAAAATGATCTTTTACATGTTAAAACAATTGGAATATATCAGAATAACTGAAAGCTAGATTTGGCCCTCTATTTTCAGAATATGTTGCAGGTATTAATCACCCTGCATTTCTCTTTCTATGCTGCTTCCAGCCTCCTAAAAGGTTTTCAGCACAGTATATTAAATCTGCTTTAAGCAGAAAACTGTATTTGAATTTTGGCAAAACACTGCCTTTGCAGATATGTATGCACTTAATTTGTAAATGCTAATCTCAATGCACTTCTTCCAAACGATTAATGATTGTACAACTTAAAGGCTATTGTATAAAACCTCTGCTGGTATTATTTTACAGCGGCAAATCTGGCCCATCTTCCATGGAGACTATGATCTCACCATCAACACCCTTCTCTTAATTCAGATGATGAACTGCATGATACTAACCTTTAGAGATCTTTGCTATAGAAACAGAAGTACTCGGCAAAGGATGGGGGAGTACCATGTAGCATGTCTCATATAATAGACACTTGCAGAGGGGGAAGGGCTAATAAAAATGCTGTCTTCAAAATATTAACTCTTTTCTATCTCTGTTTTCAGAAATACACACAGCCCAGTACAAGCATCCCAGGACACCAGTCTGAGAAGTAGGACCTAAAAGAAACTTACATTCAGAGACTGAGTCATATTCAAGCCTGGTGGAAGTGGGTATAAAGGTGAAATTCAAAGGAGATTGCTCTGGTTTTGATGTACTTTTCTCTGCTTTGCTTTTTGTCTTCTTATTTTAAAAGGAAAAGGAAATAATGTTGTACCTCAACATGAGGAAGCTTTTTACTGGTGGCCTTTCAAAAAGAAACATGAAAAGTAAATGGAGCTTACAAGCCTGTGAAGGAATAAACCATACTCTTGGCTCACAGTCCCAAATTTTATCCCCTTATATAAAACTTAAGCACATATCCAGTCTTTACCTTTTGATGAGCTATTTTACTGAAAGATAGCATAGCATCTGATCAGCCATGCTAGATGGCTAGGTCTGCCCTGTTGCAGCTAATTATGCATAGAAAGAAAAGGGAACATTAGAGAAAACATCACATGAACATGACAGAACTCAGTCTTTTATAGATCACTTCTGAGCATATTATTTACCCTTTTCCTAATATTTTTTTTCCTTTACAGTTCTATCAGGCTGCAGTACACTATGTGGCTTTCTGTGAGGAAAGCTGAATCTTATGCATTTTTTACCTTATAGTTTGCTTTCTTTGGGCCAACTGAGGTAAACTCCTAAGCAGAAGGTTAAGTCTCTGCCCGCTTCCTTAACTGCATACAGTTAAGGCTTTGCTGCTACATGGTTATTTGCTCTTATGATTCTGTGTGTACCACCTCCTTCCCTGAGTTTTGCCATAAGTGGACTATAAACACAGAGAAAAGTTTTGGGTTTGTCTGTGTCTGAGGAGGACCCAAAAATGACACATAAAGGCACTGGACATTGCAAACAAACAAAATATGAAACTTTCCTCACCCTTTGATTGGATTCCCACATTATTCACTGAAAAACAAAATCACCAGACAAAAGAGAAAACAAGTCTCAAGTCTTCCTATGCACTGACAAGGAAAGAACCTCAGTTTGCCCTCTGTCTTCTGGGAACACAGAAGAGGTTAGCACTAACAATTATACTGTCCCACAGCCCCATGTGACAGGAGAGATGACCAAAACATTATAAAAGATGAACGAACCTGAAAAAGCGGCTACTCCCTTTTACAGACTTGCTCTCCTTCAGCATTTCAGCCTTCTTCCATGGTGAGGCACTTGTTCTGCTTTTGTTCCACTGACAGGTCGGCACACCTTTCTGCTAGGGCATGCCATATACAGAGCCTTATGTCCCTATTGGGCATTTCCCCGTTGGCCTCTGCTACTGTTTCAGAATTCCAATGTTATGATGTAATTGGCAGCACACGAGTGCAAGGCATACCCAGAAAATTCATCTTTATCCCTGGGCTGTGACAGATACCTCTACGCCAGCCACAACGCAGTCAAAAGATTATTATATTGTACTAGCTTCAAATAGAAGACTTGCAAGTTCTTACTTATAGGTCAACCAAATGAAGTCATGAAGGGTTTGCAAGACTGAACATGGTGAGGCTTTTTTAGGATCCTCAAAAATTGCAAAGTAAAGATGGCTTTTGTTTTGTCTTGTTGCAAATGCACTGGGAAAAAAAAAAATCTTTCTCTGTTTCCACATTAACATAACACGTGCTTATCTTTTCAAGCTTGAAAAAATCTGCTTACTACAGACCACACATTACCTCCTCTGGTATCCTGGTTCTTCTGTCCTCCAAAGTACTAATACCATAAAGTGTATGTTTATACAACACAAATTATTCCATGTGTAAAGGTCATGAGGTTTTTACAGTCTGGGTGACTTCTCATCATTTTTCAAGGTCTGACAACCCCCCCAAATCCCAGGGAAGGATGCAAATGAGACTGTGCCATGCTCCTTGCATTGAGATTTGCTTATGCAAACAATGGTGCTCCTACTTGGAACTGCTCTCTAAATTACACTAAACTACAGCCCAGCCAGATTTGAGAACACTTTAAATGCTTTTTAAATAGCAGCAAGATGAGTGCCTATTCTAAGTGTCCTGATGGAAAACCCAGCCTCATAATATATAGAGAAAAGAAAACCTGTGACTTGTCAATGGGAACAGGAGGACTTTACAGGTAATTTCTCTTGCAAAAGAAAGTCATGTATTTTCTCTTCTCCTCTCTTGGATTTGCATGTTATTTTCACATAACAGGAAAGCTAACACATCTAGCAAAGAATATGAGAAATCTCCTTCCACTCACTTGAGCTCTGGATTGTGTTATCTGTCAGCTGAAATTATGTTTCTCTACATTTCAGACAAATGAAGAGGAATACGTTTTCTTTGCCAAAACAAGTTTGGTGAGGGAGCAGAAGTCTCCACTATGTATAGCCCCTTGCAACTGGTCTACACGACACGCAGCCCAGGGCCCCTTGGCCTTTAGCAGACCAGAGCCAATGCCATGCCTGTACGTTTCCATGGCCATGGGCAGTGAGGCATCAGTCACAGATGTAGCCGGTCTGTCAAATGGAGGTACGTTTAAAGTAGCATCAGAGAGTGCCTTGGTTCCACCATGGACAACAAACCCATACATCTGTTTCTGGGCAAAGCTTCCTTCAGATATTGTTTAAATAAAGGCTTATTTGTAAAATCCCAATAAATCCCCTCCCACATATCAATAAAACTTTATTTTAGAGAAAAAGAATGAACACAGATACATTAATCAAAAGTTAACTACACAGTATATCGGCATCTAATGAAAAAGAAAGACCTGTACTCCTTTAGGATAACAGCTTCCCACATGGTCCAGTGTGATAACTGTCAAACCCCCTGTACCAACAGTGACAAAACAACAACAAATGGTATCTTTAAAAGCTGTGACCCATGACGAAGTTTAGGACAAGTTCAGACTCTGCCAATATGTTTTCACTACCTAAAAGCATCTTGGTTTTGACTTGATAATTACAGTCTGCTGAGCCAAGCAGCTGTCACTAAAGAACAGGAGCTGCCCAAATGAAGCAAAATGCATAGAAGTTTACTGCTGATTTATCACACAATAATGAACCCAGTTACAGCCTTTTGAGGCATGGAACTGAAAAACAAAAAGAGAGAGGGGAAAAAAAAAGAGGAAAGAGAGGAAGAAAGAGCTTTGAACATTTTGTTCCAGTCAGTTTCCAAGAATGAAGAAAACACCAGGCATGATTCAATCAAAGGATGCCCTCCCACAGTCCCGCTGTTGCTGGAGAAGTGGCCACTGGGCAGATAACTGAGACACGTATTTCTCAAAGCACACAGACCCAGTCTTTGCTGAGACATAAACTCTTGCTGATGGCAGCACATATACATACCAGGGCAAACAAGAACGGCAGAAATGGCTGAATGAACTTTATTCAGAATCTGACATACGATGTCAGTATAATGAATGTGTCCTAAAGAAGAGTATTACACTCACAAGCAGATTGAGCTGTCAGCTCTGACCAATTAGTACCAGTTAATTTTATGTTGATAGCTAGTACATATATATGATATTCTGTAAAAGCTTAATAGCTGTCACTATAAAACATAGTTCTCTTTCTCCCCTGTGCTCCTCATATTTGGGAAGTACTTTCAGTTGAATACTCTTCAGTACTTGTTGCAGACTGAAATGAATGCAAATGTAATTCTGGCAGTCTCTGCAAGACACCAAAAATGCATGGAGCAGAAAAGTTCTTTTCTCACCAACCATCTCTATGACTATTGCTCTTAAAAACCAGAACTGTTTTGTTCCATCTACTGTACACCATGATATTTACAGCAACTGTAGTCTCCACAGAACTAAGATAGACAAAATGTAGGGTTTTTCTCCCCTTCCTTCTGAAGTTCAAGTTCTCTCCCAGAGCAATAAACACCATGCCTACATAATGATGTACTTGGGAAACATTTTGAGCAGCAGTAACCAACACAAACAGCTGCTACATTTGTTGAACTGAATGGCAACTTCCTGGTGTGCTTATCAGTAACGGAAATATTAAAAATTGCCATAATTTTTATTGTTACTAGTGGAACAGCTAGATTTTTGCCGCAAGTTGCTGGAACTGACAGTTGCAGCTAAGGAAATGGGTGTTGTCCTTTGGTACGCACCCAGTCTGCACTTAGCTAAAAAACAGAGATACACAAAGCATTATTATTAACCCTACAGACAAGACGTTACCATGGTACATTAACAGACCACTTTACAAGCAGTGTTTATTAATTACTGTCCCCTGCAAGACCACCACCAGCAGGAGGGCACGCACAGACCTGCTTTTAGGAGAGACCTGTCTGAAGTCTGTTGCGAAACTGGAGGGATAATTTGCCTTTTGATAGTCCAACATCCACAAAATGGCCCTCAAGCAGTTTCCCGGACTCTATTTCTAGCCTGTCCTTCTGGTCAGAATTTTAAATAGAAGAGGAAGGGTCAGAAAGTAACAATTGTTTATAAACAATGTCAGTACTTGTTGGGTAGTCTTTCCAGTGTTTTCCCACGTAAAACTGTCAACTAACTTATAGGTTAGTGTGTTGTTTTCACCATTGCTTGTCACATTTATTCTTCCCTTGTAACATTTTCTTCAGTAAGAGAACTGTAATTCAGCCACATGTTCCAAGAATATAACAAGCTCTAACTGCAAAAACAACCACTACTGATACTTGCATTTTTCCTTACAAACTACACAGAGGCAACATCGTTTGCTTCTGAAACCTAGACACGCACACATAGACGAAAAGGTATTTGTCATCAGCCCTTTGGCAAACAATTATGAGCTTCTGGCAAGTGAATCCCTTTCTGATTGTTTCCCCTACCTAGAAAATAAGGCTAGAAATGCATATCTAGCATTCCATAATAGTGGTGGGGATTTTTTAAAATATTAATTACTTTCTATTTGAACAGTGTCACAAAGCTATAAGGTGCAGAGTGACGTATTTGCCAAGCTTCTTATTTGGTATATTTTGAAAACAATGGCACAAACTCCTTGCTGCCATCACTTTCTTAATTTCAAATGCTCAAGTGGAAACTCCTCAGATATGGATTTGGCTTCAATAAATATTTCCTTGTAATTTTACAGATTCTGGCCTCCATAAAGTATATTATAACACACTCAAAAAAAGAATATAGGGTTGTCTTGTATGTCATGAAAGTAATCCTCACTCACAAAATGTGAGCCGGGAAAGTGAGTGGAGTTCTTCTGGATTAACAGTCATAAAGAGAAGCTGCTAAGAAAACAGTTAAGAAAACCACAGCATGCCCTAATTTAAAACACAGACATACACAGAAAAAAGACTTGCCATGAACAAAAGAAAACATGAGGTCTGCTGCTAGCTAAGTGCCCTTATTCTTTGGTTATTCCACTCTGTATGTTGCTAGTTTATAGTATTTTATGTACTATCCTGCACAAAAATAAACAGGCTCACAGGGATTAACATACCACAACGAACACTTCAAAACTACTTGCAGTAGCTCCCTTTCCACACCTTCATAGATGTAAATAAAAAAAGATTTCTGAACAGGAGATACTGGAATCACTTGCCTTCATATTGTGGCAAGTAGGTATTCGAAATGCCAGTTGATGTGGAAACTAAAGAAAGTGGAAAATTGCATCCTAATGAGGGCTATTCTAGCTAAGCATCTGAGAAACATCATCAGGAAAAATTTCTTCTTGATACTATTTTAAAAGGTTTTTTGCCCATAATTAACCAAGTTGAAAGCTAGGACAGTAGCTAGGAGCAAGTGGTTTGAAAACCTGTATTATCCCTGCTAATGTACAAAAAGTACTGTGCTTTCACCTGTAGACCTTGCTGGAAGCCCTAGTTAAAGACAGTCACAGTTAGCTATGACAACTCCTGCTCCAGTACAGTGCTTTTAGTTCAAGTCCAGCTCTGCAGGATTCTGATATAACTTTCCCAAAGCAGTGACAGACTTGTCACTGACACTGAGGAGAACCTGAAACAAGAAGTCTCACAGAAAAAAGGGACATCTTGCCTCAGAAATACCTCAGATATTGGACAGGTTGTGAGTTTGAACAAAAAGACAGTACATACACAGAAAAAGTGCTTGCTACATGCTGCAACTCTCCACCTAGTAACTCATATCTGCAGATATATATATATGCAGAGAGGATGATCCACACTGTGGAGCTTACTGAGAAGGAACACAGTGAAGAAATAAAATATGGGCAGGGTACAGCATGAACTCTGAAAAAAAAAAAAAGGAAAAGGAAGATGACTAAACTGCTCCGGTTGAAAAGAAGAGGAATCTCCAGACCTCAGTTGATTAGTACTGCTAATCAGATTTCCCCATTTTCTCACTTAAACATTTTAGGTCCTGTTAATTTAGATTTCTTCATTCTGAATAGCCTTTTACAGTTGATCAAGAACAAGACAAACATCTGCCCCGCAAAGACTTCACTTAAAGATTTTATGCAACATTTTAAATAAAGACTATGCCTAATATAGCAAGACTTTGTCCATATCCAAACCAATGACTCAAGCCACTTGTCTCTGCATAGTGATTTTCTTTCTGTTAGAGTAGACAATCATATTTGGGATATATTTAGAAAAAAAGACAGAAACTTTTGCTAGCTTCTATATCACTACTTCTTAGTGACTCAACTTTATTTTAATGCCACATATTGCACAGCTGTCAGCCTGTTGCAAATATTTCTGCATCCTATTTAGTTAGTTAACCTACAATTTCAGAAGCTTGTGATCTCTTATGGAAGTTCGCAGATGTAGTCCCCTCACCCTCCCCAGCTATAGCATAACAATGCATGCCAGAACTTAGGCTCTGGCAGACTTTGAAGACGGATGTGGAAAGGTTACACAATTTTGCAATAAATTCATTATGATCAACCAGCAGCAGTTAAAGCAATCACTCTCCTGGCCAAAGAAATAAGTGAGGAAAAGAAAAAACAAAAAACCCAAGTCTTCACTTTTCTGATGTCCTGTTGCATCAAAGCACAGGTTGCAACAAGATGAGAAAGTATAATGTGCTTCAACGTCTTTTTCAGTTGCTATGGTACAGTTTCTTATGGAAAATTCCTTGTTCTGCGTGATGTTTTTCCTGCCTCATTTGGGATGGCAGAACCGTTCCTTGTGTCACCTGAGAAACCGGGCTGTCAGTTTCCACCTATTGGTGAGAAAGAAACTCATCAGCAGCAGAACTCAATGGAAAATTCCTCGGTTAGAAGTTTCTGCGCTGGAGGCCAATATGACATGGGGGAGCAAGGATGGATGGATGGGCCAGGGGATGAGGGTACCACACAGGATATCTGGCTTCCACCTCAGGGTCAGCCACAGATTTCCTGTGTGATCTGGGACAAGGGATTTAATTCCCAAGACTCCCTGCTCATACAGACAGGACAACCAAGCATCCTTCCCCCATTCTTCACCCCATGTGTGAAGCCCCAGGTCTGTAACCTGTCCACAGGACAACCAAGTAGCTCCAGGTTACAGGAGTGGGGCCATAGTCCAAAAGCTCTTCAGGCAGGGGTTATTTGCAGATGCGCAGTTCCCCAATGCTTTGTACAGAGAGGTCTTGTTTGGATCTCAGGGCTCTAAAGTAATGGACAAAAGTACAGATAAACAATTTCATTGTCTTCTGTTGTTAAGGAAAAATATCAATACAGGTAAGGAGAAAAAACTCCAACTTTACTCCAACTTACTCCAACTTTTCCAAGCAGGAAAAAATGTTTGGCTTTTGGAAGAGATCTGCAATCTATTTTCTGCATAGATAATACTGAAAACTGCCAGAAACATGGTATAAAAATGGTACTATAGCATCACACTAGTGACACAGAGCAATCAGGGATAAGGGGAATTTCTTTAATGGATTAGTTGGAAATAATCCGATTTTAATGTGACATTTTTTCCTGCTGCAATGTTTGCCCTTCCAATCAAAAAATAATTAGATTCTACCACTTTTGATTCATGACAAAAACAAAGCATGGTTAAAAAGAAAAACTAAAAAAAGGTGTTAACATTTTATATGCAGGTGGATACCTATGGTACTTCAGAATGCCGAAATTCCCATGGCCTCCCTGTGGTGGTGAGAAGAGCTTTTGACCTCTCTGAGGAAATGGGTTTTGAAAATAATAAATGTATAAGTGCTGGAAAAGAGATTCCTTTAGTAATGTCTGTCATGAGAACGAAGAGCATTCAAAATGTGACAATGCAATTTCATTCCACAGGACAAATTTTCTGGTGGTGCCAAAATTTAAAGCTCCATTGACTTCAGTGGAGTTTCACCCTTTAATCCAAGAAAGTTTGGACTTGTTGGATATCACTTGCAGTAACATACAATCCCTTTTGTCTTTTAGAGTCCTTTCCCTTACCAGATAAGTTCAACAAGAAAATTAATGGAAACAGGTACAGGAACAAAAGAAAATATACTAATATTTAATTGAACACCAGTCAGGACATTCAAAATTTGATTCCCACAGCACTACTTTCAGCATAAAGCCAGTCAAAAATTTCACTGAGAAATATTAATGACATAAAATAAAGTTTCAAAGATTTGGCAGCAGAAAAATGATGATTTTTAGTTATGTTTTTGACTTCCTAAAACAAAGAATAAAATTTAACATTCCCAAGTGGAAAAATCCTTCCCCTCCCCCATAAAAAGCACATGAAAAAACTCTTTCCCATAATTTTGAAATATTTTCCCTGGTGAATATTTAAAAAGAAATAATTTTAAAAACACCAAATTATTTAAATTTTACTGAAGATGCACATTTTTTCCATTTCAACATTTACAAATTGAAACTTGAGACAAAATTTAACCAAGTGCCCTCTGCCTTCACTTACATTTTAAAGCTGAAAGTAATGGGAGGAAAAGTCCATTTTTGAACAGGTTTACTTCTGTACATTTGAAATGTCACCTACTACCCTGAAACTCTGGAGGGGAAGGAGTTGTACTGAAGTTGGAATAATTCAGTAAAGGCTGCATTATTCTGGCTGTACAAACTGGTAAAGTAGGACCTTCCTCTCACACTTTGTATTATGGTGGAGGAACCACCCTTTCAAGGCTGTCAACAGATGAAGAACTGGTTGCCAGTCTCATACAGAAGCCTACGCAGGATGCCTGCTTCACTGATCATTTTCCTCTTTCTCATCCAGAAGCTACCAAATTTGACTCTCAGTAAACTTACCCAGTAAAAACCATGGGCAAGTCAAAGGGATGCTGAGAATGGAAGTCAAAACTCAGCTTTAAGCACAGTAAAGTTTTAACCAAGATATAATGAAGTTATAGAAGTTCAAACCAAAATCCAAGATTTGAGTACAACTTACTTTTGACAAACTTTAGTTCCTGATCTGAATTCTGTGAGTTAAAAGCAATTGCTCTGAAAATCTCTCCCAGACTGAGCAAATAATAAATATCAAAGAAAGATTCTGCAATTTAATTGCTATGCTACTGCAAATACTTGTCTACGTACAAATCTTTTGGAACAGTAAAAGTTTTGCATACAGAAGTATTTGTGTGTTAGAACAATTTGGATTATGATGGGACATCTCATCTTCAGTAAGGTTGGTGCTGTTATATTAATATTCCTGATACAAAGAAAATCTGAAGAACAGCTTCTCTGTTTTTCAGCAACTAAAGCAAATCAAGATATCTATTAAATACCCAATCCCTTTGATAATCACAAGCACTCTAATAATCTTTCTCCTTTTATCTCCAGGAGGACAAGTAGCAGCTGGTGTCTGGAGGTGGGGGTCATGGACAGATACAGAAATTAACAGTGACCCAGAAGAGAGTTTTGTTCTTCATCTGTCTTGTACTCTATTGATCTTTTCACACTCTCCAAAGATCCATGGCATTTTATAGTTATGACCATAATGAAATGCTATCATGGACTTAAGATCTCTCTCCTGAACATTTAGAAAAGCAATAATCATCAGTTTAAAACATATAAAACCAAACCAACAAATGGTTAAAGCCACAGATAAAAGGCTCTGTCATGTCAACCTCTAGTTCTGTTCACTGGGGCTAGAGAGGAGTGTGGGTAAAATTTCCTTCCCAACCCAATCATCCTGGCTGTCAGGATGAAATGTACAAAAAAGAGAAAACTTGAACATATCACACCAGTGAAAGGCAATTAAAAAACCCCTTAATCAAACACTGCTGCTTTTAACAAGTCAGGTAATGTATTTAATGCAAAGCCTATTTGCCTAAACCCTTTTGCTCTCTGAATCCTAATCCTGAAGTCAGCAAGGACAAAACCTCAGCAGTGACCTCAATCACTTGAACTCCGAGCAGTATAGCTGCAAAATACGGCTTAATCAGAGTAAACTGCCAATAGGCCTATCCTTTTGTCTTTCTTATCTTTTATTTCCTTTTTCCTCCTCCACCCTCTCCTTCCTTCTCTTTGTTTGGGAGAAGGAGATTAATACACATCACAGTCTCACAGGGTGCCATTTCTTACTGGAGGTCTCTCTGGTTATTGCTCGAGTACACGCAAGATGCAGGCTTTCGTATTTTCCTACTAGTTTCCCAATTGTCTGAGCATGATTTAGCAGTTTTATCTTTGTGATGTTGGTTCAGTTTTGTCCTTTCTAATGAGTTTTATCAGTAATTGTGTCTCAGAGTTTATATTCTTGATGCCAGTGTCACCCTTAACATGCTTGCTGGCATAAACAGCACCTAAAGATAAGAATTTTTTCTCCATGTTTGCAACATGGGAGGTATTCTCTGTAGCAAAGCCTGAGGACATACACCAAATTCTGCCCATACAGAGCAGCTGCCTGTTAAAGGTAACAAGCAAAATGTTAAAGAGTTTGCATTGCTTTTTCTTTGTTCTGTAATCTTGCTATAAGAGAGTATCACATCAAGATATACTTTGTATTTTTTGCATTCATGTACAGGGTGCATTTCCTAAGTCTTTACATTATTTTTCCCAGATGTTTTGCTCCATCACTTTTCATTGAGCTGAAGAGGAAGGGAGAAGAAAGTTTTGTCTCCTATGAATCAAACTATCACCTTCTGGAGATCAGACTGAGTACTAGCTGCTCAAAAGTGTGATTTTATTTACAGTAATCCTACAGCTTGCACAACTTAACCACACACACCAAGAACCTCAGTAATTCAAGTGTATCAGAATGCAGAAATGCTTAGCTTGCACAGTATTAAATGGCTCATTAGTTTACTTAAAAGCAATAACCCAAAAGCTAATTCGAAATACAAAGAAAACAGTACTTGCTGGGTTTGGCTCAAATATGTTCAAATAGGCTTTGACCTATGGCCTTCTTAGCCTGATTAGCCAGAGACTTAACATGCCATGCAAAACTCCCCAAGTTCTGCTCAGCACTGACACAGCCTCTCAGAATTTCAAGCAGAAAGCAGCACAGGGAACAAAGGGCAGCTTGTGACCATGGGGGGTTTATATCCTAGCTTGTAAACTAGTATTTCCTTTTCTTGTTATAAGAGTGTGAAGATCTAGGAAAGATTTAAACTCAAGACCACATTTCCATTCAAATAATTGCCCTTCTTTCTTAAAAATGAAAACTCATCTTTGAGAAGCTTTAGCTAATGAACAGTGTGCATTTTAACATGTATGTTTGTATATAGTAGACCCAGTTATGCCACAGAAAGCATAACAAAATGTTTCTTAAAGGCTTTTGCAGACATTTAGATGGGACAACTGGTCTGATGAGGCAAAGAGCTCACTGTGGGTGGGCACAGCCTTTTCTATATGACGAAGAATAAATATTACACAGTCAAGCAGAGACTCCATCCCAAGGCTAGACCAAAAAAACATTCAAATATTTCTCTGTACACTTTCTCTCCATTATGAAAAACACACTATGCTTTTCTGTGCTTCTCCAATAGAAAGTGCTCTCCAGGTTTCTGTGTACATATTCTATCAATAAACAGATGCTGCAAAGTTGAGATGGTAAAGTTGTCTTCTGCAGGACCAGTGAACACCTATGTGCTTTATTCTATCTCTAAAACACCCTATCTTACAGTCAAGAAAATTTACCAGTTCAAAATAAATCTCTTAACAGTTTGTTTAATGTTGCCATTTACCACAGTCCTGTTTCAGATGTTGAGGCCAAACTCAAAACACACAGAGATCAAGAGGTAGGAAAGACTCATTGGTTAAAATTAGAAATCTGTTCTGAACTGGGCCTCTAGAGGAAAGCTCTCACTGCAAAGAAAAGTTGAAACTACTCTTGTCTTTCTTGGACTAGGTGATCATGGAGGTCTTTTCCAACCTTAATGAGTCTATGATTCTATAATTTCTAAAAGATATTTTATTTTGGTACTGTGTTTATTCATCAGTGTGGTTAAATTCCAGGGTTCTCTAAAATGCTGCCATTAAGAGAGGTAAAAAATTGTAAACCTAAAGTGCAATACAACATTGTGGTAAATGTGGGAAACCATTTCCAGCAAGGCGACGTGCTACATCAGAATGCATAATGCAAAAGACTTCAACGAATTGGGAAATAGTCATCTTTCTCTTCAGAAAAAAAAAAGTCTAAGACAAAAAAGAAATATGTTCTCTAAGGACTGTGTGAATTTGAGTCTTAAGTCTGTGCTCCTCTATCACATCTTCAGCACAAGAACTGTAATTTACTGTGTTGAAACCACACCTCACTGAAAACATGCACCTGATCTCTTGCCTCAGAGTTCGGCTCAAGACTGAAAGGTTGAGTTGATAATAGTTGGTGACAAGCCCCAAGGTTGAGTTAAGCACAGAGCTCTTGAGCTTCACCTCTGATGCCTGCTGGGGCTGGCTGTGGCAGCTGAAGGAGTCCAGCCCATGAATCCACCCTCCACAGTGGTGGCTAGAGAACTGACATGACTTGAAGCCAAAGGCAGTTTTCACCTGTAGTAAGCCATGGGCTGCAGAAGTTGAAGGACGGCAAACGTGCCTCTGCTCTACCCCTGCAACAGAGGTTGGCAGCAGTCCCTTCTCCCGGCACATTGTTAAAGCTGAGGGTGTTCAGAGCCCTCAAGCAAATACCAAAGGCTCAACCCCATGATTCCATGGGGTGCAGGACACTAATGGACCTCTGGTGATGCTAACATTGTTTCACATCACGACCTGCCAGGGCAGATGAGCCTCAGCTCTCTGCTGCAATGGCTGGGGATGAGCTGTGAGCCTTTGGCCTTTGAGCTTCTGATCCCTCCTCTCCTCTGCTCTCCTGGTCCTGAGGGTTTTGGTCACAGGAGGATATAAATATGTTGCTGTTAATGTCAGGGAAGGTGCTATATAGCATTCAGGGAATATCTTCTTGTTTATTAGACAGGGTTAGTATTTACAAAAGGACATCAATATATCACTGAGCATTAACCAATCTTCATGTGTTAGAAGACCTGGAAAAAATACACACCTTAAGGCTTATTGGATACTTATTTAAAGAAAGGTTTCTAATAGCTACTGCTATTTTAAGGTACTAGCAGAGTTACTATTGTGATCCACTGTAGCAATTTGTCCACTCCCAAACTGAGGAGATCCTCTTGGAGCCTTTTCCTGCACCCAATGCAACTAACTGAGTTTCAACAGTTTCCAGCAACCAGGCTTCAAAAGGCATTTAGGTAGTTAAGGTGAAGCCATCATTTACTGGAATTTCACAAAGTACTAAGTTGACTAAGATACTGAATTTTACACTTCAAAGCTGTTTAGGGCTATTTCAAAAATTAATTACTTGATTTTATTTAGCACTGGAATGCCCTTTCATGGGCCTAGCTGACATCTGAAAATGGAATTTAGATTCCCCAAATGCAGAAACTACAAAAAAACCAAATTCCCCAGAGTATTAATTATACAGAGATATGCTGCAACTTAGAGAAATAGGCAATAATTGGTATGCATACACCACATATTTTTACTAAATGCAAACAACACCTCCATGCAATATGTCTTCAGTTTATTGTTTAATTGCCCCCCAAAGGTACTGGGCAAGTCACTACCAGAGGTCCTGCACAACTTTTCATCCACAGAGCTTTAACAACTTCAGACCTTGTTGCAGGGTCTTGACTTAGGTTATTTTCCCCTGCAGCAGTTTTGTACTTCGATCACGGTGAAAACCTCTCAATCTGCAAATTATTGTCTTCAATTCTTATGGGCATTGATGGGCTAGAAATAAGACCAAACCAGTGTTCACACCAGATCTGTATGCCTCATGATTCAATCCACATTCTGACCTTTGAAGACCAATAACCCATCCTCTGTGGAATGTCCTGCTCAATCACAGGCTGAGAAATTCACACCAACTCTCACTGCCAAGTACTACTGAGCTCAAGGGCTGCCTGTCTCTCTTCCTGCCCCTCGGTCATCATCCCACAATGTAGAGGTCCCTTCCACATCCTTAACTGAGAAAGCAGATGGTAATAAAAGTTGCTCTCATTTCTGCCCAACAAACCAAAAGAAAACTAGCTTAAAAAAAAGCGACAAAGGGAGGGCTCTAAAAAATGTTCATAACATACATTTCAGCTGTGGAGGTTTTATTTCTACTACTTAATGATGGAAAAGTGTTCTGGAATTGTCTATTGAGGTAATTGTAGTTTTTATACAAGTTAGAAATGCTGAGCTCAGGTATTTTATTATACAGAATATATGTCTAAACTAAAGTGGGCATATTAATTAAACACCTTCCAGTGAGAAAAAATAACCTTAGAACTTTTCCCCAACTGATTTTGTAAAACATGAGAAGCCAGTTAAGAGGTTAATTAACAAGCTAATGCTGAAAAAAAAAATTTGAAGAACATTACAGAGTAATATTGCCAACTGTGTTACTTTTATCTCTGACAATAATTTAAATGTCTGTTCGATTCCACTTACTGCTGGTCTACCTTATGCTTGTAAAACACATGCAGCTAACTCTGAGACAATGAGGAGTTCCCCAGCAAAAACCTATGAAAACCAAACATACTTAGACCTTACGAACCTTGTGGCATTTTTGCTGAGAAAGGTTCCTCAAGGCAGATGATAATCAAGATGCAGAGGCCACAGAATAAAAAAGATGTCTGGGAGATCAACCAGCAAGAGCAGCTGATACACACTTCTGGGTGGGAGCACAAGCTTTCTGCATCTCCACCCTCAAAGCCACCATCAGTGGGACACAGTGGGGAAAGCAGCTCTCTCACAGAATCTGATAGCCAGCATGCAAATGATGTAGTAAAGGGAGGGACAACACAGAGCAGGTGAACTCCTGCTGGGTGTGCGGACTGCCTTGCAAGTCACCCCCATTCATATACAGAAACACAAGGGCCATGCATATATTCAGAGTGGGCCAAGGAACCTTCTGCAGTTCTGATGGCTCCAGCATAACAGGCCATCCAGAGTCTCCCTGCCCTGGGCAGATCTGCAAACTTGCAAAGCCAACCACATGGTCTGCTGCAGGATAGAAACTGCTAAACCTCTCTCAAATGTCAGTCTTAAAGCACTGACAGCCTTAATTCCTCAGAGACAGCTGCTGGCAAATAATTTACTGAATTATTTGGGTCACCGAACAACATTCTGTGTGATGAAATGTAAATATTTTGCAGAGAGCACGATGTCTTCCTCTTTTTTATTAGATGTTAATGAACTTCAAGGACAAATCAAGACAGCACCACAAGTAACATCTTGGGGAAAAATATATAAGCCTTTCTTTCAAATTCTGAATTCCTAATGAGGGAGAAACCCACACCTTTCAAGTTGAAGGCTCCTGCCTTTCTTCCACCTGATTAGAAAACAAAAAAAATGCAGGTCTGATAAGTCTCAGAATGAGCATCAGGAGTAAAAGTATCTGATTCTCATAAATTTATTTATTCCCCATTACATTTTATTAGTTGGACAAAGGAAATAAGTGACCACATTTTTGGGAAAAGTATCTAAGACTCAATACGCTATGGTCTGGGAGAAAAGTCTTTTGCCCAGTTAACAAAAGTCAAATGCAACTAATGAAAATACATCACTGATGTATATGGCTGTCATTTCTGACATGCCTACGACTTGATGAACAATTGCAAAGACACAAATTTTAAATGATGGCTGCAATCATGAATTGAAACATGCAATCAAAATACAAAAGTATTTAGTCAAGATAACAAAATATACCTCCATTTATCTTTATATCCTTATTCAGCCAATAAAATATCTCCAAAGTAAACCACACAGTGAGATCAGGACAATAAGTAAATATAATATGTATATCCCTCCTTGTAATCTCAACTGCATTCATGTTTGGCTTTAACTATCTAAAGTTTTTTGATTTTCAGCATCTGAAGATCTCAACATGAGTGCCCTGTTAAGCAATCCCGACTAACAACGAATGCCAGGAATGGCAAGTTCAGCTTGGACAGGTTTTTCATCCCAGTCTGGATTTTACTAAGATTCATCAGTTTTGCCTCTCTGCATTCTGGCTGTTGAGGACATGGTCTCTTTTATAGGCAAATGAGCTGCTTATAAATTTTCATCTCTGTAAACTTTGGAAGTTGATGGAAAATCCCCAGCCTTAGGGTTTAGCTGGCTAAGAAAACACTACAGCAGCCTTTTTTTTTTTTTTTTTTTTGTAGTCACTCAAATATAAAAGCCTTTCAAAAGAGATGAAAATGCCCATAGTTTGTCTTAGGAGATTCTCCTTCTGTGCACAGGGACCAATTCGATTAATTTTTTACCTTTTCATGTCTGTTGAAAATTACCCCTATTCCTCAAAACTGTAGGAAAGTGTAAGGTGACAGATAAAACCTGAAATAAAGTCAAATGGAGACCATCCGCTGCAGGCAGTCTGCTCATTGCACATTGCTATTTTCTAAGGGACACTGTGCGTGCAGATAAACAGCACCCAGAAACAGACAAATCTGCTGCTCTGGGTCAGAGGCCTGGTAGATCCCTGAATAGCAGAGACTCTCTTGGTGAATTTTGACAGCAGCTTTTGTATTACTAGTCTGTCCCGTCCCTGCTCAGCAGTGAGAGCGTCTGCACTCAGTGAAGAAACATATGCACTGGGACCAGGCTCTGCTGTGGGACTGCTTGGGCAAGGATGCCTGAGAAATACGGACCAGGTGATCACAATTCCTTCTTCTGTTAAACCTACCCTGGAAATACAGACAAATACTTCTTTTTTCATATTAAATGACCCATTGCTAGTGACTGGGGAGAAGGTTGTCAACATACTCCAAAATGAAGAGAAACCAGGCTGCCTTGCAGGGTGTGAGTGGTCAGAGACACGAAAACAACTAGGTATTGAACTACATCCAGCTGCACCCTTCCACAAACAGCCTGGAAGGAGAAATACAACTCAGTGGGTAAATGCCATTCTGCCAACCTGTAATCAGCTTCAGACTTTCCCTAATAGAGGCCAACTGGAAGTACAATAACTATTACATAAACTGCATATTCAGACTCCTATACTTGAAAGAACAGAATCTTAAACTGTAGAAATATCGATAAAACATTAATACTACCTCAAGAATATACCTGAATTTCCCACATGAAAGTCACAATCCACACCACATCATCTGAAATGCAATGGCTATTTATATGGCCAGTCACTGAAAACATCTTGCCACTAAACCATCCACTGACTAATCAATAAGCCTACCCAAGTACAGTATGCTCTTTTCCAACACTGAAATCAATGAAATTGATAAAATAGAGTGAGTTGCAAGTACAGATTAGCTGGGAAGTGCAAACTGATGTCAGTGCAGCTATTTATCTACCTTAGGGGGCCTGAAACCTTGAGCTCGTAAACATCTCTATTAAAAGGCAAAGATCCAGCCTTCCTTTCACTTGCACCCAAGCAACCACAGTGCCTTTGTGGGGCAGGTGTTGGGGTTACTGAGGTAAGGCTCAGAGAACAATTTGATTCTCAAAATCTCAAAACCACCTGCAAGAAGTTTCTTACCCAAGTTCTGCCCTGAGAATCTCAGCCTGGGTACTCCTACTGGTGTTTTATGCCCTCTCCTCATTTTTGGCTTTTCACATTACTAAAAAACCAGCAATGTTATTTACTGACTATATTTCCACCATTAAGCATGGAAATCTAACAGTAATGGACTGATATATTCCAAGTGCTGGGCTGCAAACTAAGTGATGAAGAAAGTCCATAGTCACTCCTTGAGAAAATAGCTTTGTTTCCTCTATTCTGTTGGCTTAGTTGATAATTTTAGCAACTACAAATTCTATGCAGAGATGCAGAAAACTAATTTTTGAAATACCATGGCATTAATGAAAGTATCAAACATCTTAGGGTCTGTGACAGCTTGTCAGATTAGTGAAGCTAACCACCTAATAAAGGTTAGAATCTATGCCCATAAGATGTTACATTGTCCTGCTGATTTCAGGGGACAAAAATCTTTGCAAGGTTTGCCATCCATGCAAGGTTTCTGGACCTGGTGGTGTCACTTTATTATAAAGTTATGGCTCAATTTTCAACAACACCAACTGGACCTTGTTTGTAATTTCCAGACAAGAGTTTTGCAGGCTGACACTAACACAGCGCAACCTTGTTTATAATGCCTTATGTGGAAAGAGCATTTCAGCATGTCTAGGCTTCAGACTCTCACACATCTGAAATCAGAGCTGTCACTGTACTGCCAAGTACTGGCAAATGGAAATACCTTCTGATTTCATACATAAAGGAATCAAGAAATCCGGTACACGTCTCAAACTTCTCTATGCACCTCAGACTATATCCTTTCAAGGTGAAAATATTCAAGATATTGGAGTGGCAGATAAATCCACCAGCCAGCAGCAATGAACAATACATGGCATAAAAAGGAAAAGCCAGGAGTACTGGGACAGCATGTCAGACAGACAAGCGCTGAAGAAGCATCAGTGGGTTTGCTGGTGAGAAAGTGGGAAATATTATCCAATCCCAATTGGAAGATGTAGAGTAAGCTTCTACTGTTACGTTATTAATTGAAGGTACAGATGAGCCGTTGTGCTGAAACCTGAGAAAAATACAGTCCTTCTTAGTAATGACTGGAACCCGACCCCTGAAGTCCATAGGTCTTTGGTCTTCATCAGGTTGCTTTTCCCACCTTGAAGGCTGCATCTCAAGAGGAGGAAAGTGCTATAACTTTTAGCCTGATGCTGACTCTTTAGAAGACATCACTCTTCAGGATTTAGTTATTCAGTAGTGAAAGGATCAGTTTACTGATACAGTGATAGAATTTCAAATGAAATTGATTGTAATGAACTTTTTAATTTTCTTTTAAACCCATACACTTCTAATACTTTGCGATGAAGCTTGAAACACTGCAATTAGAAATGGTTTTCTGTAGATAAGTCAAAAAATGCCTTACATAGACAATATAAAATAAAATAAACTTGCTACTCACAGCAGATGTATTCCTTCAATTTCTATGAAAACTGCAATAGTATCTGTGTACAGTTTCACCTAGCTTGGTGTCTCACCACCTTCCACAGACCAACATATGCTGAATACATAAGAAACCTTTTCCAGTGTGTCTATCAGTGATTGTTGTGTTTAATGCTAGTGCAAAATGGAACTTAAACCAGAAGAAATAAACGTAAATGTTAACTATTTGGCTGGAGATGAGAAACCAGATGATGTCTGGAAGCTGGCATTATTCTGAACAGGAAAAAGGTATGAAAGCTACTTAGCTTAGAGGTTTATAAATACCAGATATACACATTAGGAGGAAGTTGTCAGGTTAAGAAAGGACAAGCACAATTCTATAATAATAACTGAGAAAGATATAAAGAGTGCATACGTGAAATTATATCCGGGAAGTCAATTTTTGTCCAAGACAATTTTAATTATGCTTTTTATTGGACAGATGCTCAAAGTAGTAGAAGAAATCTGCTTTGGTTTATACACTGCCACAGTTTACCTGATTCTCTCTGCTAAAGCAAAAAGAACACAAGAAAAATCCCCAAAACGACAAAGACTGGGACCACTGTGGCAATGTGGCAGAATGCAAAGCGTCAGTTCCACAAACCTCCCTGGAGCACCACAGTAAAGTCCCAAGATGTCTCCTGCAAGCATTTATAGACCAACTGAACTTCATGTACTGTGATTAATTTCCCTGACACCATGTGGGTTTCATTGCAGCATACAAAACCAAACACAGACTTACGTATTTTTAGGATCAGGACATACTTAACACAAGTCAGCCGTGATTTAATGTGCCTGTACTTAATGTGCAATTTACTAAATGTGAGAGAATTCTGTATTTTGGTACAGTTTGTGTTTTTCCCCAGAACAGCATGTATGTTGTTTCAACATTAATGCTGAAGTTCAAAACTCTGCAGTTACTGATGTTTATTTTAACAATTATAAAGTTGTCTAATGCAGCTGGAAACAGAGGTACAGTAGCCTCATATTTAAAAGCATAGCCTTTTATATAACATTAAAGAGCACTAATGGCATGTTGCCCATTTCTGATTATCTAGCAGCTTCTATTCTTTACACAAAATAATGTTCCAATCAGAATGCATCTGTATAACATTTTCCTGGTGCTGACCAAGTATCATCAATTCAGTGATTTCCTTGTGATCCCACTGCATATGCTAGGCCAGATTATTCAGATTATTATCATTATTATCTGCTGGTAGAAGAGATAATGGGGTATTTCTAATCACAAAATAATGCCACACAAAAAACTATGGTAGGCGTGAACATCAAGGATGTACAATAAAAAGGCAGAGGAAGACCTTGTGTTACAGGAACATGCTTCTGGACTGGGCTTAGTGCAACAATCTAGATGTAGATAAGCATTTATATTCACAAGACAAGTGGATAGTTCAGCATCAGTCCTTGTTTGCAGTGTTAGAAGCTATGCATACGTGTGATGCATGCATGCCCTCATGCGCAGGTCAAGAAGGACTCCTGTAACAGCTTTTAAACTTTGCAAACCTGGAGGCAAAGGTTTTTGACCTTGGCAGTAAGCCCCTATACTATAGTTAGTGCTAGGAAGTGATATCATTCAGGGTAGGATACAGACAGGATATAGTGTCCCTTAGTTGCAAACCCAATGCTCGCTAGCTATACTGAGAATCTCTGGAGTGACTTCTCAGAGAAACAGTTCAGACTTCCAGTGACACTTCAGAAATGTATGTACATTCATTCAAACACATACACACACACAAACACACAAAAATAGGAAAAAAAAGGCAGGAGCAACCTTCTCTGAAACACTTAAAGAATTCAGTGTCCTAACGAGAAATAGTAAGCAGTGCAGTTACTATTAATTACAATATCTTTTAGGTATTTTTCAGTTATGTGCAGTGCTAACTGCTGGTTCAAAAATCAGCGTTTTACATGTTCAATTCTAAAACCGTTACTAGTTTTGAAAAGTAGCATCTGAATAGGGATACTCTTTTTTTAACACTTCATAGTTAATTATGTTTAACTCTTCATATTTTTTCACATTTCACCTGCTTCTAGCTGAACATGAAAGAATTTGTATGTGACATTTATTGTCCATCATGTAACCTTCTGCTCTAGTTTTAAATATTAAACATCTTTTCTGTCTGCAGGGGTTGAATTATACAATGAAATTAAAAGAATTGAAGTTTTAACCCTTGTCATTCTTGAAACTTTGCAAATACTCAGATTTCAAAGTTGGGTTATGTTAATTGCCAACATGATCAATTTAACTGTAGCACATACGTAATGATACTGACTTTTGCTTCTGACCCAAGATTTATTTTCTCCCAAGAATATACATTCAGTGCACAGGACTGGCTAAAGACCACTGAAATCAATGGAAAGGCTACCAGTGACTTGAAAAAATATGGATTGGGCTTTGAGCATAATACAGCTGACTTAATTGACTCACCACAAGGGCTGAATTTTGCTTAAACAGATGTAAAGCGCTTCATCCCATGTACCTTTAACAAACTCCATACATTTTAACCCCACCCTTCCACTCCCAGGAATTTACAGTATTGTATCATGCTAGTTCTGTTAAGGAGCCACAACACTTGCACAGATAAAATGAATGACTGAAACACATAGAATTGTTTGTACTTACAAGTGTCTGGCTTGAGTTGACTGTTGGTAATTCCAAAATACTGGGGATTTTCAATGACAGGAATCTTTGTCATCCCAATGATGACTGCATCAGGACCCCCCTCAGAAGAAGATGGAGTGTTACTGCCATTTGAGATGTGGTGGAGGGGACTGGCTGAATCGTCATCATTGCTGATAACTGAAGAAGGACCTAGAGTTAGAAACAAAGATTTTCTTGTAACTCAGCATATGGTATCCTTCCCTTAGACAATTCCTTTATCTTTGTTTTGACCACTTTTATTTTGAAGTTTTGACCAGTTGTCCATGGTCAACAGCTCTCTTTGTGTGCCTTGTTGACCTTACCTCAGAAATTTTATATTCTGGAAGCAGATGGAGAATGGTGCAATGGGAAACAAATTTTTATACTGGCACATCCCCTAGACTAAATATGTCAGCGTCCAGCACAGTCTGTCACTGGGAAAGATCTCAAAATTTCTGAACTCATTCTGTCAGTCTCAGAATTAGGCTATAAAATACATGCACTAACTTTTTTACTTTATGCCCTACTTGAATCACACAGCAGTAACAGCACAAATTCAGGGAATGCCTGCCCTACCTGGCATTATAACAAGGCAAAAGACACAGAGGAGATGGGCTCATCCTGATGTGAGAAGCTGGTAACTTCTAAAACAAATATGGTTCAGGGTCAAAAAATCTAGGGAACAATTTGCACAGTCACAGAGGTGCAGAGAAGATGGATGCTGAATTGATCAGTGGGAAAGACACATCCCACGACACCGCAAAACTTGGAACCACTGCAGAGAGGCTCGTCGAACCCAGAGGAACATCCCACTGGCTCCCCCATCCATATCTGAGTCTAGTCACCTTCCAAAAAGAGGTCTATTGTGAACAGTAATTCAGTGACAGTTTTTATTTTGTTTCCACTCTGTGGTTTGTATTTTTAATGGAAGTACCACTGAGATAATACCTTGTAAATGGATTTTTAAAAATCCTGCTTGGCACAGTGTTCCACTTCTGTGAGCTGCAGGAACCTTTGAACTAATAGCACGATCAGCACAGATGACATTTGAACTCCTGACATTTAAATTCTATGCCATTTAAATGCCATTTCATTTAAATTCCACATCACTTTTTCCTGTTTATATCCAGTATTCAGAGAAAACTAGAAGCACCATTTAGCAGTAATGACATTTTGCCTCATCTCCCGACGGAAGAGCCAGCAGAGATCACACACGTCATATTTCACTTCGTTGTCTGTCCATGTTAACCAGGGTTTTGGGGATGACATTTACATCTTCTAATTGTAACATCAAAAGAAGGTGCTAGAAACAGATGGAAAAATTCACCCCCTGGAAGTGTCCATCCTGGAATGGCATCCTTAGACAATAGTTGTGTTTAGCCTGTGGGCAGCAGTGAGAGGTTGAGCAAATGTTCCCCCAAAGAAGGGGGCAGCAGAGAGGCCCTTAAGGACAGTAAAAAGCTGTGTTTACTCAGTAACCAGTAACTGGTAACCCCTTGCAACATGTTGCACTCCCAGAATGAGTTTTGGCTGGACAGAAGAACACTGCAGAGTCAAGACAGAGCTGAGTAACTTGTCACATAGGTGGCATCTGTGTCTGCAGGAGAGATGGGGAATGCAGAGAAAGAGAGAGTAAGAATGGGGACCAGCAGCAGGTTCTGTATACACATTACTGAGGACACGAGAGATGACAGGCAGAATTCACTGCAGCAGACATACAGTTAAGGAATACGATAAGAAAAAGGACAGTCCCAAACACAGCAAAGAAAAGGGAGCTTTAAAGAAACTTCTACTCTTCTGTGGCTCACTGTATTGTTAACAAAATCACTTCATCACTACATGCCATGGCTCACAGGAATAAAGCTTAAATATTCTGGTATGTGACTATTCAACCCTATATTTTGAGACTCAAGTGTATTCACACCCCTGTCCTGGTTTCCTTTCTTCTCAGTTGGTTTAATGGTGCATGAGGAACATGTTCTTGTGGTTTGAAAAAGTACTTCCCCCCCAGCTTGAAACATTAGAAGTAATTTTTCAAATACCTTGCACTTCACTGTAAAGTCACTGTTGACAAATGTAAGCAAAGCCTAGATCTCTGCAATTTATCAAGTGAAACCACTAATACTAAGGCTAGTTTTGTTATTACTGATCACCCAGATCCTCAAACGATTGATTCTCCTGGGAAAACTGCCAGGATTAAGAGTTTTTGGTGAAGATTTCTCTAATGAAGGGCAGAGCCTAATAAATTGCAGGAAAGGGTCCCTCAGATGGCACAGAAGATACTTAAATTAGATCACAACAAATTTTTCAGATGCATGAGTGTTGTTTGTAGAAGCATTAGAGTGCAACCCATTTAAAACTGCATTCAATTTTTGGTAGATAACATCCTTGCATCTCTAAGCTTTTTGAATATCAACTTAGTTGCTCCAAAAAAGCAGGTTGACTAATACATACTTTCTTGAGAAAACAAAGACTTTTTATAGTGAAATACTATGAGGGTCGAATCCCTTCTGTCACAGTAAACAGGTAAATTCTCTTGGCTCTGAAACTTAATAGAAACAAGTCTTGAAGTAGTTTTCAGCCCTGCTGTTATCTGCCGCACAGGGGGAGGCTTTTTTGTTGTTGTTTGCTTCCAGCATACATGCAGTGATGGCAAGGAAAAGTGACCATTAGACATTTCCAGATGTTAAAGTGGGATAATGAATAGGACCTCTGGTCATCGTATAATTTCCGCACTACCTCAAGACCCAGTTTTGTAGGGTGAACTATTCTTTTAATCAGTATAAACCACAAAGTGCTGCAGGTGAAAAGTAGACAATTGTTCCATAAATCTATTTGCTCAATTAGGCTAGCTGGTAAAAGCTACTCTTCTGTGTGGTATGAAGCAGGCTCCAAGTATATTCAGCTCTCTGATGCAGGTAAGGAAAACCTGGAAAATTAAGTGATTCTCAGAGCAATTCCTGGCACTACAAAACAGTGTAAGAAAAATCCAACTGTAGGAACTTTGTTGCTGCATCACTTTGTGATCCCCCTTACTAATATATTAGCAAGTGAACATCTCATGTAATGGTCTTTCTGAATAGCTGTTTGAGTTCAAAAATCCTATTTCCTGTCTATTTCTTTTCTAATTAAGACAATTCCATCAACAAATGGAAATTTTTATGTATCAGAGGCAGCTGAGCTCGCATTCTTTCCAACTCGCCCTTTGCTGGGACTTTTTTTTAATGTGAGCAAACTTGTACATAGACTTTTATTTGCTGGACTATCTACTCATCATAAAGCTACATTTCATTTTTTGAAATCACTAAGCCACGTTACAATTACTGACCAGCACTGCAGCTGGCTATGATATTCAAGAAATGCAAAACCATTTCTGGGATGCAAGATGAGACCATCACCTGTACTGACAAGAAGCTAGAGCTGCACTTTTCTGAACAGGCATTGAGTTCAAAATGAATGGTAATTTCTTAAAGCACCTTGGAGTGTGGTTCCATCCATATGAAATGTGGTCACTGAATTACTTGTCAAAGGCAGAATGAGTATGGTAATTACACTTAATCACCTGTTACTGCTTCTGTTTTTTATAGAATCTGCTTTTTGTTTTACACCTGATATCTGCAAATTTTAGACAAAATGTCATAGAGGGAGTGAAAATCATGGGTTGTCAGTAGTTATTATCTATTGCCAATATCTGATTCACAGTCAGGTTGAGCTTTTAAGAAAACTCCACCTTTTCCACCTTTCAACATGCTTCCCAGCATCTTTCCTTGATTTCATTTTTAGACAATACTTCTTGAGAGGATAGAAGTTGGAGCCAGACAAGAAATGGTAGCCTGCCTTGAAGATGATATAAGCTATACACTGCAGGGATGAGTTTCACCTTTATTTAATGTTAAGCAAAAGACCTCTCCATTCTGCATCACCTAGGCCCAAGAAAAATCCCTTCTGTGTACAAAAAACTGCTATCAGCTCTTTAAAAAAGTGGTGACGTGTAAGAAAACCAGTTCTATTTGAAACTTATGAGCTATAATAAAACCAAAATACCTCCAACAACTAGGTGGGAAATTATCCTCAGCACATAATATGGGGACAGGCAGAAACAGCAAACTTCTCTTACTGCATATTCCATAGAGAACTGGAGACAGTCAAACACTACTGTGGTTGGGGTGTGGTTTACCTTTAACAGTGTCAGCACTCTTGACTGAAATATAACTCACTTCTGTGCTACCTCTTGAACAGTGCATGTTTGCACTGTCCTTGATCTTGGTGGTACCAACAAACGTGGGTTTTCTTACATTAAGAAATAAAATTTATGTAAGCTATTTTCAAGGTGTGCTGCTATTTCTGGACAAAAGAAGGAGATTTATGATTATTATATACAGCCTTTCATGATAGGAAAGGCTAAAAAAATTAGGATTGTTCAGCCTGGAGAAGAGTAGGATTCAGGGTGATGTAATTGTGGCCTTCCAGTAGCTGAAGGGAGCCTACCAAGAAAGATGGAGTGAAACTATTTACAAAAGCACACAGAGGCAGGAAAAGAGGGAATGGCTTCAAATAGAAAGGCAATGGAATTAAATTAGATACTAGGAAGAAATTTTTTACTGTGAGGGGTGGTAAGGCACTGGAACAGCTTACAGAGTGAAGTTGTGGACGCCCCATCCTTGGAAGTGTTCAAAGTCAGGTTGGATGTGGCTGTGAGCAACCTGATCTAGTGAAAGGCGTCCCTGCCTATGGCAAGGGAGTTGGAACTAGATGTACTTTAAGGTCTCTTCCAACCCAAGCCATTCTGTGATTATATTCTATGATTTATGACACTTGTATCACCATCAGAGTTAAATGCAGTTTTAACATGCATGCTATGAAGACCTATCTACCCTGCTATTTGTTGGGACTAAATTTGCTTTGCAATTTCAGATTTCTGCTAATATTTAGGTAGTTGGTTGCAGCAACACATCTGATTACTGCCTACCACTGGAATAACACACATGACCTTCCTGTTATGAGACACGAGATTATTATATTAATTATTGTGTCAGAACAACTCAAGTGTGTATGTGGGAGGGGGGAAGGACAAGTTGAATCTCATGGAGGTGAGGTCATGCCTTGTCCCACATGCCCCTTAAGACTCCTGGGGTGACCCTGGAGCATTTGTCAGTCAAAGGCAGCCCAGAAGCATGGTCTACACCACATCCTGGAGCCCCTAACCCAACCTTAGATTGTCTCACATCATGGGAGCACCACTCTTCACCTCACCCCAGAGCCCCTGAGTGGCCAGTGGGCTGGAAGACCACAGACTGTCTGCCAGAGCACATAAAAACAGATATGTAATGTCCACATGTTTGAACCCACCATTTCTAGACTCCTGTAGCTGGATCTACACTAGATCTAGGAATAGTAGCTATATGTCTCCTTTTATCTCTCTTTCTTTTCTTCTTTTTCTTCTAATCTCTTTTCTTAATATTTTAGGTAGTTGGATACTGGATAGGTTGGTTTTGCTAAGTTGTATGTGTTAGCATGTGCTAAGTCAATGTTTTGTGGAATGCTTTGTTCTGGTTGTATATTACCTTTTAAACTTTTGCCGAGAACTCTTATTTTTTCTAAAGTTTACCAGTAAAGTCCCTCCTGAGAAAATGTACGCAGCATTTCTCCTCTCCGCTCTCTCTTAAGGTGTTAAAAGAACCAAAGGCTCTTCTAATAATCCCAAGGGCAGATATGGTTGGAGCCTTGCATATTTTTAAAGTAAAACTCTGTTGGTTGAGCTCATAGTTCTGAGACTTGGAGTCTTATATCTGTGTATCAAAGCACAGAAAGAGTCTCAAAGTGAATAATTCTCATCTAAGCAGGCTCTGGGGAAAAAAAAAAAAGGGGGGTGCTCAAATGCAGAATCAGAAAGAACGTTTGGGTTTTGGTTGCACCTGGCATGATCTTGCAGGCACATATACTCAGACTTTTGCTTAGATGATCACAAACAAGAAGTGTGTCCATCTACTTCTCCCTTCACCTGTTCTGTCAAAGTTGTAAGCAATCTACTTTGCATGTTTGTACTCCAAGCTCTAACAAGAGTACAAGAGTGTCTTGGAGGCTACGATATCCTGCATCCTCTTCACAACACACTGCTGTGCAATACACGTCACTTCAATTATCCGTGAAGTCACTACTAATGGCTTAGGTACACTGGAAAGCAAACCAATTTTAGCTGTGTGGTTGGACTGTGATTTATAAGGATGCATCTACTTAGTCAAGTGTTACAAAGCAGATTATATAAAGAGCAATGTTCATTGAGTTGATTTTGTGCTGTGATGCCTTAATAAACATAGTTCCTTCCACAAAAAATTATGTTGACTGCTAGGGTTATTTTTCAATGGACCATGGCTCTGACTTCCACTGCAAACAGGGACCAGTCTGTGCTGAGGCATGTTAACAGCACATCACCAAGTTAAAAGTAGGACAGTGAATGCATGTCACATCAGTCAGTACCACCTCTGCCAAATTTCCAGGCCATACTGAGTCTTCTCTCTTTTTCCTTTTGGGAGGGGTATGTTTTTTCCCATGAGATTTCCTTATTTGCTGTAGATTTTAAGTTATTCTTTTCCACATCATTAAAAGGTAAGTTTTGTGCTGCAGCAAGAGCAGATATTCAATTTTTCCTGTTATCAAGGTAGGATCCAACTTTCTTACCAGAACAGTCAACTTTTTAGCTTTACTCTTAAATTATGATCTTATCTTTTATTCTCTCTGGAAGACAACTAATCAGTCACAGCTTGGCACACTTTTATTTGACTAAGGTGCTATAAGTTTTACTTTGAATATTCCTTTGTATTCCTAAGTTACACAAGGAATACAATGTGCAATTCTATTAGACTGGATAAGAAAGTCAGCAAAGTAGAAAGCCATGCAATTATAGAAACATTATTTTATATTATTGCTCTCTTAAAATGCTGCATGCCAAATACAGGGAATTGAATTAATAGAACACAAGAAAAAAAAAACAAAGATGGTTGAATAAGCTTTCAAAGAGAAACCAGTTTAGACTCACTTTGCTTGGTAGAACTGTTCAAAGTCAGATTGTTCTGCAAATCTAGAGAGGGTTTATTAAAATTATGGTTTTGCTTTGTAGCTGTTGATACTTTTAATGAGGGAAACTCAAGGCATGGCACTCTCATGTTCTGTCAGCAGTTCAGCTGTGTGGAGCAATAACATATCTTGCCTCTCCCCATTTTCCAACTGACCCTTTCTCATATCCCCATCCCTGCCAGCTATCCAGAAAACAGCCATTAGTTTTAACCATGAGTGAAGTAACCTCTATACTCACTGTCACATTTAGTTGCAAAATTAATAAGGGGGTTAATCCTCCTTTGTGGTGAAGAAAACGCAAGATCACCCTAAAGTCCATCCTGCTGAAGGATACTTCTCTTCACAGCTCAAAGAGTGCACGTCCTTCTATCCCGGAACAGCATACTGAGCCACTGTTAGACATTAAGTCTCTGACTCAGAAAACGGAGACTTGCCAGGCTTGGGCGTTTAGTGGATAAATAATTTCACATCTTCTGACAGGTATCATCAATCTGTTTAACTGATTTGCACCCACCAGTGCTTGTTTAAGCTTGTTCCCTATTGCTTCTTGATATATGAGATGAGAAAAACTTCTTGACACTGCCCAAGAAGTTCAGTTCCCATCCAAGATGATGCTACCAGGAAGTCAGGGGAACCAGAACAGAGAGCTGGAGAACATCTTCACACCCAGCAGACAAATGCCTCTTACCCATCAGCATGCACTTCTAACATTCTCTAAATAACTGAAGTAAGGGGGCTCCTTGAAGGTCTCTTGAAGGAATAAGTAGCGCAAAATCAAGGTTTAAACTCAAGAAGCAGCCCTTAGGAGTCTGTTCACTTACAACTAAAGTGAGATATTTGTTTGAAAATCATGATGAAATCACACCAATTCAATGTAATGTTTGATTTGGGTGATTAGGGATAAAAGGTGGTTTGCTCTGTCACTGAATAGCTTTCATACACAGCAAGTAAACTACAGTGTTGGATTGCCTTCATTCCCACATAGAATAATTTAAGTAATGCATACCTTTGAGTCTAATGAAACAACAGGTATGTTATTCAGCTTTACAGTACCAAATTTTCAGTTTTGCTAGGTGTCAAGATGCCTTTTCCCCTAAATCACACGCTCCTCTTGCAGGATAATTTATTTCAAATGCCTAGCTCCTCTAGAGAGGAACACACAATCTGGGTAATTTCCACTGACATGACTGTGCACAGATTTTAGCCACTCAGTATTTCATCAGGGCTTTTTTGTTGTGGCTTTGAATCTAAGAGCCACAGCTGCATATTTTTTTGCTTTGGTTTTATTCTGGTGTGTGACTGAAAGAAGCCCAGTCAGTTCCTTTCAGCTGTCTTTCTCCTCACAACCTCATCTACTCCCTTGTATGCACGTATTCCTGCATCCCTTCACACACAAGCCTAGAGCAATTGTTTCTGCAAGGGAGGACTCCCTAGGATAGGCTGGGGGACTCCTTCATAATGCAAGTCACTCTCTGAAAGTCATGCAACCTATGGGGTGCAGGGCCAAAGACACAGGTGTCTTGGTCTGGGACAGACTGGCAAGACAGTTCACCCAAGAAACCTCCTTTGCAGCACTGCAAAGCCCTGTAAGTAACAAGAATGCACTCTCTAATACATACTGGATTGGCTAGTACTGTCTGTACAGGATGAAAGGTCCGCAACCCCCCCTGCCCTGGCTTCATTCCAGTGCCAGCTCTCCCCAGGGATGCCCTCAGCAAAATCTCAGCCTGCTTCACAAAGGTTGCCAATTTCTTTCTCCTTTCAGCCAGAATGGGAGGCATTTGTGTAACAGATCTCTCAACTGCAATATGGCATAATCTTCAAATTCTTAAGCACCAAAACCAATAAATCCTCAGAGATTGTCTTCAGTGTGGTACATGCTACTATTATTCCCAATTTGGAGGCAGAAGAGCAGAAGGCTCTTTGGCTCACTGATTTGCCCAGTACTGCAGGTGGGATCTCTGTCAAAGTCTTGATCAAAACCTGAGATGAACTGGCAGCCCCAACTGTTGAACCATGAAGCCCTTTGTGACTCACAGCCCTCCTTCAGTTGTAGGATAAATTGTGGCTATACAGCTGTCCACTGCTTTGTGGACATGTTGGCAGTATCTGCAGCTCAAATGAAAGAGAGACCTGAGACAAAAATCTAGCCAGGATGTGGCATATTAATCAATAAGAATACACCAGCTAGAGAAGTAAGGATACAAGGCAGCAGAAAATGTTAAAGAATGAAAAAAAATGTATCTATTTTTAATATAGATCATAAAGACTATTAATTATAATAACCTGCAGGTTTGGGTATCTTGGAAATGTGGGTAAAATTACAATCCTTCAAAAATACTACAGTGAAAAATCACCACAATACTAAAAAAGATCAGCTGGAATGCACTTGTTGGCATTGAGCAAAAAATAGTAATTCACCTGAAATTAAACCCTTGTTGCCTTTCATTTAATTTAAAATTATTTAATTAACATTTGCTTCCCTCCAGACTTCTCATAAATAATCTAAGTGTTAGCATTCCCATTCCTAGGGCTGGGAATGAGGTCCTCTCTTGTTTAGAAGATAAATACAAAGTGTACAGAAGCAACACAGGTTTCCCCATGCTGCTTTGGCAGTCAGTCTTTACCTGAGGGAACAAAGCTATTCGGAGTAGTTAACTTGAATAATTTTCCAAATTCTGTTTAGTTAGATATGGTTAGATTATACGGTAGATATGCTAGATTGTAAAGAAAAGCTCCCTGATTTTAAACTTGTATTTGCTTTTGTGCCTTTTTTTTCATTTAAAAAAACAAACAAACAAAAAACATTAGTAATGACACTATTTCACTTTTTTCAAAGCCTGATTATTTCTTGGAAGTACAAAGATACTATAGCCCTCTTCCATTCAAGCAAATCAGCTGAAAACATGATATGGAAAAAGGTAGACATACTCAGAGACTGATGAAAAACTGAGGATCTGGGATTTCTTTTATCTTAAACCAAGGTCTGAGGAGGTACACAAGAATAGGCCTTCCAATGCATGGGGACATTTTTTATTGCATGCCTATGATGGACAGAAATGAAAAGTTCCATGGCAAAAGTACATCAAGAAAGACTGAGGTAAAATGTTGGGAAGACATCCTCAGGCACTGGAATTGCTTATAGAAGACTCAGAAACCTCCATTTCTGGAGATCTTGAAGCAACATGAGGAAAATGTCTGTTGAAAAAAATACAGGTATAGTTCATACAGGCTTAGGATAGGGTCCCCTTGCAGCTTTAAACTTCCATAATGACAAAAAGGCAGACCTTGAGTGATCTTATGGGAAACACTTTACGGTCTTCAAATGTTGATTTATGCCTATTCAGAACTGAAGGAAGCCCAGAGTTCAACAAATACACAACATATCTCAATGGATTACATATATTTCAATGCATTAGAAGATCACTTTTCCAGCCTGCAGAACAAAGATAGGTTTAGTTGGGTGAGAAGAACACCAGTGCTGTACTAATGTGCGTTATTCTACTAGAACACACATTATTTAATAGCAATCTTTACATACAATTTATTTCAGTGAGGGTTTCCCCCTTTATTAACAGCTTTCATTAGTGGAAGTGTTAACTACATGACATTATAACCTATGTTATAGGTTATTAGTCTTGTATAATTTCTTACTTTTTGTCAGTACAAGATTATCATAGGCCCCCAAAATTGCATAAGTTATGAAGTCAACATTATACTGAAATATACCTCTCAACTTGTTCTCAACAAGCATAACAGCTTCCAATTAATTTTTCATTTACGATCACATCAGCTAACCTTAAACCTGACAATCTACAAAGAAGCAAAACTAAATGATTACACAAAATCTATCCAAACATCATGTTCAGATTGTAAACAACATCTGCAGAAGTCTGGTTTTGCTGTTTACCAGATGATCTTGCAGCTCAACTAAAGGTTTTTTGAACTTGCACTGACTTGGACTGCCTCCTCTTCGTCTCCAAACACTTCCTATCCCAGAAAACAGGTTTTAAAAACAAAATTCAAATGCCCACCTACATCTGAAGAGGAGAGTATAGGAAGATGGTGAACTAACACTCCACCATCTGTTTCTTGTCAGGTAATTCACTCTCTCCTCGGGTGAATAAGTTTTGTGTACTTATGACCCAAATTTTGCATGTGCTGGGGAGGTAGTATCTGGCCTTGGAAGAGGGTGGCTGGAAGGTCAGGAGAATTCAGCACAGAACACAGGTTGTCCAAAACCAGCCCTCAGTGAGCACAAAGCAAAAGGGAGCTTACTTTCCTTCCTGAACATTAATACCTGACATTTTATTCCAATTATATATTAGATTACTCAGAAACAGTGAAACTGATTCCTTTTATGTCTCTTCCACAGCAGCCCTTTCAGTGCTTTTTCTACAGAACCTGTCCCAGGCCTTTAAATACAGATCATAACCCATGCTCAGAAAACCTTTCTAGCCAGCAAGAGACTGGCCAAAATCTTCTGGGAAGAATTTTGATGCTCAGCAATCAGGTATCACTAAAAATGCTTGTGATATCCACAGGAAGCCTCTGTCTGCCATGTTCTCCAAAATGGAATAGTCTTACCAATGGACCCATTCTAGTGCTTGGTTGTTCTGTGCACCTCTAAGAAATCATAAGGAAAAGCAATCATCTTCCATTGTTACAGACTTCTGCATTATGGTCAATTAGATCTTTGAGGACACTGTTCATGAAATAGTTTACCTGTTTCATAACAGGGAAGGAGCTTCACAGACTGGAGGAACATCCCTGCTAATACAGTTTCAGATCAAAGATGCAGAAATTGCCTCCAAACAACACCCTTCTTTCCCCAAGCACAACTCCTAAGGCAGCAACGCCTTACATACTCAAAATCCTCTTCAAATGCAGTGGAGCAAGTGACATTCACGGATAGAAAGGCAACGTGTCAAATTTCTGTCCCAGCAGCATCACTCCCAAGCTATAGGATTAGCTGCACAAATTGACTGACTTGCCTCTGTATGCTAAACCTCAACTGCCATTTACAGACACCTCCTCCTCCCTGCCACATGATGCCTCATCTGCTGGAGATTCCTCCTGTCACCTCTTCCCTTCAATTTCAAGCAGCTTTCTTGAAACTGCTGCTATGGCAAGCAGAAAAATGCTGCATACTCGAAGCTATTTGCAACATATCATCTAGTTTGCTATCCCAAAAGTGGTCATGCTACAAGCTAAACTCTGGTAGTTTTGTTCCAGCAGATTTCAGATTTGAAAATGGATGTATTAAGTGTGAGACTGGTGACAAAACTGGTCATGATACCACAATGAGATTTCGCTAAAATACTGAAAGCATCACTGCTTCTACTCTGCACAGCTCTGCGTAAAGCAGTGTTTCTCTTTTTTTGGGATGCTGCACATAATATTTTCATAAATTATTTCTACTGCTTCTACTACTTCTGAATATTTTCCCTTAGCATTACCATTTTTCTGATGGGCCTCCTCTACTTATTTACTCACTTCTTTTTTCATGGAAAGTTTTGCCTCTCTCTTCTTAACTGATTTTCTCTTGACCACCTGGCTCATCTGTCCCCTCTTTTTCTAAGAACCGCAGCCTCCTGTGATGTTGTCAATTTTATGTTAGGATTAAATAGCATTTGTACTTGTTAAACTCAAGTATTTTAGGATGACATTCATTTATTCTCAGTCTAGCTTCCTCTTTTATCAAAAATTCAGTCATGGCTGTTTCTTAGCAACAGATTTATCAGAACAGATTTGCATGAAAATCAAATTCTCTCAAAAAGGAACTGCTGAAGGAAGCTGATAGCATAGCCTTATTCCTGACCACCATTAAAAGCAAATGCTACAAAGCAAAAGAAAAGGGGTTTGTAATTTCATAAGAAATTTAATGAACACATGTACAGCACTAGCACCAATTGAAGTAGATGACCTTATAAATTTTCCTAACTAATTCATCTCTGAACTGATCTGCAAAAATAATCTTGCCTTCAGACATTGAAAGGAAAAAACAAAACCAAAACAGCAAATCATGCACAGCCACAATCCTCTTGCACTGGACTAGATTAAAAATTGGCATCTGCAATGGTCACACACAATGGACCAAACTGCAAAAGGCAGTCGTGCACTTCCTATGTGCATCAAAAACGTGCACCCTCTCTTCAAGCACAGCAATATTAGATAACCAAGAAATGGACTTCAGTGCAGGACCATAATAAGTATATTTCATTCTCTGGTGTCACCACATCTATAATACAGTTTCAGTACACTGCAGGTTCCTAATTTTCAGTCTTTAGAAAGAATGTGAATTTAGAAAGAATTTAGAATTTAGAATGAAAGAATTCACATTCACCCAAAGATTTTTCTACACCTTACTTCTCCGTGCCATATAAGGTTTTCCCTTCTTTTAGTTTTTCCTTAATCCAAACTAATGTGCTAAGCTCCAGCCAGATAGTTCATCAAAAATGTAGACAAAAGCAATTCAGGAATAGGGTGAAAGAGTCAACCCAAATATGCAAGCATGAAATCCTACAAGCAGATAAAGTGAAATAGCAATACCAAGAGTCTAATTCCCTTCAACTTAATATCAACCAGGAGTAAGTTACTATATTGACAATGGTTCAAAATCCCTATGAATGACAGTGGAATCAGGAATGCTGTCTTTTTATTAAGAATGATGACAGCCTTTTTGGCAAATACAGTCTCCTGCTGCTGTGGCATTTACTTGTGACACTTAGTTATATTACTGAAAGGTAGCATTTATAATATATGGCTGCATATGAATTATGTTAGGAATGGGTTAAAGTAATTTATCTGTATTACTACCAAGAGGCAATGACAAAAAGGTAATTGCCCATATTTGTACCACTACATTATAGAGAATGACAGTTTTATGTCTTCATAATGTTTAACTGAAAATCTATAAAATCCATTTCTCTTTCTTGCTGAGAAATTAATATAGGACCAAAACCTCAAATTCAAACTCTGGTCATGCTCAGACCATGGAGAGGATTAAAGATGGTATGATTTGCTGCATGCTATCAGACATGTAAAAGCTACAGATCTTGATTTTCATTACAATGCTGCTGGTATTATTAAAATTAGTAAGATTTTGGTCTTTCACTTTCCAGGCACACAGTTGTGTGGGCTTGCAGAGGAAGGAGAGATGTAAGGCAGACAAGTGAGCTTGAAGAAGGGTGCTTAATGCTGGGCTGGGAGCCAGCAGAAGTGCATCCCTCCTGCCGTATCTCCCTTCCCTTCTCCTCTTTAAGGTCCAACAAAGAGGCAGGAAAGAGCAAGGAAGTAAGCCTGGGTGCTTGGCAAAACAGCACTAGCTGGATGGAGGGCATCAAGCTCATTATCACAAAAAAATACTGAAGCCATCCATTATCTGTGCTATTCCAGCACTAGGAGCACGCCTAGGCACATACACCTTTGGGAGGTTCTAGGCTGGACCCTGTGCCAGAGAGATATGACACATCTAAAGGGAGATGGCAGGAAGCAGTCAACACATAACAGTTTCGCTGAGCTTCTGCCAGGGGTGACCAGACCACACCTGCAACTAGAGGAGCCTGCTATCCCTAGGGGGTTACCTGGCTCTGCAGGGAAGGGATATTGCACTTTCTTGGGGTTCTCAGATTTTGCCGGCAGCTCCATCCACTTGGTCATGTTACCTTAAATGGATACAGAAACTCTTAAAACAAAAAGTAGATTCTTCATCAACTGAGCGTTTGGAACGGTTTTGTTCTCCAGTACAGTTTCCAGAAACAGCTAAGTTTTCTAACCAGCCTACAAAAATGAAGCAAAAAGTAAGTCCTGATATACTCACCCATTTAAATTTTTATAAGAAAACAACAGCAACATCTCACTATAGATGTCATTTCTTAAATGAAACCTCATTTTTAAGAGTATGATTACAACAGATTACTGACCTTTAGTCTCGCTAGCAATGCCATCTGGCACCAATTTAATTTCAAACTGCCAAGCAATTATTGCTAAAAAATTAACTAAAAAAAACTTCACACTTAGGGATATTTTTTTAAATTCTTAATGAAAAAAATATACGGCTGGGGACCATTGTTCCTTACAGAATAAAGATCAATACAGTACTAATGATTCAAATACCAGCATAGAGACACTGGAGTCCTGAATTTAAAATAAGAGAGTCCTATTGAATTAAACTCACTGATCTGGGTTCTAAAGCAAGTTTCAAAGTATGTTCACACAAAAATTAATTCACAACTAGTAGTAAAAAAATGGGATTAGTTTATTCACTGTGTTAGTAACACATGATTAAAACTGCAATATATAGCACTATTTTACACATATATAATGTCTTCAAAGGCCATTTTGTAGAAAAAATGAAACTGCAGATAAATACAGATCTTATGTGATATCTGGCTATTACGGATTAAACACCACAAAAACCTTACAGTTTTGGAGTTAAAATTGCGTTACTTCAACTGGCTAGCGTTCCCTTTTTATGTTAAATGTCTGGCAGGACCTAAGATGGATGTCTACTCCTTCAAAATGTTAACAGACATCAAGCTTTAAAATCTACCATTCCCAAACAGTAGGAGTAGTAGTACTTACAAATGAGAAGTATTTAAATTAGTCTCTTAGCTGATGTGAATTGGTTAAAGGATCTGACTCATACTTTTCTCCAGTCCTACTGATTTTGAGTTCCTCATGGTTTTGCATCCCATGCAGATACATTCACTGCTGGACAGATTGATCTGTTAGCATTTTACAGCTACACAGCACAAACAGAAATGCAATGCAAGGAAAGACACGGGAGAATCAGGCTGCACAAGCTGTGCACTTGCAATGTGTAGGCAGCAATGGTAAAATGTTTCAGGATGCTAAAGAAAGCAGTTACACATTACATAAAACAATTCAATGTGGTACACTAGCAGACTTCCTTAGAATCCTGAAGCAGATAACATAATTCAAATAAGAGAAAGATGCGACTCCAGGTAGGACCACACAAACACATACTAGTTCTCTCATCCATAAATGCAGGGATGACAAAAATCCCAGATGAATAAACATCCCCGATTTGTTTTACAGGGGAATACAGAACTGTGCTCTATCTGAAGTCAGAGCCAGGGCTCTATTGCAACCAGACAAGCATCAGCACAGACCCTTTGCAACCTGAAACATGCAGACGGAAATCCTCATGAATGCTGAGAGTTAAAATTACAATGATATTCTGTATTAAAAAAATAAATCTCACAGTAGTCTGACTTATGGCATCCCAAAGCAAGACCTGCATGCCTCCAAAGGGAAAAAAACATTTTTTAGGAATTCCCACTCCCCTCCTAGAGACAATCAAACCCTTTGTGCTTTGATTGATCACACAGTAATTAAGTCTCTCTGCCATCAATTTTCAGCCTCTCTGCTTCATCTGCCAAAGGCTGCCCTTTCCTGGCATAAGTAGCTGTCCCCTGGCAATCACTGATCAAACTGCTATCATGTGGGCCATCTACATATCACTAGTGGTTACAGCTGCACTCACCATGGGCAAAGTTCAGACCAGAACCCAGGAGCAAAACATGTTGGAGCCTTGCCATTGGAAACAACTGACTCCAGAGGCCACACCATAACCTCCTAATGACAGGTAACAACTTCACCTGTGTCCCAGGGTAGTTGAGTTCAACAGCAAGAGGTTATATATACACTTGGATTCCAACAAAGTGTGCAGTAGCAGCAGGCAATGGAAACCTGGCATCCTCTTTAGAAAGAAAAAGCAGTTATGATAAATCTTTGCCTTCCTCTTGAAGAGACGCAGGGCCCTTCATGCCTTTTTTTTTTGAGACAATGATGAAGTATGATAAAGTGTGATTCTTTACCTGGAAAGAGACTGCCAACTCCCAAGGGAAAAACAAAACCTACATATGGGAAAAGGTAACCTGTTGTATCACACAACAAGTAGAAAGCTGGTCTTCGCATGTTCTGCCTCAAAAACTGTGTCTCAGATGCCTGGATAAAGGAAATGCTCAGGCAAATCGCAATGAACTTTCCATGATTTTGATTTATAATCTTGTAAGCAAACAAATACAGAGTTGGTGATTTGGGTAGTATTTAAAGAACACTGCATGTATTTAAAAATTATAGAACTAAGCAATTAGTAATAATAGAGAGCTGCGTGGCAGAAACCTTCACAAGACCCATCAGAGACTGAGATATTTGTCAATGGGCTACTTGCTACCCAGAAGACAGACTTCACCAGGCAGACAGTTACATTACAACATAAAGGTAGTACCTCAGACTGCCAAAAAATTACTTTCGGCTTATAAAACTGAGACAAACTGACTTGCTAGGTCATCTTATCACCTGACATTAATGGAAAAGTCAATGTGTGTGGCTTACCATGAGAAAGACAACACTAATATTCTTTCACGCTTGACTTTTATCTCATATTTAAGGCAACACACACAGTTTTGAATCTGAATGCAAATGGAAGTATTATGTAAATGTTTTTGTCTACAAAGTATAGACTTATTAAGATCTCACATGTTGTTCTAATTTTGATAGTTATTCTGTACAGGTATATACAGCCCTTGGATTTTTTCCTGGATTTTTAAGACACGAAGTGTCTTAAAAGTGAAGGAACTTCTTATGACTATGCATTAATTGTATAGTAGAAAGTGCACCAGGAATCTCTGACATGGCTAGCTGTATTGACCTTCACCGTGGGACCATCTGGGGATGAAAAGTATGAGCTAACGTATAAGCTATGACCTAAGCATCATGTTAGGTCTCATAAGTAAGCATTAAAATTGATTGCATGGCATGCATCTTTAGAAAAAGAAAGCAGAATTCTGTTTTAGGCAGCAGTGTCTATGCTGGGACGTCTGCTAGTGTAAAGACACTACAAATACTCAGCATAGGCTGAGAAACAAAATGAAAGAAACACTACCCAGCTCTCAGACAAAGGTTAGTATAGAACCAATTGTTTTCTTGGATCTTGTTCCCTGAGGCAGGGATGACACATCCCTTCCTGAGGAATCATTGACTTCGGTGCTCTAATTTTGCTAAAACTGTTCCAGGGGAAAATATGGTGACTCTTCAGTGGATCGTGCCAGTCATGAAGGAACACCCAATTGTCCATCTGGAGTTTCACCACTTTCTGGTTTCTGACTCTAATACCTAATACCAGCTATAAGGAGTTATTGAGGAAATGTGATCCGTAGTGTCATTGGTATGTGGTTCCCAACAAAAACTTCCATATTTTCCTTCTACATATCAGCTATCCTGGGAATGTGCCATGGCTAGAACAGCCAGTTGAATACTTTGCTCTTTCTGAATGTGAAAATAGCACAGCATTTTTATGTGGCAAGAATAAATGCGTGTATGAAAGATACTGTCACACTGAGATTCTAACTTATCCGAGACACTATTTGGGATTTTACTGATTACAGACGCAATGTATTAGGGAACCAGATCTAAAGTTTGCTACAACGAAAACTGCAGAAATCATGGCATCATAAAATGGCATAGTGGAAATAAACCATGAATTTGAAAACTACAGTAGAAAAGCAAATTGCATAAATACAACAACAAAGTGGTTTTAAAATTAGTTCTTCAATTACCAGAGTAAGAACTCCAATCCAAATTAATTTTCATCTGTCTTTCAAACCCACCTTTCTATTCCCTTCACTGACACTTGTTTTAGAAAACTGCACAGTGTATTTGCTTTTAACAGGTAAAACACACTGCCAAAAGGTCTTTCAATACAATTATCTATAAATTAAAACACAGTATCTTGTGACTTTTTGCAACCATTCTCATGGAACTGCAATATACAAAGAACTGCTTATTATGTGCTCTGCATTTTTCATTTAGAGCCTGATTACTAACATAATAGAGGGAGAAACATCAATTATTCAACCTGAAAGGTGATCTTTAAATTCACTTTACCTTTAAAATAGTAACAGAATTATAAACTAATTTATGAAATTAACTTTTTATTCTTTAAGTATTTTAATGATGAAATTAGACAGAAATTACAACTTCTCAGGATACAAATATCCAATACATGCCATTTGTATCTTTTTTTCTCATTTAAAAGAACAAAATATAGACTTCTACAACAATACTGTTAAGTTATAATTAATGTCCATTAAAAAATAAACCCTTGTTTGCATTTTTACACTAATTCGGATTATCAAGAATATTAAGACTTTTTTATTTCTTGTGGTGTTGACTGTCTAAGTTCCTGGGCAGTGTAAATGGCTATTTTCACTTTTGCCTTTACTCAGCTTCATTTTTTGATCATTCTCCCTAGATAATAACACCCTGCTCTACGGAGTCTGCAAACCCTATATTAAGAGTATTTCAATGGCAAGCTTGTTACCACTCAGAAAAATATCAAACATATCTCAGCATCTTCTATCTGGCATTTTCAAGAATCTAATGTTTTATATTGTTTGAATACTTTCTTTAAAATAATCGTGTCTACCAGCTTAATCAACAGCACAATTTAGCTGCAAGTCTTATTGAAAGATCCTCTTAGAAAAAGAACTGACCTTTATATTGAGACTGTTTCTTCTAGATATTGAGGATATATCAAATTAGTTCCAAAAGCATATTTTACATGGATGATGATAAAAAAGCATATCTGTAAAATACACTGCATAACACCACAACTGTTCAAAGGGATGAAATATTTGAAATTTTCTACAGGTATACAAAGCAAACTTGGTACAATACTTAGAGATCTGCTGAGCTCCCGAAAGAGAAAAATGTGGCAAAACATTTCAGAAGCAAGAAAATTAACATATAATCTGCTGCAGTCCAAATACAGCAATCAAATTAACGGGAAAATATGACATGCCCTAGTAAGAAGCAAAAAAAGAGAAGTTGGACATAAACTGTGACATAATCGTTTCATTTGTGTACTCCATTTCATTAGATCTGTCAAGAAATCCAGATGGTCTGGGCCAACAAACACAGTCACAAAGCAAAACATACCCTTCAAATCAGAGCAGTGATGTTTTCTCAAAATAGTTTGGAAAATAAGCACAGCTTACTCGAATATTTAAACAATCAACTTTTTCTATGTTACGTAGTCAGTAGAGGAAGCGTGGATTGACATGTAAAAGTTGCTATCTTATGGCCAATAGCTGAATATGTAGTCATTTGGTCTGAATACCCATATGTGATTGAAGGTACATATTAAACGCACATACATTTAAACTAAATAGATACAAAACTACTGGAAAGAGGCTTTGAGGAGTGCTTTATAAACACAGTAACCATTAAAGATCCTATAAAAATATAATCAAGGAGTGGAATCTCACTGTTTATCAGAAAACAAAAACAATAGCACATCTATAACAACAGATAATAGGTGCGGAACTCCAAGATTTATATATTTTCTAATGCACTGTGCTATTACTAATGAAATACAAGATCTGATCAATTTACAAGCAGTGAAAAACACAGTGATATGAAGTAATAAAACTTTATTGGCCTGTTAAAAGTAAGTTCATCACGTCCATTTTTTATAAATATAGATTTTTCCAAACTGTTACGGTAGCATTTGTGAATAAAACCAGTGATTGTCTGTTATTTACAAGAATATGAAACAGTTTCAACAGGAAGAATTAGAGAGAAGAGAGGGAGAAAAGGTTCACAGTTTGCTGATGGATCACAGCTATGAATTCTTTAATCACAGAATCACAGAATGGGTCAGGTTGGAAGGGACCACAGTGGGTCACATGGTCCAACCTCCCTGCTCAAGCAGGGTCATCCCAGAGCACATGGCACAGGATTGCATCCAGACGGTTCTTGAATATCTCCAGTGAGGGAGACTCCACGACCTCTCTGGGCAATCTGTTCCAGTGCTTGGTCACCTGCACAGCAAAGAAGTTTTTCCTCTTATTCCAGTGCCTCAGTTTCTACCCGTTGTCTCTTGTCCCAGTGCTTGCCATCCATGATGTGACGGTATGGTAGAAGACAATTTCATGCTATCATTTAGAATATTACTTTTTTCCATGTATGAAAAAAATAATTCAGAAAAGAATGCTTATTTTCTATACTTTGATATTGACTGAATGATTCTTCCTATTTTTAAACTGAGCCTGAAATATAAAAAAGACCCAGGAACATAAAGCTCTGAATGGCAGTGGAAGACATCTAAAATGTATTTGTCAAAGACTGTGGTCTTGGGTTTGTGCAGTGGTGTGGTACCTCAATTCTGCTCTTACACTAGTAAAGCCAATAATATCAATGAAACAGTTATCTTAAAAAAAAGGTCTCAGGAAAAAAATCAAGATTTCTTTCCTGTTTGGTCGACATGCCTGATGATGAGCCCTGCTCTGCTTACATGAAGGAAAAATCAGAGCTATCATAAGAAAGCCATGACTTTACCCTCTACTTATTTGAATATTGGATGGTTCCCTGAAATCTTATATGATTGTTCTTGTCATTTCAGCTGAGGAAAAAGTTACAGTGAAAACATGTATGCAACGAGACAAGTTTCCTCCTGTATTAAGACATAATCTGCTTAGTAACACTGCTGTGAGTTGCTGCCTCTAGAGATTACAGGGAATTAATTGCCCTCTTCAAAATGAAAGCAGTTTGGCTCTACACTGGCTGCAACTCTGCTCCAGGCCAGGACAAATATGCTTATCCACCACACTCCGTGCAGCTACAAAAACATAGCTAATCATGGAGGTTGCTATTAAAATTGGAAGGATAAAGCATTTCTATATGAAAACAATACATGTTCTAATGTGGGCTCTTTCAATCTTTTATGATGAAAATAAGGGAAACAGTTAACCTGAGGTTGATTAAAAGACAATAACATGTTCTGCAAGTTCAATCATACAGTCTACATGCTTGTGGAACTAAACAGCTATATTTATTTCCAATCAATGCATCATTTCCTATTTTCAGAGCAGATTTACTTTGTATGAACAAAAGAAGAACAGAACAAATGGAAGTCAGCTTCAAAAGTTTGGGGATATACATTCCTATGGAAGTGGGACAATGACACAGGCTGTAACACGTGAAATACACAGCATCAGCATTCTCTGTGCTCCCTATAATGCTGTAGTCATATTTCTCAACACTTCCAACTGTCCACAAACTCTTGCTCTGGAGATCAGATGACAAAATCTGGAACAACATGGATCTACATTCAATTTAGAGTACTTTACCACATCACATAATTATGACAAAGCCCTTCAAAAGGATATTCCAAGACCCTGCACATTTGTGCCCTATGGAGAACAGAGCTTACTACAGCTCATAAAGGAGGATATTGAGTTCTCTTAAGAGCAGAAAACAGAACGACTGAAAATTGGAAGGAAGAGAAGAAGCCAGGGAAAATTACGAAGACGCAGAAAATACTAAAAACCTTCAGGTAAGCTTTTGGGGTTTTCTTTTGAAATATACACAAGCAAAACACTTAGTCGCCCAATCCACTAAAAACTTTGCAATTATTTCAAATGTTAAATATGCAATTGGAAAAGGACAGCTGAATTAAAAAGAGGTCAGAAAGGATACATTTTTTTATCTATCTGATAATAGCTTCCAACTTTACAAACCATTTGCAAGTTTTTAAACATTTAAACAGATGCAAACAAACTGATGGTCTTCATGGTGATGATTAATTGTCAACTTATCATGAATGGTGAGGTAAAGGGATTGACAAAATGGACCTCTGCATGAAGGCTGTTGAGTAAGGAGCCAGTTGGAAGAGTATCGGTCATTCCTACATGGCAAAATTCCCTATGTTCTTTAATTTTTGAGAAACCATGCTCAGAAATTGGCTTTCTTAGGAAAAAAATAGATTTTTAGTGCTTCTGTTGACAGTCAAAAAAGAAAGAGTAATTCCTGCAAGAACTATTTGAAGTAAAATTGTTTTCAGTTAGCTATCCACAGGTTTTCTTGGCATTGCCTGCTGTTCCCTAGGATCTTGATCTTGCTCCCACTGAAATGCATGTTTTTCTTCACTGCTGCCTGGGAGAGATCCAGCTGGTAGACAAAGGCACTGGAAAGGCTGAAGACTGCCTTTCACAGATTAGGGTACTCGGAGACATATTGCCATGAAAATGTCTCGTACCAGCCTCTGTCTGACCTGGCTGTGAGCTCCCATGACTCTCATAAAAGAAAGACATGATTCCCAAACACCTTTCTGCTGGAGCAGCCTTTTTGAGTGCCCTTACCTTGCCTTTCATGGGAGGCAGCTGCAATAAGCACAACACTGGGCTCTGCCTGGGAAACAATCCACTTGTTTGCAATATAGACCTGGCCACTGGTCAAACTTTGACCAAATTCAACAAAAAGAGGTTTATTTAACAGAATGGATGATATGACTTGCCCCAAACCAAAACACCCCCAGCAGTGCTTCCTCTCCAGTCCCCAAACTAATCTATCCATCAAACTGCTCAACAGCTTATATAAGTATGTCTCTGAGTATATTAAATGTCTATTTAAAACAAATTCTAGTACAAATAAACCCCTTCTAGCAGAACATTAGAAATACGTTTTTATTTTAGTTTCATATCTGGCACAGGGGAAAAAAATAGCAACTCTGCCTTTAGACATCTTTTATTGCTCAGTGAAACAATATAAAAGCTTTTTAATGTCAAATCCTGGCTGTTCAGCAACTTTTACCATGTTAATGGTTCCTGCATGATTCTTAGTTTCAGTCTCACTTTATTTTAAGAAGGTCAAGAATTTGCAATTAACTGAGCCCTTTGTAAACCAACACCATTTGGGCAGATCATAATCTCTACAGTTAGAAGCCATGTCACTTACAATCAAGCTGAAAGACAGGAGCTAGTCAGTACTGTAATCTCCACATTAAATGTTTAGCTCCCTTGGTTTTAAGAGGCTCTGTCCACATACTGAAAAGGAACCATTTCAGGAACTCGTAGTCTTTCCATCAAGCATTAAACTTCTGTGTTAAGATGTTATTAGTAACAAATCAGGTGCTGCAATCCATAAGGTTCTGTGAATATCTGCATCAAGTAATAGTGCATCGTGTGGCTAACATAATGTAGTACAAAATACGTAAGAAGGATATTCTACAATATAGATATAAAAATATATATATTTCGTTGGTGCATAAATCAGTTGTTGTTTATTAAAGTTACCTCCATGATTACATAAAATCCAAAACACTGTGTCAGTACATACTGAACCATTTGAAGGTCAAACCTACCCCTGTATGATAAAGATGAACTGCAAAGTGCTACAAAATAAATTACAAAAAATTACGTAAAATCCCCAATCAATAACTGTGCATATTTATGCATATAAATATTATGAATCTGAAAGAACTACCTTTTAAAGTTAAATATCTCAAAAAGCAACTGCCAAATTCCAGCTCTTTGAGTTTGCTTTTTCCCTGCCAAAAGAAAAGGGTTCAGATTCTCACCTCGTTTATTTGGAAATAAATTGTGAGCACATAACTGAGATATGCTGACTTTGTACCAACAAAACCTCAAACTGGAATTTCAGATACTGGTCAAGCACGGCTCATGATCCAACATATGTTTGATGTAACTCCACTGACTTTAGTTCAGATATTGCTGCTAAATGATTCTCCACTGATTTAGAATCAGCTCAATGACATCAGATATTATTTCAACAGGAAGAGAGATGCATGGTTAAGCAAGAAGTCTGAGAAGAAAATAATTAAAAGGAAGTTAAAAGTGAACCAGTAAGCAGAAGAGAAAGTTATGATCTCTGGAAAATAAGACCATGTCTACATAGACTCAGGGAGAAAAAAAGCAAACATTCCTAATATTGTTTTTGAGGAACAGCAGAACACTTGTTGTCATCTAACTTCAAACAGAACTATGATGGATATCCTTAATTGCTGCCATCCCTCCCCAAATCACCACAGTATGTGCAGGGCGACAAAGACAACATGATTCCTAGGTCATCAGCAGACTTCCAGTTCTGTCCTCTTCTTTAGTGTGGGGAGAAGAATACATCTTTAGGACAGATTTTTAGCAACTGCAGCTCCCCATCCCTAACCAGTGGCAAGAGAGAGGAAATTTCTTATTACATAGGCCTAGAAGAATGCAAATGTAGACACATTTCTTGACTAAAAAGGGTATTTCCAAAACTTGAGCACAGCAGGAATAAAGAACTTTGATGCAAGAGACTCAAGAGAACACAAGAAAAAAGCTGAAGGACTAAGAGTCTTAAAAGGCAAAAAGCAAGTAAGTTTATAGATATAGAACAAAAGAGTCAAGATAGTATTGTAGAAAGAGAGGCATGGTGTATGGCTGTAAAGACTGCAGCAAAAGACAACACAATGGTGTTATGATGGAAGAGTGAAAATGGCTGCAATTAAAAAGCAGTAACAATGAAAAGCAAATACTGGAGACACAAGCAATATCTACTCTGCTTTTTTACTACACATAATTGTAAGGAATTAAAATCAAACTGTATCTCAAAAATGTAATCAAAATGGACAGAAACATAAGCACCTATCTCAGTTTATTGCTGCTAGTCTTTGTAGCTCTCAGTTAAAAAAAAAAAAACCAACAAACCAGAAACTTCATATTTCTTAGAATTCCTTAAACTGAAAAGATCAAAGCAGAAACTCAGGATTTGATAGGTAAATAGAATGAAAATTTATTTCTAGCACTCCATCTAAATGCCATACTTGCTCTTGCAATATGCTCATGCCTTCACTTAGCTTCACATGTTAAACTCTTCTCTGAAGTATACTGAAGCATATTCTGAAGCATACTTCACAGTTAAATATGAACAGTTAAACAAGCTTTTAAGTCTACAGTCTGAAGGAACAGCCACATACTGTTGTTATTCTTATTCTTGGCTGAGAAACAGCATTCTGTCCTACTACAAATTTGTATGTTCATCTAAACTTATGGACTATCTTGAATAAGCATAGACCCTAAATGAATGTCTAAGTGGTGGTGCTCCTTCAATACCCAAACACACTAACAAACAGTACTGCCACCTTTCTGTATACATTTTAGACTCTCCATCTTCCGGTAAAGTCAGTGGAACTACATTCATAAAAAGACTTGCAGGGCCAGCTCTGCAATTTACTGCTTCATGATTTAGGACTGTATCCTGCAAATACACAAGAACTTAACTTTAAAGAATGTGAGCATTCCCACTGAAATCAGTGGGCTTACACACACACTCAAGTAATACAGAAGTTTTGCAGAGGCATTAAGGCAATAAAATAAAAGCAGCTTTGCAGTTCACCTTTGATAAATATTATTTATAAAATCAACATCTTTCCAGTTAAGTTCAAACAGAAAAAAATAGTTGACAGAGGAAACAATATAATGTCATTTCATCTCAATGTCATTTTGGAAGATACAGTGAGGACAAGGCAATAGGAAAGAGTGTGGTAGCTTATTTCTGGACTTTCTTGAGTTTTTTAGCTGCCTCAGGGCTTTGCTTTGCCCCATTCTTGCAAAAACAGCTACTGATTTGAATGTACTTCTACAGTTCTCCATACAGAACCAATGACTAAAAGAGAATCCAAGGGAGGTGACACTTCACTGGGCAAGAACACTGTCCACTCCCTACTGTGCAGCACACAGATTCCACAAGCTCAACAGCCCCTCTCATCTTTTCCTTATTTCATTTACCCATCCAGTGGGATCTTATGAAATAAAACAAAACCTAAAAGAAACAAAATAAAATGTGAGAAATCATGCTTAAAAAAAAAATCAAAGAAAAATTAATATAAAAGACCAAATACAAATGAATACTTAACAATCAAACACATACATATAAAATGCATTTAAAGCATACATAAAGTGTTACATAAAAACTGTATATGAATTTATGAAAATGACAACATTAGCTCTATCTTGTGGCCAAAGATTTTATTTGTTTACTAAAAATGTATAGAGTGTGCTATACGTTTGTCTTTAACGTATACTCATATTGAGCTGTAATGCAATAAATATAGAATTTTTCAACCAAGGACTGTACTATGCATGGGTTAGAAAAACTTCAGTTGGGTATTCTGGCTGGTGTCCACAATTAAGTTCTCTGTCTTTAGTACGTTACACCAACTAAGTGAAGGGTACCCCTCTACACCAGAGAGATATTCTAAGTACAACACCAGGGTCCTCTGTAACTTTCCACACCTCAGCTCTGTGCACATCATCATTTCTGCCTGCTCCAAACAGGTTCCTGCCCTTGACTTTGTAATGGCAGAAAAACAGTGGACCTGGGGGAAACATTAGTCAATTATCTTGACATTTATTGTTTTTAAATATCAACAGGAACTTAAACAACAACTAAATATGATGGCACATCGAAACACAAAAAAAAATCCCTAGGACATGTTCTGTTCTGAGATGAAGGAGAAACCTATCCCCCAAACCTCACCTGACTGTCTAAGGCTAAGAACTTTAAAAAATGCTATGTAAGGCCCTGTGTAAAATTAAACTAGCTGACTAGCACAAATACTTCCTAGAATAGCATTGTCTTACCCAGTCTGTTGTTATCTGATGCAGTTGAGTTATTATGTACATCACTGTTGACAGTCACCATTACTTGTTCTAATGACATTTGAAAAAAACATGTGTGAGAATTATACTAATCATCTGCAAACGTACATTTCAGCAGTAGTTTTTGTTTGTTTGTTTTCAGGGTTTTTTTACCTTGGTTTAATAAGTCCTCAATGTTTGTAAAGACTGAAAGCTTATCAATATTCCACAGAAATTTAAACAATTCAGAGCCAAATCTTGATTTGCTTTAAAAAATTGGAACTTACATTATGAGTTTCAAGAGAAGTTGAATGTGACTGTTAGTAACAATGATTAATTCATTTACACTGCATTTTCTTGCTTGTTCTAATCTTGAGGCACTCTTAGTACTTCTACCCTGAAAGGAGGTAATCACACATACAGAAGTTGAATGTGCTAGCTTATGCAAACCCACATTTCTAAAAGCATGCGGTAAAATGCCTTTTCTTTGAAACAATTAATAAGGTTTAGCGTAAGATGTCAAGAAAAAACAAAGGGATCTGCTAATTCACATACAAAAATATAGTATCGGCCTCATTTCAGAACAGTAAGTAATTTTCTGAAGGAGGTTTAGAATTTACAGGTTAGATGGAAAGGGAGAAATACTGTTGGGGTTTTGGTAGTCTAGAACTGAGAGCTACTGCATGATTGCTACTTTCCCTTCAAATTTCCGAGGCCATTCAGACCTCCTCTGTGGAATTTTGTTTTCTTAAATATGTGAGATTGCATACATTCTTGTCAACTAAGCCAAAGGACGCATACATGTAAAACCACACATCTATACCACACATTTAACATCAAAGCAAATAATTGCAAGTGAAAGCTTTTTGGCCTTTTAGTTTGTTTCTTACCTGGTCTGCTGCAATCACAGTGAAATCATATTGCTGTGTTTAAAGTCATTTCTGAATTTTGAGAAGTTTCAACTGCTGAACTGCTACTCAGTGAGTAGTGCATGGGCAAACACAGGTAGAAAACAGATCTGCTTACAACTCCTGTAAACTTCAGATCATGATAAGCCATATGCGGGGAGGTGGAGGGGGTTGGGAAGGCAGCATAACTAAGGAAAGTGAACAAATGTGTTCTTGTAAACCACCAGAGGTGCTTAGGGACATGGTTTAGTGGTGGACTTGGTAATGTTAGGTTAATGGTTGGACCTCATGATCTTAAGGGTATTTTTCAACCTAATTAATTCTCTTACTCTATATTCTTAGTTGCTTTTGCATGTATATTAGTAATCCTATTAGTCAATAGTGGTATCTAAAACAACCACTATGAAAGAAGCCGCAGACCTAGGACCTGAGCAGTCTACAGGAGTCAAGAAGTCCACAAGAGAGTCCTGAAGTCCTACTGAAGGCAGAAGAATTAATCACAATGAATTTTTAAATGTATTGTTAAATCTTTATTAAATATTTATTATTAAATCTTTCTTGTAAAGAAAAAAAATTGGTTAACAGAAAGGAGTCCAGAAAATCAGAGAGAAAAGAAAACAGTGAAAGAAAAGAAAAAGGTGAAAAAGAAGAGGAGAGTGTATTGACTTTATTCATTGAAACATGGAAAGCAACCAGGTGAAGTACATAGAAATGAAAAGGATACATGAATACAGCATAATTGTGGGGAGTGGGGCAGGAGGGAACAGGGGAGAGGAGGGGGGAAGTGGTGTGTGTGAAGGGGATAAGAAGGCTCTAGAAGGACACCGATGAAATGAAGCAAGGAAATAGAACTGAAATATAAAGATGCAGAAACTGAATGGGAGTGTTTTAAAATAATGGTTCCAGAAAAAGTACAAAAAGTTGCAAACCCATTAAGCAGCAGGCAATATGAACTTAACTGGTACACTAGATCTCTGACTATTTGGAGTCACTGAGCTAACAAAGGCAAAATGTTATGGACAGTGGCTGTTTAGAAGATTTCTTATGTCCTAACTTTCAGCCTCTCATTTGGCTTCTTAGAGTTCAAATGCTCAAATGCAGTCAGGCAAGTTGAGGCAAAGCCTGATTTTGGCTTGAGTTGCTGTCAGGGCACTGGATTCTGAGTTTAATATTAGTTTTAAAAGAATACTATTTTAAAATAAGCTGCCACTCAGACTTGCAGAGGAAAGTACACTAAAGAATAAAAATAAAACCTCAAAATAAAAGTGGAAGACAGAAAAAAACTATCCTTCTTCCCTGTACAAGGAATGGCAGAACTTCATTCATCCTTTAAAGGAACATTATGAATCTGTCTCTCTCAAATGCAAATTTATCCAAGACAGTAAAGAAAATATTAAGTAGCTTAAAATGTAACCTGGTGATAACTTTATTTCCAGCAGCAGCTTTTCATTCAAAGAGCTTTGAAATCAGCACTGTATTAATTATTAGTCTTTAAACAAACAGTCTAAAGAATTTGGAGTACACTATTTTGAGAATATCAAATTTAAGTCTAATTGCTCTCCCCCAAAGAGAAATTATGTAGTTTGAATTATGTTATTAACAAGGACCCACTTAAGCCACCAGTGGAACTTTTTTAATACTACTTTCTGGAAGTACCACAGATGACTATCTCACGAGCTTTGCAGACCTGTATCTGGGATACTGGATGACCTGTAATGTCCTAAGAGTATACTGTCATTGGAGCTGAATAAACTGTCATTGATGAATTGTTTCTAGCTTTCTACTCATTAGAGAAGAAAGAGTAAAAAAAAAAGGTATGACAGCAAACCCCTGTGTTTATACATACTGAACTGATTCTGAAAGAGCCTTTCATAAACATGATCCTTTTTATATGTAAAGAAGCCAATTTTTTTCCTTCTTCAACGAGCACACAACAAAACACTGAGCAGTCACTGGCATCATAACATCTTATGCATCATAACATCTAATGTATTGCCATATTTGGGAACATCACTGTTCTGAGAATAGTCACACATTCTCATGGGCTCAATTTCTACCTGTTCCAAACAATCTCAATCATCCCCCTTCTCACTGGTTATGCTCTCTTCAAGCCCCCACTCAAGTCATTCAGAAAGGAAAATGTTACAACATGGTCATATTCTGAACTTTTTTCTCAAAGCAAGATGCTAAATTTTAGAAGTGTAAAATCCTTTATGCTCCAACAGGATTTGAAATAATGTATTTCAATGAGTTGTATATAAACTGGAGGTCTGCAGTCAGACTTTCTTGGTCATTACAAACCTGATCTAAACTCTGTCAGAATAAATAAAAGTTTCCTATAATGATGACTTAAATGAATTAAAACATAAATTTTATATACTCACATCCCACTTGCCAGTTATGTCTCTACATATGAGTTGCATAAATTTGGAGATCATGTATGTAAACTCAAGCATTCAAGGGAAAGTACAAGCAAAAGAAGTGCTGAGAAATTGAAACTTTCTATAATGTGAAGTCTCATCCCACCTTCTCTCTTCACCAAGTGCATAAGGTTTATTATAAGCAGAATGTTATTTGGATCCTTGATCCAAACAGAGTATTTTGAATCAAAAAACAATTTACATTTTTATTCTTTTCCACTGAAGGAAATCAAGCACACAGGACATGTATCTCTGATCTTTTTAAATGAACCATGACTTATACGGAGGAAGGTCAAATTGCTGACTGGAAGGGATGAAGGCAAAGAGAATATGCAGTTGCATTATCAGTTTCTGGTTTCCAGTAGGAAATAAAATTTATTCCTAGTTTTATTTGCTTGTTGGATTTAAGCCACTGCTTCAAAGAGCAGTGCTGGCTAATGCTGTGGCAAAATGAGGACAAAACGTCACCTAATTTTTATTGGCAAGCAAGAAGAGAACTCCTGTATAGATTTCTGGAGAATGTTTGTTGCACAAAGAAGAAGGATGTCTTCTAGAGTAATTCAGCAGAAGACGAAGTTGCCTTAAGAAATCCATACTTCTTCTCAGAATTTTGCAGATTTTGCATGCACCAGGCTCAATACTGCCTTGTGTTTCAGAGCACAGTAACATAAACATTTAATATAATTTTTTCCTTCCTTCTAATGATCGTTTTTAACCCCTGAAGTACTATATATGAAGTAACACCATATTTTTAATTTCTATAATTAAGAGCTCTAATGACAAGCATAAATATTACTCTTTTACCAAAAGACAAAAGCATAGATAGAAGACAAACAAACTAACTAGCAGCCAGGGATTCACTGAAAATTCTGTAGCTCAATTACACATCAGTGTCTCTCTTCAGATCAGATTTTCCCATAACTGAATTTACTTAGCAGTTGGAAAAAACTAGGAGTAAAAGAGACTAAATAGTCTATCCCATGAAGTTGTACGTCAAGATAAAGAGTCTTGATCCTTTTACATGTTCCAGTTGCTTACAACAGGAAGGCAGCACACAATATAATCAATATAGTATCATATTAAACTGAGGACTATTTACAGTAACCCAAAACTAAAAAGTTTTTGTTCTCCTTTCCAATTCTTAAAAATATCCAGTATATTTTAAGGATTTCTTTTCCACTATCACTATCTTTTCCTCTAATGTTTAAATTTATGCTCCATAGTTTGTCATTTTATGGATGCCACCATCTGTATGAGATTTTCAAATAGGCTTAATAAAATTGGAGTCATCTACATCAGTGTTGCAGGCAGTATTCAATCTATTTAATGGTTTGTTTCATTGATCTACAAGTTCATAAAATGAGAATGGGGGTCGAAGAGAATTATATATACGTTAGTACAGAACCCTATAAAGCTGTTCTCACTGTGAAGTAAGTTAGAACTAAGAGATGCTAAAACTCAACCTTTTTACTCAGCATTTTAGAGGCAAAAAATATTTTGGGTAACAGTCCTGTACATTGCTACCAAGGATCATTTAATATCTTAATCTGTTTTTCCTTAGTGTGATTTGGAGTTTTGATTTTATTTCCCAGTATGACACACTGGAAGACATGCTCATTTTCCAAGCAGGCAGCAGAAAACAAAACATTTTTGTTTGCACTCTTAAGGACAAGATATTCCATCTTTCTCAATAAGAGCCATTATCCTCCTATCCTCAAACACACTATCCAAAAGAAGTTTCCTTTTACAGTGATGAGGCTGTTGGTGTAGTTGTTTTGCTTCCTATTGATTATTGAGAACCAAGGACATTAAGAGCTCAAACTACCAGTGCACAGAGACAGTCAGTATATATATTTTGGACAGCTTCTAATTCAGGGACAGGTTAAAGTAAAAAATCGAGAGTGTGAATAAGGAACTGTTCAGAAACTTTAACAGAACCCTATATTAACAGCATCTCCCCACAGAACCACAGCAAATGCGCACTAATAGAAACCCAGTTAATAGGAAAGAGCATAGCAATTACTATCTGCATACACATTTTAAAACACGGATGGCTGTGGGTTACTTTACACTTTATTTGCATGAAACACTGTATGCCCAAGAGATCAATCAATAGATCAACGGATGCTTTCTCAAAGCTTTCTGCAAGTACTTGAAAAGTCAAAGCTGTTAGGAAAGAAGGCTCTTTAGCTTATGACATTCCTAGGATTTGTGTTTAATACACTCATTGGTATGCATGTAAAATACAGAAACCCTACTAAACAGATACAGTGTTGACAAGTGTCAGTTTACAGCCACAATAAAGAAAATCAGAGCACATGAAAGGACAGCATAATTACGTCTTATCCCTTTGAAAAACCGAACCACTATCAACTTTGAAACTGTTCTGTCTCTACCCAAATATTGAAGACAACTCTAACATTATGTTAGCTTACATAATTCCAAGGATCAATAAATATTCTATATTTTCAAGACATGACCTCTTGACAGGACCTGGAAAGCCAGTTTTTATATACAAATTAGGGAAATAATGTTGCTCATTACAGTACAATATGACTTACGGAACTCAACATATATTCACACATATTCAATTATAATGGGATTATTTTGCTTACTGCTGCCTTACAATAACATTAACACCTTTGATCAGCTACAGTCCTCATTGTTGTTATTGAGTAATTCTCCAGTCTCCTTCCTATGGCATTTTATCTTGAGTTTGTGAAATCTGAATACTTCTTGCAGGATGTATCTCATAATCGCTCAGTGCCTCTAGTAAAACAACTGTGGCATTTTTTTTACTTTATTAATCTCAACTGCCTTCCTTTAAAGTCACTAATAATCAAGCACTTCCATGTGGCAATTAAAAATCTTCCTTAAAGAAAGTGATCTATACATGGTCAGTGAAGAAGATACTGGAATGATAGCAAGCAACCAAGAGCCAAATTCCAACTAGTCCCATTAATGTCATGCTCCATGAAGACTACGACACTTCTATACATCTCTTCTTCCTCTCTCCTCTGCAGATTTTAAGGTCCAGGAGCAGAGATCACTGCCATATTTGGATATCTTGGCTCAAGTATTTCCCATGGGGAGTCAAGTCGAGCCAGCACAGGTATATTAAGGGCAGGTTCTGTTTGACAAACCTGGTCTGCTGCTATGACGAGGTGATGCACTTCGTGGATGAGGGAAGGGCTGTGAATATTGTCTGCCTGGGCTTTAGTAAAGCCTTTAATACCATCTCCCACAGCATTCTCCTTGATAAACTGGCTGCTTATGGCTTGGATGAGTGTTGTTCATGGGGTTAAAAACTGAAGGGGCGGCTGGGCCCAGAAGGTGGTGGTAAATGGAGTTATATCCAGCTGACAGCCAGTCACCAGTGGTGTTTCCCAGGGAAAAACCGAAAATACCATAAAAATGCTCCTAGTCATCTCTTACCATAAATCCAATGCCACGGAACAGGGAAGAGACAACCTTACAGTTGCCTTCCACTGAACTTTTAACTACATTAGTCCTCCCTCCACAGCAACACATAGGTTTGAGGTAGGTGAAGGATGAGGCATAGGATGTTTCCTCATGAATGTCACGGTCTGAATTTACATTACCGAAAAGTCATCTCAAAGTTTTGCACATATCTTGTAGGCAGCTTGAAGAATATACAGTTGGGTCCTGCATCTATTTCATAGAATCATAGAATTAGCCAGGTTGGAAAAGACCTCCGAGATCATCAAGTCCAACCCTTGATCCAACACCACCGCAGTTACTAGACCATGGCACTAAGAGCCACATCCAGTCTCATCTTAAAAATCCAGGGACGGAGAACCCACCACTTCCCTGGGCAGCCCATTCCAATGCCTGATTACCCTCTCCATACAAAATTTCTTCCTAATATCCAACCTAAACCTCCCCTGGCACAGCTTAAGACTATGCTCCTCTTGTCCTACTGCTGGTTGCAAATATCCTTTCCCTCTCCGTGTAAGTGAAACAAACTCCTGTCCTGTTACCCAATCAAAGAAAACCACTATCAAACATATTACTGTCATATAACTTTGTAGGGACAGAACCAGGAAAGGAAGAGTGCTATTGCTCAGTTATCACTTTAGCATTGTCAGGGTGAGCCTTCTGAATTTCCCTCCTTGTACCTGTATTAAGGTTAATAAAAGTTTGAAATTAATTTGAAATAAGTGATATTTCTTCCGAAAGAAGAAAGATTTATGCTTTCATTGATGACAATTCACCCTGAAGAAATTTTTAAGAAAAGTAGAGTCCTCAGTCTTTATAGTTAAATACTCTTGCCTTTCCAATCAATAAATAGACAATCCCGTACACCTGACTCTTCTTTGGTCAGGCATACAGAATGTCGACTTTTGGGCTCCAGAAACCAAACAGGTCCCAGCCTGCAACAGTTACAGGTCAGGAGTCCATGGAACTTGGCAATGCTTTGGCCATGATTTTGCCAGCACTGGCCAACGTGATGCTCTCCACTTCAGCTACTGCCTCTGCAGAAAAAACCAGCAATAGTGCTTACCCCCACCTTCCTTTCATGAGATCACGTTCCCATCTCATCCCCACCTCCCCAAACTCCTCCCAGAAACCAAACTCAAGACTTATATGGAGCAAAGCTGTTGCAAACTAGAGCTTGATTGACTCTACCATACTAGAGTAATCATGTGAATTCAGACATGGAACAGACACACAAAAAGATCAGAACAGTAGATAACAAACCAAAACCTCCTTGGTGTTAATGGGATGTGCAAGCCTACTTGCTCCCAGACCTGTGTGCTAACACAAAGACTTCAAAGACAGAGGCTCAAGAACACATTTGTGTCAGTAAATAAAAAGACATCAGAGCCCAGGCATAAGCAACAGTGTATCTTTTTTCATACACAATTATTTATTCTACATTAAAGGAAGTTGCCATTTTGGCCTAAGATAAATAGCAGTTTCCTAAACAATGTTCCAGTATGTCTCAAAGGAGAATGTGTATCAGAAATTATTTTCAAGTATGTATGAGGGAGAAGAGAGATTTAAACCTATGGTCACGATCTGTGCCTTTCCCTAAGGGCCAGAGAACGTGCCCTAGCCCCAGCTGCTTTGATGGCATACTAGTAGCCTCAAACACTGCTGTGCTTTGCCCCAGAACTGAGTGAAATTATACAGTACATGCAAATCACACACTGCCTACTCTCCAGGGGGACCACTTAAGAGATAATACAGAACCAAGTTATTTCTGATTACCTGAAGTTAATTGGAAGAGGTGAGTCAGTTAGGTGAAATGCATGTTATTATTGCAACTGGTTTTATAATTTTCAAAATAATTGTACCAATATTTATTAGCGTAGGGCCCAAAACCCTGGCTTTTGGCCAATTATAATTATTTAGGCTTGTTGCCATGAATTAGTATTGATGGAACACAAAGTGGTTTTTGACATTCTGTCTGAAAAACAGTATTAAAGGCACTTGAGAGCTTTTGTGATTTTATTCTTGCCTGGACTGGAAAATAAGATGTTGACTGAAAACACGTTAACAAACTTTAAAAAAAAAAAACACCCAAAATGAACACACATCTAAGATCAGTAGTCTAAACACAAGATTTGGGACTTCTCCCTGAACACACAGCTGGGTTTGCTACACCAAATGGATTCATATCAATTTATTCACAATATATTTGCAATGAGCAAAATGGGACAGCAAGTTACATTCTCACACAACTCTTTGGGCCATCCCAATTTTTCAAATATTTCCTAAAATCCCTTTTAAGCCCTGCTCAAAGCCCTGACATTTAGACGAAAGGAATTTCCCAGATTCATAAAGGAACCTAACATCCATCACTAATTATTCACAATTTCGACTGCATATATACTTTTTTTAAATAAATGTATGTATTCATGTATACAGACATAGACATAACAGGATACATACATTCTGGAAAAATAACTGGAAACAAATATAGTTATTTTATAATTACATCTGTTCTAAGAATAAATAATTCTATAAATTCATCAGGTATATTTAATAACAACACTCTTTACAGGTTAGTCTGAATAGCTTTATTATCTCACCTTCATTGTCGCAGTCTTGCAATGAAAGCCATATTTGATCTACCAGACCAACTCCTTTTACTTCACCATGAACTGGAATGGAATGCACTACCATTAATGCAGTTGTCAAGGGTTTGGTTTGCAATTGCCAATTCTACTCTTTTGTTAATATTTATATTTCTTCATCAATTGCCTTATTTCATCCTACTCTGCAGAAGGGAAAACATTCATTGTGATACTTTTAGATTGTTCTCAGTTCACATTTTTCACCCCTAGGCATCTATAACATGAGGAAGGCTATAACTATTGATATTTTTTGGACTGGAGTCTTTCAGACACAACTTGTACACGTATTTTAGAGCTATAAAAATACGTGTCACTTAAAAATCTTTATGAAAAATTGTAATATGCTTTATTATAAGCAGTGAAGAGATATTCTTCAGTCACTGGCCAAATTCTTCTTGGTATATATTCTTGGCCTGCAAAGACAAACTTAATGTATGTGCAGAAGTCTTCTGCACAGAAGTCAAGAGTCATACTCTTAGTCATCCTGCATGCAGGAGTTTTTTGTTTGGCGCTTATGGGTCATGTCTGGGACTTTCGCTTTTGTTGGGGATCATATAGAGGCAAAAACCTGACTCATTAACAGCCAAGTCAGGAATTCACTGGGTTAATGAATTCTCAGAAGACATAGCATCAAAACAGCTTGTTCAGCACCCGGCCCGATTCCTCACTCCCATTAACCTTTAACCAACTTGCACTTCTGTAAGCTTCTCTGTTGTGTCAGAAACCCTGGTGTTCCCTTACTGCTTCCTGTAAGGCAATGCAGCTAAACAACAGGTTTCTACACCTCCTCCTGTTCTACTCCAAGGTATCTCACCATGAGGCATCACAATAAACATTAAAAGAAAATTTAGAAATTCAGTGCTAAGTACTTTTTGCAACACTAAAAAAATGAACTTCACATGCAAAGGCAGCAGATCTATGGCCAGCAGACCTGGTAATATGTTATGAATTCAACTACAGGGAAAAACAACTAAAAAAAAAAATATATATATATAAAAGAGAAACCAGCCAAAATGTCAAGGCTCAATTTAAATCATCTACTTAAATTATACTGCTTGAAAATTTGTGTAACTGCACATTTTATATATATGTACACACAAACTCCCTCCAACATATTTCACATGAGTCACTGAAGAGCTTTTTCCTCAGAAATTATATTAATGTTAAAAAACAGCAACAGAAATAGATTTTCTATTACTAGCATTTTATGAACAGCATAAAATCAATAGAATATATAAAAAACTGATTTGGGCAATATTAAATATTTGTCAGGAGAATGGGCTATGTGAACTGTGGACCTTCTCTGACTGATTAGGGATTATGACCAAGATTAAATTTAGACCTGTCATGTTCAACAAGCATGATTAACTATGTTCATAGTATTCTACAGTAAAGCTGACCTCCAGAAGCTTGCTCCTGAAATTATTATGATAACCCTAAAGTCTGTCATGACTTTAGACCTTTATCCTGTCCAGATTTTCCTAAAAAGCAGGAGAAGGAAGAGATGATTGCCTGAATTTTATTTGTTATTTTTCAGTTAACATAAAAATCATACTGGATCAACCTTTTTAGCTCCTACAGATACATCCAGCTTATTCTACTCAAGTTAACAGATCTTAAATATCACTTTTAAGCCACAGAATTTAACTTTCTAAAAGCAGAAATCGTAAAGTAGTATAATGTCTTCATGAAAGCTGAAGTATTGAAAGAGGCATAGGCAGCCTTGCTTGCTTCTTGACGAAGCATCAAACCTGTATTTTGGCAGCTTATTCAGAAAGCAAATGCTTGGATGAGAGAACAGTCTAACATGATTCTAAACAAAAGATATTAAAATATTTTTCAGTATTTTTGACCATTTACGATATTTTCAAACCAGGAAAGATAAATTTTTCCACTCCCATTAAAGGAATGTTGTCTCCTTTTCTGCAATTTAAATACTGGATCTGGTACTCCCCTTAGGGTTTACAATACAACTTCAGAAAGTGAGGTGAGTTAATGAGTACGTAACAAGTTTACTTAATCTACACTGAACTTAATTCTAAATAAACGGAAAAAATGTGTCACAAATGTACCAAAAAAGTAGACAAAATAAATAATATTTTTAAAAACATATATTTCATTTCCAGCTCTGGAAAACAAATTGCCAGAACACATTAAGAAGTATCATCGCTCATGCAGTGGAAAAAACCTTTCCCTTGCAAAGACAGAAACTTAATTTTCCACAACTCAACTCTATTTTACAGATCTTGCAAAATCAAATAACTGACATATGATATAACACTGCTTCACAGCTTTCCTGTCCCTAATACAACCACAGGACTATTGGAGATATGATGACAAAGGGAAAGCCCCTTTCATGCCTGACACAAAGCCATTTATGAGCACAGTACCCTGTACTTGAATCAAGGCAGAGCCCTCTACTATAATGATACGACTTTCTGTCCAAGTACATTTATGCTAAGAGTTATTGATGATAACCTCGATTAAAATAATAATTAAATCCTCAAAAACACTCCTATGATGGGCAAGGGTTGTGAGAAGGACAGAGACCAAACAGCAGTTGTGACCTTGAAAGAAAACTATTGATCTGACTTTGCCTTGTGAAAGGAAGGATGGGAAACTCAAACCAACCATCCTGAATCATTAATGAGCTCCCACAGCACGCTCTTAATTCCAGTTTTTTACATATCCAAGTGGGTTTTTCTTCAGGCTTCCTCAAAACCAGCACATTTACAATCCATACATGAAAATAAACTACACATTCATTCAAGACAATGTGAAGTATTTCTAGGCAACAAAACAGAAAAAGAATATTCCAAATCAGAAGATCATTATTAAATACCTCATTCCTATTTACAAACATTCACTATGATTGCATGGTTGTGTTCAGCCCCATGGCTCTTACATAAACTTTATACAACATCAAGAAAAAGACAGTGGAACACAACTCTATAAAAAAGGTTTACCATCTTTAACTACTATAGCCACCTAACATCAGAAAGGACCTGTAATGATGAGCAAAAAAATAAGCTGCATATAATCCTATGCATAAACCTGTAATTTCCAGGCCAAGGGCAAAAATCTCCTCTTCCATGCATGCTACTATCTGTGGAGTCTATCACAATGCTGATTCTGCACTGACTGGTAGCTCCTATTTCCATCAGTGGTGTTTGTGGTGCTGAAAAAGCAATAGTACAGGCTGGGGTAAAAAGGTTTGCTCTCACTGATGGCTGAACCCTATAGCACCCAACACAACAACAGCACTAGCCGTCCTTCTAATTTTACACAGCTGATCCACAGTTTTAATCATCTGTTTCTGCATGCACAATGATTTGCACATGGTGGGTGGGAGAGGCCTCATTTCTTTTGCATTCATTATTTTAACTGTATATATATTGTACACACTGAAATTCACTGTATTCATTGAAATATTCAGAGAAAGTCTGACTACTGCTTGCATTTGTTACTGTATTCTTTGATGTGTTCACATCCAATCTTGTGACCACATGTGAATAGCACAGGACAGATTAAGTAAACCTCTGTCAACAGAAGTGTCCTGGCTAGAAGCCAGGCTAAATGCCACTGTACAGAGCTTTGCAGAATAAACTTTCTCTTCCTACCTCTTTGATTCTATAGTGGCTGTGGCACAAGAAGCACATTTTTGGCTCTGCCTGTCTGATTTTGGGTGCCATTAGCCTGGCCTTGGTGCATCCCAAGCGGAAGTTTAAATATTTATTTATTTATTTTGGTTGGTTTTCTTAAAAAGATGCACTGGAATTCATGAATATGCAGGTTCAGTGAGGGACACCATAAAAAACAGGTGACAGCAGAACACTTAACAACTAAGCATCAAGACATCACTCACAAGACAAGTACAGATTTCTTCCTCTGGTCCCATAATATTATTTTGAAACATACATACCTTCTAGTATCAAATTCCACACTAGCAAACCAGCCTAACAACCATACAGTTCCACTGACTGTAAGAGCTTAATTTCATGTTGGCAGAAATTAGAGGCAAGAGAAAAGCCAGCTTCCCAAGCTTTCACTCTGCTGTTCTGAGCTCAGGGCAGCTCCCAGTCTCAGTTATGGTGATTAGACTAAGTCTGGCAACATTTGCAAAATACTTGCAAAGGTTGCATTCCCAATACTGGCCTCATCTAGAACAAACTCTTACATTGTTTTTCTGGGATACATCATCTGGCCTATCTCTCACTTAGAGATCATCAGAGCTGATACTCTCCACAGCTCTCAGTCGTCTCCCCTCAAGGCTTTTTCTCTTGCTTTCATTCTTTTCCTCAATCACTTTCTCACTGATTTTTTTCCTTCTCTCTAGGATATCAGAGACCATGCTTTCAAAGTCAGGTTGGGACCTTCCCCAGATAGACAAGAAATCACACTACCCCTGTTTCTGTCATTCTTCCAACTGCCAGATTTTAGTCCCACCTTCCTCATCACAACTAACTATGCATCTTCAATCCCAGCAACTCCTATACAACTTCGGGTTCTCATGTTAATACCTTCCCGCTCTTCTCTTCCTACTCAGAATACAAACAATCCTTCCAGTACAAAACTGGGGAAAGGTGTGATTTTTTAGCCTTCTTTTGCTTGCTTTCTCTTAGTTTCACAACAACTGTTTCCTTTTTCCCCATCACAATTTAAGAAATTCCCCACCTGCTTACCTTTTCTGGTCTTCTCACTTGGAGCTGAAGTTGTCCTCTTCTCGTTTTCCTTACCTCTTTTTTCATTTCTCTGTCACTCTCTCCATCATTTCTCAGTTAACCCAACTTCTCTAACAACCAGTTTGTCTTTTTTCTTTTTTTTTTTTGAAAAAGTAATCTCATCTGTCTCTCAAACTATTACTATATTTCTCACTGAATGAGCTGCAGGAGGTTCACCTGCTCTTGTTCTTGGACTACTAGTCTTCTGACTACAGTATCCCTGTATGTACCCAAAATCTTGCTCAATGTAGTCCCAACCCACGGCAGTTATTTTCTATTAGTTTTATATAACCTATCATTCACTACATGTGCTTAGTTTTGCATGACTCATGGTTCAGAGCTATTTGTACAATCCAAACTGCCACACACTACATTTCCTTACAAAACAATCCTTGAATTCCTTACAATCAGTTTCAAAACAAAGGAGAAAATGTAATTTTCTTCACAAAGTAGCAGTCAAGGTGATGCTAACACATGGAATCTCCAAGCAAGTATTGTACTGTTGAAGACAGATGAAACTCTACACAAAGAACTAGAAAGCACTGTATTACAGAAAAGGAAAACTGAATCTGTTGATTCTGGCTGCAGGAATCATGCAAAATCACATAAAATTTGCTTTTCATGTTTTTCCATCCTAGATCTATCATCTTGTAGACCTATTTTGCATTATTAGCAAACCCTTTTAGTGAAATTAAACAAGAGAAATGTGCCAGAACTACAATCACATTTCAAAAGGTGAATCATAAGCAATGAAGCCATGCAGTATTTAAAAAATTGATGAATTTGGTTAAGTGACTAAACTATGACTATATTGGACAAATAAAACCATTCAAACACCATAAAAGTTACGCTAAGGAGAGCAGAAAACTATTTTGATTCAGGTTTCAAAGATATTTATCTGACTATAGCTGAGAGGCTATACACAAAACCAAGAATGTGCAAGCATATGTGACCACAAACATGAATGTACATGAACCCTTCGGTCTGGGTAAAAAGGATTAATCACTTCAGTCTATAACCTGTGTTTGTGTCCACCACTAGACACACACAGTTTTCTCACTGGCACCAGCAAAATACTTTTTGCTGTACCTTTTGTGTTTTACACACACACCAGCCAATGCAGTCGACTGCATCTGAAGTGCAGCTAAGAGCACCCTCTGATATTTCTTAAACTCCCTCCTCCATAACATAGAAGAAGCTAAGACATAGAAGAAGCTAAGACATAGAAGAACTGGTCCTGGTTCATACCTTGTCCAGAGTAGATTCAGAAATGACCTTATTAGCTGGGTTTCTTTTCTGTTACCTTTTTTTTAAGTCCTGCCATGTTGTCTGGAAGCAGTAATATAGCAGAACACTGATATTTCATCCCCTGGTTAAGGAGCTGTCTAAGATGCCTCACTCATCCAGAATCCAGTGTGTTACAGTGCCAAGGTTAATTGAGGAGCTAAAGGCCAAGATTAAGTTCCACCTATTCTCTGGGAAGATTTAGTTTCCCATGTTATTTTCCCAGATGCACACAGAAGCTGACACAGCCAACCGCAGTACCTCTGCCTGCTGCACTTCTCTCCCCAAAGAAATGCTAACACCCATCAATCTAAATGAGTCTGATTCCCATCTACATTCATTTACTGGCAGGATAGTATAAAGGGACCATTGTGTAGAAAAAAAGTCTGGCTCACTGACCTTTTTGTTGTACTTTATGGAGGATGCCATCACCATACCAACATCTTTAGATACCAGTGATGCATTCTATCAGCCCAGTTCCTTCTCCCCTTTCAAAAATCCCTGCACTTAGCAAGGGTACTCCTTCAGTTTTAAACATCAAGCCAACTCTTTGACTAAGTAACAGTAATAGACACTGAATTCTGAAGCTGACACTGTAGCTGAGGTTCTTTTTTTTTCCACCTCATATTGAAGCAAAACAAACTGGTAAGCAAGTTGTGGAACTGAATGAAAACATTTCGATTAAAGCATTTCCATAATATTGCTCACAGGCTTGATTGCATTTTCAGGATTTTAACAGAGAAAGGTTATCACTAGCCAGCTGCAATGGAAGGAACTGGAAAAAGACAGAGTGCCTAACCAGCTAACTCTGAAGTATTTAATTAAAATTTGAGTAAACTTGAAACTTAGGACAGCTGGAAGAGGCACTAGGAAACTCTCAGAAGCTCTATGCCTTGTCCTTAGAAGGCAAGTAATTTAGTGTGCACAGAGTGTGAGAGCTCAGTGGTAGAGATCACTGTTCCAGTGTCAGCTGATGTACATAACAGCTCACATGAACATCCTTTTACTACAGGTGGTGGTCAGTGAGAACGGTGCCTAGCTTTATACTTCAATCAATCAAAGCACCTGCTTGTAGAAGTACAGCTTCTACTTAGCAAAAATGTTGTCCTGACTGCTGGGAGCAAATTAAAGTTTGTGATAATTGCCATCACTGCAGTACCTAAGCACTTAAACTCTAGGTGATGTCATTGTGATTAACAGCGAATGTCTACTGTAGCATGAACATTTTTAAAAGAACACAGATGGGTCACAGTCAATTGCATAGAGACTGCAAACACAAAGTATGAGTCTTCCTTTAGCACCATGAGGGCAAGACTGTCAGCCCAGAGCTGCCACAGGCAACACCTGCAGGATGGCAGAAAAAGACAGTCTCATCCTTCTCCCTGGAATATCAACTTCTCCCTCTTCAAATTTGGCACACTCCAGCCTGAGCCATGTAACTGGATAGACACTTCCAGTCTCTGCAGGAACACATAGACTCTGACCTGAGAAACTGTCTGAACACATCAAAAGGAAAAGCTGGTGTTCAAATTATCCAAGTCTCTCTATGGCCTCAGGACAGTACGGTCCAACAGCCTGAAAGCAAAAAATCTCCTCAGTTTCTCTGCTGGTTTGCTATCATGCTTCTCTTGTGCGTGCCATATGACCTGTAGAATACGCCATGTCCAAGACACAGGTATAGCCTGCTTTGCCAAGGAGTAAAAAGAATGTTTCCTCTGGTTCCTCTGCCTTCCTGCTAGATTGCTGGGGAATTGCACTTTAAACCACCTATAAGGCATTCCAAACTATTACTTTTCTAAAATAAAGCCATGTGTACTTATTTTATACCCTTTTTTACCAAAACAACAGGGTGCTTAATAGACAGAAAAGAAAGCTTCTCTCCCTAGTCAGCCTTCCTCTGTGCAGCACAGAATGCAAGAACAGCCATGCTGGTCCAACCAAATGAAACATCTATTGCCCTGCCTCTGACACAAGTCAAAAGCATTTGCCTGAGGGATCATGTTAGCACAGAGCAAGTGCATACCAGAACACCTTTGCCACACCACACCACAAAGATTTCATGTGCCTGAGGTGATGACTTTGTGCTTAATAGCTGTATCGTTCAAACTGAGAGCCGCTGGGCAGGGAACAGGCCCTGTGCCATCCACCTGACTCACAGCCTGCACTCCTAAGGCACCTGAGTTTTACTGTGCCACTGGCAGGTTGCATGACGACTTCTGATGGCAGCAGAATAGTCTGCATTAATGTTTGGAACATGCTGGGAGAGGCCATTGCAAGAGCAGCTGCAATGTAGAAGCTCCAGGAACAATGAAAAGCAGCTATATTACTTGCCTAGCTGGTAAGCTAGCACTCAAAGCACAGAAAGAGAGAAATTTAGCAGGGGAGGCTCTGCTCTCTTACGTGACTGAAGGCTGTGAGCACTTACAGGAGACCTCCAAGCGCTTACAGGACACCTCTGGCCATGGGCAGAAATATTTAGCTTGTGGTAGACACAAACACATGATTTGACCTGTTTTAACTCGACTTTCAAGCAGCTAGAGCATGAGAGACATTCAACACATGCACAACTGCATCAGAGCAGCTGAATACCCAAGATATGGACTGCTTGTAGTACATAACCCCACTTGCCACAGGAGAAGGACACATAACAGCACAGCTTGTGTAAGAGAACACTACAACGGCCCTCAAAAAAAAAAAAGGATATCACCAGATTCTAGTTTAGACACTATTGTGCAAAAAGGCATGTTTCTACAAAGTATATTTCTTCTGCTGCCTGTTCCAGCAAGAGGAAACAAATAGAGCAATTAGGCCACAAACCTCTTTTGGAACACCTTCAGTAACACATAATTCATCTGTGGGCACCAGCTCCAGTGCCTGAGAGCTTCCACAAGAAACGAAGTGTTATGGTAACTCAATTCACTGATTTTTAAGGAATGTTTTTCTACCAGTTTGAATTACTCACAACATCTTCTAACCAGAACCAAAGTTAAAATCTGTCCTGCTTTAAAGGCCATATAGGGTATGTCTCCATGTTGGGGCTGGCCCTATCAACTGTAGGGGCAAATCCAGGAACACAGGCACTCCTCACAAGGGTTATGAATGAACTCCTCCAGCTGCAGTTGCTTCCACATATGCTCTGCTGAAGAGTTATGGCAGGGACTAAATTATGCCACAACTGTAAGCCATCCTCTTCTTACTTCACAAGAATGATGCATTTAAAATCCAAAATGGGTATGAGGGAAAAGATCTGAGTTCCCAGACATGCCAGCTCTCTATTTTCAAACCATCAATATTTGGAGCAGGCAAGAAGCAAAGGGACTGTAGAGGGAGGAGGACCACAGTTGTGACTGGCTGACCAAAGTACCAGGAGGAAGCGAAACTTTGTGACAAAGAGAATCAAGAGAATGATTTGGGGTGGAAAGGATCTTAAAGACCACCTAGTTTCAACCCCTTTGCAGGGCAGGGACACCTTCCACTAGGTTGCTCAAAGACCCATACAGACTGGCCTTGAATACTTCCAGGGATGGGGCATCCACAACTTCTCTGGACAACTGTTCCAGTGCTTCACCACTTTCACAGTAAAGAATTTCTTCCTAATATCTAACCTAAACATACCTGTCTTTCAGTCAGACAAAATGCTTTGTCATCTAGCAGCAAAAGGTGAAGAACTTTTTATAAATACTTCTTGCCTGTTTACATTACTCCTCTTTGTGCTCCAGGGTACTCAGCTATGCCAGGCAGTTGAAGATACACTGGGATTAACCTTTAATGCTAAGAATAAAACTGATCTAGGCTAAATAATAGTTACCAAATAGTTTGCCCATTTTACTTCATTATAAAGGATCCTATTACATTGCTCCCTCCCAAACCTCTTTCTCAAGAAGCTCCAAAAAATCAAACAGAACAAGGCAGAAAGATTCTCAACCCCTCCTTAATTTATTTTCTTTTTTTAAATTTTCAAAGACAGATCTCATTTTCCTTTGTGCTTTCTGGTTTCTGGTTTCTCATTTCCATACTAGAAATGGCATCAATTCTTCCTGGTTTCTGCTAATGGCAAAGTGAACAGCAATAAATGGGACAAAACAGGGTAGAGGACAAAACAGAGAGAATCAAAGACTCTTGTTTAAAAAGGCAATTCTGATTTTTGTGTAGGATACAGAACAGGTGTCAGAAGAAAATAGACTTTGAGGGCAGCACAAAAAGCTCTTTCAAAACAGAGAAGACCTATTCCTATTTCACTCATCATTCATTTATAGGGAAAAAAGTCATTATATATAATACACTATTCTGATCCTTACACTGGATTATCGTCCAGCCTGAGGACTGAGTATAGCCCTAATGTTTTAAGTAAATAAATGTGAAAGGCTAAAACACTGGCCAGTGTGAGACAGAGAGGCATACTCATATTGCACTAGAAAGGAAGAGTTGGGGTGGTACAGTATCTCCAGGAAAAGGTTAATTGAGAACAGCTATGAGTCACTTCGAAAAGGTGTGTTCAGCTACCCACAAAAAAAAACTTCGGGGAATTCACTGACTGCAGTGAATTAACAGCTAATATACAAAGCTGATCCCAGGTTATAGATGTCCTGGGAGATACTAAACATGCACTAGGAGGTGCGTCTGAAAAAAGAGAAATAAAAAGGGCCTATGAATTCAAATAATAAAATTTTATTTGAACTTTTACCCAGAATTTAAATAAAACCTGAAGTGTTCCCTTTACTAGATATTCAAGCAGCTTGGTTATCTTTTGTCTTAATTTTTCTTAATTCCTCTGAACTTTCGTACTTCCTCATTTTTTCCTAAGCTGCAACAGCATTGCTACAAGAATGGCTTTACAGCACTTCTTGTTTCTGAAAGAAAAGATACTGTGAACCTAGCAAAAAAAAAATTTATTATTGATGCTTTCTCCAAATATTCAGACCCAAAGAGTGTAATGTCATGAGACTGTACAAACAAAACAAACGAATTTTCAGATGTATTAAAGAAAGCTATTGATAAAAGGCTACTCTTCTGTGTTTTCACAAAATCAAGCAAGAAGGAACAAGCAGTTTGTCTGACTTTTGGAAAATTCAAATAAGCATCAGAAAACTTTGAAAACCATATTCAATCTCTGAGCAGTTTTTGTTTGTGGGGCTTTTTTAGACGCACACATTTGCCTGGAACATATTTTAACAAGTCTTCAATTTTTTTTGTGATTCCATACATACTACTTAAAAAGACATGGCTCCACTGCAGGAAGCAGAATAGCAACAGCTGAGGAGCTAGACTAGAGTGTTCTGTGCCAGCCAGGCTCTGAGGCCATGGTGAATCTTCCCCTGTTGTGCGAAGTTCCATACTGAACGCTTTTACAGGAATAAGGCAAAAAAAGAGCACTTCAAGTGTACTAATATCTTGGCATCTGTTAACACAATTGATAAGTAGCTAACATGGTCAAGCATTTAAAATGAGAACTTAACGATGCAGTGTAACTGTATTATCTACTACTGCAAGAAAAGGGTTTGTCCCAAGCTCAGAGAAAAAAAAAAAGGAGGAAAATGAAGGAAAAAGGTTCAAACTTCAGAGCCATTTATAGAAATCAATGCAAGTCAATAAGAAGAGGAATCCTACAGCAGTCTTCGAAAGCTGAGGAACACAAATGGAATGAAACTCTCATAAATTCTGAGAGTTATCATAAGAGAAGTGGAGCAAAGCCCTAAGCAACATATACTTGTAATTCCCAGTAGTGTTATCCAACTGAGACTCACATATCTGAGCCAAATAATTTCCCTGTAAAAGAAGTCACTGTTCTGTAAATAGTATGCAGCATACTTTTCAATATTTTCTTGTCTTTGCAATTAAGCCAGTATCCGAAGACAATGCAGAAGAGCTCTGAAAGTGTCTTTTGTCCACATGCCAACTTCACGTACCCATTTTTTGTGTTCCTCTGCAGTGTGAGTCAACACATTCAGTGACAGGACAAGCAGTAATGGGTACAGACTGAAATAGAGGAAATTTCATTAAACATAAGGGGGGAAAAAAATGTACTCAAGGTGACTGAACGCTGGTATACATTGCCTAGAGAGGTTTTGGAGCCTCCACCCTCAGAGATATTCAATTCTAGCTGGCCCCAGCAGCTTACCCTGCTTTGAACAGTGTTGGACAAGGCAATCTCAGAGTGCCCACCAGCCTCTGTTGGGTTCTGTAGCAAGTCAGTACAAGCCTCCAGCAGAAGCCTCTGCTGTCAGTCATTTCCCTGTAAGCCTTCTTCCTAGTTAGAGATTACACAAGGGACCTCATCTCTACCAGGAATACCCTCGATCTACTATCCATGTCACCACCTATATTGTTTAATAACTGCTTGTTTTTTAGCATCCAGTTTTCTAGCATGCCTACCCTCAACATTTCCTCAAATGGTGATCAAAACCAAGCACATATGTACTTCATAGTAAATGATGCATAAATCATTGGAGAACTGGGGCCACTCAAAAATAGGTAGGTAGGTAGGTAGATAGATAGATAGACAGATAGAGGCTGGCTATAACTATCCTTTAACATAGGCTAGTTTTGCTATTCTTTGGTCCTTTTCATTCTTTCTATTCGGTCCCCACATCTGATTACTTCTTCACTCTGATTACAGGTAAGCGTATCATTATGATGATCTACCTTCTCTCCCACCTCTCATTTCTCTCATTCTCCTATTTCCTCCTACATCCAATCTCATTTTTCTCTAAAATTCTCCATGGACTAGGCCACAATTTGCCCTCACAAAGTAATGCATTCCCAAAACAGTGTGACCTGCATTATGGGCAAAAGTTCATATAAAAACAGGTGAGTGTTCACCCTTTGCACATAAAAAACTAAGGAAGAAACTCTGGGCTCTGTAAAATAAAGAGTTATAAAGCAACTGTGGATGTAGACTAAACACAGGGTTGGGTTTCTGCAGTTTACACCTTTAAGACTGATTCTTCTCATATGTCACTACATTGATCTAGGAGCTCTGCTATTTCTGTGTGCCTAAGCCCATACCAAGGTAGAGCCCCAGCAACCATGATTTTCAGCTTTCCTTATTTCTACTGAATACGTTTATAGTCGTCTTTTCAGTCTCTTTCCATTTTGTCTCTAAGCTGTTCTCTAGTCAGCATCTCCCTAGTTCTCAATTTCACTTCAGGCACATCATACATGCACACTCCTTCATCTCATCACCTGTTTGTATATTGTTTTGGGGGAGGGGGAGTGAAATACAAGTACTTGTTTACACTTCTTTCCATATATTTTTACTAGTAAAAGACTTAAGGCCTCAGATAATTTTCCTTTGTTAATAATATTAGTGTTAATAATATCAGTGTAGTAGTTTGCATCATGAAAAGCTCTCAGCAAGTTAAAAACCTCTTTTCTGCCTCAATCGTTACAACTGAGTTTAAATCTTGCAACCAAAGGAAATCAGAGTAAAATGCACCATCACTTCACTAAAAATTCTTCAGCTTCAAATTTGAGCTGTCTTCATGTTGTGGTTTGACTCGCTCAGTTCCCCTGGGGCTGGAAATGGTTAATTCCAGAGTGGCACTTCCGATGCAGAGCCAATCAAAAACTTAATAACACCTCTGCAAAATTCCATATTTAACAGGCCGGAAGAGAAGTTGTTGGGGTAGTTGGAATTAGAGATCACGAGGAGAGAGGGTGGCCTAGGGGCCCCAAGCCCGAGGGTAGTGAGAGGTAGTGGGATCGATGCCCACATTCTCCAGCAAAAATGTGGTGGTTTTAGCCCCCAAAAAGCCAATTTTCAAGCGCCCACAATTTGCTCCAATGTGAGAGAAGTTTTCAGACAGGCACAACTCAGCATAGGGGAATTATATTAAAATTTATTTCTAACAGAATAAATACTATAGAACAATATATCTATACAACAATCCTATCTCTCCTATGGTAAAAAAATATATTTACATAGACCATCCTCCCTTCCCCCCATAAAGTCCAGAAGGAAAGAAGAAGTCTTTTTCACTTTAAGGGCAGCACAGTCTCTCCTTTTTAAGGCAGCAGTTCTGATTTGTCACAGTTGGAAAACCTCTCTTTCTCTTCATTAGAATGTGGGGGGTCTCTCACCCCTACTTGGCCCCTCAATTCCAAATCGAGGGTCTCACCCATGGACTGCGAGCAGCGACAAAACTCACCTCACCAATGGTCATACAATGGAGGGTAGAAAGTTAAAGCTTAAAGTCTTTGTTCTCCGTTCCATGGAAGTCCCTGTCCGTGGGCATCAAGCTCCCTGGGTCAGAACGTTTTGGGGGTTTTTGGTTCAGTTCTTACCCTGCAAATGTTCCAGCAGACTTCTTCTGCTCTGTCTTGGTTGCAGGCATCAGCTTGGCGGCAACGTGGGGGGGGCTATTCCCCATCTCCTTCGTTTCAGCTGCCCTGGTCCAAACCTCACACAGGGCATCTCCGGTCTCCCTCTGCTCGTCTCTCTCTTACTGCTTCACTCTGTGTAATTGCTGCTGCTGCTGCTGTGGGTCTGCAGAGGCTCGCTCCATTGCAAGTTCTCTCCCAGCTGGACGGCCCCTTGTCTCTCCGGTTGACTCCAGATGGCCGCTGGCACCGTCTGGGCCACTCCAGGCCTGCTCCGCTCCCTGCCGTGTTTTGCTGCTGCTGCTGGCACAGCAGGTTCCCTCCCTGGCTGCCGCAGGGCCCAGCCAGCCTCACCACCCACCCCCTCAGGGAGGGAAGGCAGCAAGGCCATCTGGGAAACTCCTGGTGAGTTTCTCTCTGGCTCTCTGGCTGCTGCATATTCTGGCCAGGGGCCCAGCTCAGCCCCAGCCGCTCCAATGCCACGCCAGGACACCCCTTAGGCCCGGTCAGGGGGAAGAGGGGCCTGGCCCCCCATGGGGGGGCCCACCAGCCCCTCTGCTGTCTCCTGCTTCTAATTTCCAACTAGGCCAACAAGCCTTCTCTTCCAGCCTATGAAATATGGTAATTTCACAGGGGTGTACTGCAGCTTTCTATTGGCTCTGCATCGGAAACTCACTTGGGATTAACCATTTCCAGCCCCAGAGGGAGGCTGGACGAGTCAAACTACGACACTTCATAAATCCTTTTTCATAGATGAGGCATGTCATCCATTGCTTGTTCCTATTACAGAAACAGAGCTACATTCCTCTCTTGTATCTTGCCCTTCGGTTTGGACTCAGGAAAAACAGTAGCAGACCAAAACAGACATCTGAGACCTAGAGACCAAATTTTATACAAATTATAACAATGGAACTCTAAAAATGCCCAATAGTATGTTCTGATAGGGTGACATGGACCAGTACAATGCTTTAAAAAACAATGCTCTTTTATTTACTGGAACACAAGAGAATGGTGGCTTAAATATCTTAAGGTCTTTGTAAAATCCTTTACGCAAAATTACTTTCATGGATCAGTTAATACAAACTTTCATTCTTTAAAAGTACTTAATAAAAATTTGCTTCTTCAAAGTAAGGTACTTAAAAGTATTAACAACTCCATCTTCCAAATGTTCATGTAGTAAAGTAATATTACTGCCCCATTAAAAAAATGGTGTACCTAAGACAGACAATTTGTATGATCTGCCCATGACTGCAGGGATTAGAATGACAGTGTCAAATAATAAAAACAGCTCCTTGTGTGTGGTTCAGATGAGCAATATCATCATTGCCTTTACATTGTCTACTCACTAAAAATACTGTAGATTTGAGCACATTCATGTTTCTCTATATCTGATTTTATGACACTGACTCATATGAATTGATCTCTCTTTTGTATTCTGCTCATTGACTAAATAATGGAATGTTCTAAAGACACTAAAGGACTGACACCCACAGAATTGGCATTTAGGTAGGCACAACACAGCACAAAAGCACTTCTATAGGTATAAATGAAAACTTAAAAAGTTCAGTATTTCAGTGACTTGAGGAAAGTCAAACAGTGTGTTCCCAAGCTACAAACTGATCTTCTGAATTATTTGTCAAACAAGGCAAAATTGTCCAGGAAGCCATTACTGCTAGAAGCTTATTGCAGACCAATTTGAACATTAGATCACACCTGTCAAACTGCAGGCTTTTGCGGAAGATAAAAGCTTCTATTTTGTAATCGGTATAGAATTAAAAGGAGTAAAAGTGTTAGCATATTAACGGCATTTCACCCTTCTCCTACTCTATAAGCAAGCCAATTGCTTAAGCCAGACATGTGATGCATGAGTTAATAATAAACAGAACAGCTCTCCCTTTTCCCATATCAGTACTTCAAACCACTCAGAGTCATCTAAACTCTCCTAAATCTGAATTTTTCAACCACCAATGTGAATGAAGCAGGGGGTTTTTTTTAAGTAGCTTGGAATCAGTCCCTCGCCAACAAGAAGTCAAACAAAATGTATTAAAGCAGAAAAGCAATGACCATTTGCTATATGCTTACAGACAAACAAGATGGGAAAAATGTTTCTTGATGGCCCTAAAAATACAGCCAAAAGAATATGCAAAAGCCTGAATAAATGGTTACGTGTCTGACATAAAGGTAAAGCACTCCACTTTCACCTAGACAGCACTGTATTTGAAGTTATGTAAATACGGGTAAATGAAGGTTAAAGTCTTTTGGTTATTATGTCACATCACTGTGTCAGAATGACAATACTGCTTTGTAAGGAGGTTCTTATCTTGCTTTTGTACAGTGTTTCTTAGCCAAACTAGAATACAGTAAGATAGCTGAGAAATATGCAGCAAATGAGATGAGTTCCAAGCTGCCTTCCTGTGTCTTTCTTTTGGGCCAAAATTCAAAATGTAACAAGAGTTTACAAGCAAATAGAATATAGTGAATGACATACAAAGAAGAAAAAATATTCCTGGACTATCAGTGTGCTTCTGTTGGAGTAACCAGTGCCTTTATTTAAAAGTTTTCAAGGACATTCAGGGTTCAGTGCAGAAGTTACAGAAATCACCTCAGAGAAAAAGCTATCAAGAAGTAGGAGAAAATACAGTTTCGACCTTGGCAGGCTAAACACATGGGTGTGTTCCTAACTTTTAATCAGCTTGATAAAAGAGAACGGCATCCTCCTTGAGAGGCCAAATTTTAAACTTACACTCAAAAAAGACAAGAAGCAGCTAGCAAGGACTTGAAGGAAATGTAGTATTTTGCGGTGTCCTAAAAGGGACAGTTTTCTTTCTTAGATCAACCTGTACAGTCTCATAACTTAATCACAGAAAGGCAAATTTCTGTACCCTGAATTGCAAGATTTTGAAAGGGGTGAAGCATTCACAGTCAGGACTTACATTTAGACATGGTAGGTAGTTCAGAGAGTGCTCAAGGAAGGAGAAGCACCTTTCAAAGCATTACATATGCCCACAGACAGGATAACTGGCACTGCCTAAGTATAATGCGAATTTCAGACTATTTGTTCTCTCACCTTCGCACTTCGCACTACAGCACACAGCTCAAAGCACTGACAGAAACTTCCTACAAATACAGAAATGAAAACTTCTCTCACCCCACATGGATTAAGTACACAGATTTTCCTCTACTTCTGTCAAATGCTATTTGTTAACTTCTTAAAAGACAAAAGGTGCTGCTTTGGATAAGAGTGGCTTCCCTTCCCTTTCTGATTTTGGTAAAACCTACACAAACTCTATTTATCTCTACAGTAAGGCTGCTGTGATAATATGTTGTCCATAACAATCCACTTCCAACTTCCCTAGCAAGCAAGGAGCAGCAACGATACTGCCCTGTCACTGGAATAGAGACATATTGTGCTAAAATTTACTACAGTTCAAATAAACAAAAATGTTTTCATTCTTTTAACTGAATGATGGTGTTCTGAAGTTTATCCACTAATTTACTTTCCATCGGTTTCCTCTATACTTCCATTCATGCTCAGTGGCTTTATTAACATTTGCAAACTGTCTATTGGGCTGGTTATGCTGCAACCATTTGATTACTTATATTGGGTTTTCAACATGGAAAGTAGAATAAAACAGGACTAGAATTACTCTTCCACAAATCCTCTCAGGGAGTTCACAAACACTCCCTTGCCCCCTCTACTTCAGCTCTCTTGTTATTTTTCAGTTTCATAAGCTGGTTAGATGGAGTCAGAAATACACACAAAACTGTAAGAGCTGTCTTGGCAGCTTTCATTGAATTCCCACCATGAGCACTTTCACATCCCCCAGCAAGCAAGTCAAAGTGTTTTGTAAGAGCAACTCACAAGTCTTAACAAATGCATTTAAGAAATTAACTGAAGCTTTCACCATTTATGCTGCATCTTTCAAGGGTCTAAAAACCTCACCTCCAGATTCAAGGAACGAAAAGCAGCTTTTCATACAAAGCTGTTGTCAAACAGACTCTGTATAAGAAGGTGTTTAAAATGTACACAAGCAGTGAAATAGAATTATGTTTCACCAGTTGCTCTGACCAATTCTGCAACAGAAGTTGGGAAGTCTAGCACAAAATGAGAGCTTTTTCTACTCACCCTATTTTAAGTCTCTTCTAGTACCAATCAAAGATCTGTTCTATACTAATACTGTTCCTAAAGTCAATAATCAGAAACTCCTATCTTCTCTAGCTCTAAAAGACAGACTAAAAAGAAGCAAGGTAAGAATTAAAACAATTGCTTGCTTCAAACAGGACAATCCAACTTCAATCAGAATACAGAACATCACAAACAAAACAAAAAGAAAATTTTTATACAACTCTTCGAGAGATCTTACTAAGAGATTGATCAGTACTTCCAAAGAACTAGAAGCTCCCAGAGGACCTGATACTCCCTAACACATAAAGTGGACACTTTTCTGCTCTGTCCGGTAAGGAAAAGAAGACAACGGGGAATGTGAGCTCTGTGGCAGGCTGAGCAGCACCTCAGCACGAACAGTGCTTCTAGGTATGGGCAGCTCTGAGGCAGCATAGCTCAGACACAACTGCCTGCTCCACATCTCTTTCTGGGGACTCTTATCACTGTCAGTCCCACATTCCAACTATGCTCGAGCACTTTAAGTGAAGAAGAACTCAGCAAGGACACAGTCTAAGAAGTGGGCAGATGATGCCCATGTAATTGGCATTTAAAAAATGGCATTTAAAATTGGCATTTAAAAACATGAGGTGTAAAACAATGTTTACAGAAGCTACAGATGCCTGCTGAGAACCTCAATGAGATGAAAATTTCATCCCTCACATTTCCTATGGCACAGACAGGGCTGATTGGGTATATACACATTTCTTTTTCTGATTTTCAGTGGTACATTTTTTCCATATACATGGTTGCATGTAAAATACCATTGGTGTCAGTCTGACTGCTCCAGTTACTGAGTAACTGTTTGGGGTTTTTCTCCAAACTGCTTGCTAAAGAAGGGTGGGAAGACGCTTAATGACAAGGCGTCTGAAGTGACCATGTTGTGTTCTCAGAAGGTAACAGAAAAATGAAGCACAGCCTTTCATGCATTTCTGCTTGATATAACTCAGGAAGTTACTTCTTATGAACACAAAATAGTTATTAATTTTGGAGAGGACTTTTAATCTTGTTTTATAAATATTTTCCATAGCAATCTGGATATTTCACTCCTTCCCACCTCCCTGTTAAGACTGTTTATTAAACTACCACTACAGGACATTGTCTTAATGCAGTTTGGATTAATTTTGTTGTCACTAAATTCAATTGCAAATGATTCAAGGAGTTCTCAGGTAGCTGGCTTCACAAATTCCAGGACATTCCAAGACACATTTTAAATGTATTCTGCTGACCAATAATGATCAAAAAAACCCCTTCTTGTCACCTTTGCCGCAGGCTTTTCAGAGCAGGTAATATTTTCTTATTAGTCTGGGTATTGCATATCTATAAAAATCTAATCTCAGGTCAATTCAATAATACTGATAATGATAAAGGAAGAGAGAGTTTCTGGGACTTTGGACTATGGATAAATCTACAGTGTGAGGCTGAGGTGTGAATGCACACTTTGGAGAAGTCTGAGGTCCATTTAAGGGACAAGTGAAAGTCACTCCCTTCTAATGGAACATTAAAGAGTTTTTTGTAGCTCACAGTGACATTTCACCATTACCACACATACCATGACTGTAATTAATTTTTGAAGGGGTGTACCTGAACTGTAAACTCATTTTACTGATTTTCCTAACCATCACTGGTCAGATTTAAAAATAAACAATATATATGAGGTTGCTGCCTTTTCATTATTTCATATAGTCATTTCCACAAAATATATCCTTATGAAAATATGATCTACATGGACAATTCTGCAACAAAGAACTCAGGTCAAATTTACTGATTAGGCAAGTGCATTATTTTTGTGAGAAGAGGTGTATCTTAAGATATTAAAAAACTAATAGCATCCTGGAAGGTAATTTAACACTACCACACAAAACAGAACTTCGTGCATTCTCCCCCAGGGTAGAGTTTACTTCCTTGTTTCTCCAATAGCATTGAAATATTTAATGCACATCTGGAAAAACCTAACAAGTATTCAGCTTTAAAGAACTAACAACAGACAATTCTCATTGTTTCTCTCAGTTAGCTTCCATCTACTTCAGCTCTGTAAATGCAATTCAGAAAGCCTCAAACACAAGTAAAATTTACGCTGAACTGTTGTTCAGTCACAGAAAGTTTTTTCTATCCTTCCGCCAAAACTTCAGCTCTATCCTGCTGACTTTGTGTTGTTATGCAGAGTATATCAAAATGACTGTCCTCTTCTTATGCTACCCCAAAGAGCAGAGACTGTATCGTATCAGGAGGTGAAAGACAAGGTTACCATCCCAGCAAGCTGATATGCACCGACTACGTTTCTGTTGTGCTCAAATTTCATTTGTTCCAGGAAATCTACTCTAAACAGAATACAAGAACACAAAATATACAGTAGATATCTCTGAAAAGATCACTTGCGAAGAGCACATAAGGATTACCGAAATATACATCAATGTGGTACTACGCCATAAGCACAGTTGAGAGGAAGTACATGAGGTTAACAGATTAGTCACCACATTCTCCACAGACCCTCATCTACGCATATTAAGAACAAAACTTCATCTCCCTTAGTACACAGTGGTCTTTTTAAATTTCTCTCTTTTTTTAACACCATTTCACTCACATCATCAGTCAGAGACTGATGACATCAGTAAAATAATATGGTAATGGAGTTGTTGCAGGTACCTGTGTGTTATATATACCTCCATCTGGCTGTAAAATAAATAAATGAATAAACAAAGGGCTGAGATTTCCCTCTTTCACAGGGACATGAGTACTCGCCACTCCCCCCAGATGCTACTCCCCAAGAAGCACAAGAAAATGCATCTGTCAGAATCTGACAGGATCCACTGCAAATGCACCTTCCACTCTTGTCATTGTTTCCTCTTGAATCACCTTAACGCGACATTGTCGTATTGTCTTGTGTTGTACCTCTTACATACAGCATAGATCCTCATCAAACTGTTATTATCAAACTTGTAGCAAAATAAATTTCATTTCCTGTCTTCTTCCTACCTACACTGTCTTGAGAAATATTTTACTCCAGGAAGTGTCTCAGGGGGATTTGCAGAAGGCGGCAGAGAAATGGGATTTGTCATAAGAACAAAAGAGAAAAAATATTTATCATCCAAAATTCTACACTCTGTCTACATCTACCTCTGCCCTTACTTACCTGATGAATAAAAAAAAATATTAAATGTGATGGCATTTAATGTAGCTATTTTGACTGCTCCCAGAACAACCACCTATAGTATCAACTCCTACAACCCACAACAGTTCTGGAAGGTATAAAAAACCCCCCCGCTTACCTTTCATTCCAAACTTGGAGTGTCTTCCAAACTTCAGAATAATGAGTGTTATTACTAAGCCAGTGCACACCAATGCTGCAATTCCCACTACAACATACACCTAAAAAAGAAGAGGACACAAACAGAACTGCTTGTTTTGCACTTGTAAACTACCTTCAAAGATATCCAGCATACATTCAGATTAATCCAGTTAGGAAAAGAGAGTCATTTCAACTGGGAACTCAGATCAAATAGTACAGAAAACAGACTCTTGTTGAGGTTTCTTCTATTTCGCAGGGAGCAGAGATTCAGATAGCTATAAGAACACCTTTTTCAACATCCTACACATTCAAGGAAGGTGGGAGGGAGCATACATCACCCCTTTCCCTTCCAGCAGAGTGGCACGTTACAAGAAAAGTGGCATGTTACACGTAACAAAAGCACATAGGAAAAAAAATTTACTGTGAAGATGGTTGAATACTGGTACAAATTACCTGGAGTGGCTGGGAAGCCTCCATCACTGGTGACATCAAAACCAGAGAGGACACACCCATGAGGATCCATGCTGGCCCCACTTTGATTAAAGGCTTCCACCAGCGGATTTCCACAGATCCCTCCCTTCTCACCTCAGCAGTTCAATGACTCCAGTATCAGATGAGACAAGACTGTTTTGGATCCTCCCAGTTTTTAGCACAGTGTCCCAGCTCACAGTTTGCTCTCTGTTTCATGAATGCACACACCCCACTGCTTGCTGCTTTACAGAGTCACTGGTAGAGGGAGGCTGCAATGTCAACCAGGCTGGTAACCCACTATCAGTTTCCAACATTTCAGTTCAGGAAAGCATGAGAGGCAAGGCAGCAAAGGAGGAAGCCTATACCAATTCAGCCACTTTTACTAAAATCTATTACATACCAATAAAACAAAAACCTACAAGAAATCATGTTTTAAAAACATACAATTAGATTTTGAAAGTTTGTTGCAGTACATCCTTTCTCTAAGGAGAAGCTGACTCCAGGACTGGTATTCAAACAACAATCTTCAAGTTACCTTGCATGTCTTTGTTTTGTAAATGAAGAGCTGCTCTCCTTAACTAAAAATTAAATGCAAAGTCTTAGGCTAAAAAAATTACAGTTAAGTTGTTCAGAAAAGCAAGAAATAAACTAACAGTTTTACTGGAACTGAAAACTGATTCACTCTTTCAAAAAAATGGGGGGAGGACATGAGTGGGGAGCACTGATTGTTCTTTTTTTTTTTTTCCCTTTTTTTTCTGAGTTTTGATCACAACACACTAATAGTTATAGTGTTCTGGTAGCTCAGGGTCCTGTTACAGTGTCTGCAGCTTCGTGAGTTTTATAGCCAGGAAGTTCACAAAAATCATAGATCAGGAAACACCACATATACTTACAGTGATGCTATCTTCATTCTCTTTGTTGGAAACATCCGTGGAAGTGATTTGATTACTGTTATTTGTGGCATCTCCAAGATCATTAGGCGTGGTTTCATACTCTTAAGAAAGGAAAAAGGGTTGCTTTTATAATTTCATCACTTTGGAGGGGAAATGGTTTTCATTATTTCTGCTTTGAAAGATGGTAAGGTCACTATCAACTTTGGGACTTCGAGTTCTTTGGAAACAACCCATAATTGCTAATGAAGCTGGAATGTTTTGGGGGTAATCACTATAGCATATAACTAAACAAATGTGCTGTGACTGACAAACATGAAAAGAGAAGCAATCTACATCATAATGTGTATTCCTACTGGAAACACTAGAGTTAAACGAGAACTCCATCCAGAGAGCTATTTTAATGCACTTCTAAATTCCCATTAAAAATGAAAGACTGCCCTCTACACTGAACCCTTGCATTCAGTCAAATATAGGACAGTCTCAGAAATTAGTTCGAGCACTTTTGTTTAGCTGATCAACTTGGCAGATGAGTTTCTAGCTAGTTTTATGAGTATCAAATGGGAAATAGCTGGTTTTATTTGTTTAATAAATAATAAAAAACCTCTGTTGCGTGCACAGGGGTTACCATATACCATTGCTGTCATACAGGTAATCCTTTAAAAATTCAAGTGCCTGAACCTGTATGAAGAAATTTATTGACTTATCAAAATAATTCCACTGATAGGGCTGCAGGGGTAAATCCAGAACCATTCCATACAAAGAATGAACATGGTTTAATTATTTATAATAATTTTAAAATGAAACACAAATATATAGTTCATGATTTCCTGACAAAATCATTCAAATGAGATAAAACCAATCAAATAGTAATATATGTTAAGAGAAACATGCATTAAAATAAAATTTAAAAATGCATATATTTTGTAATTACTTTTGGAAACACACAAAACATTTCAATTTCATGACTGTAATGTGTGCAGATGAAAGAAACAAGGGGCAATAACTACACCTATTACAAAACGCACCTCCAGCATTGTAATTTAAGTTTTCAATTCACTGGGTATTTCTTTACATGTTTGGATTAAAATTAGTGCCATAAGCCTACAGATGAAATTTTAACTATGAAATTGAAAAAGCAGGGCACAGAGGCACAGCTCTTGCTAATTAGAGATGCAGGAGCTCCTCTGATCACAGAGCTGCTGCTGAGCAAGCACAGGGAAGGCTTGCAGCCCAGAAGAGGTATTCTCCTTTAGTTCCAAAGGCCAGTTTGGAGAGCTCAGCTGGCAGTGCTAGCAAGACATTGCACTGGGCTTTTGATCTTCAAGAACACACTTGCTTTCTGCAAGGCACTAGCAGGCTGCAGACTTTTTTGGTAGAGGAAGCTATGAGCTACCTCTGGCATCAGTGCTATAGTCAGCAGAGTTAGGATGTCTAAACAACTCACATATTCTATTTTGGCTCTAAACTATACATGCCAAAGGACAGGACTCTTTCAAGCCAAAATACACTTTAAATATACAGAGCTTTCATGAGGAAAAAAATTAATTTCTTGGTCTTTTACCATTTGAATTCCACAACTCTGCACTGCATCTCTATGGGTGTAGCTTACCACGCATCAGCAACAGAAGTATGAACAGCACTTCTTGCCCATCCAGGTAGTACAACCCCTGCCCGAACAGCTCACCTGCACAAGCAGCCTGGACTCTTGGACAAGACCATCTGTCACCATGACTACACACTTTGCCACAGGAGAGGAAGAGACTTCTGCTTAATTTATTTGCAGGCAAAGCCTGCTTTATAACAAATACCTAGGCCTAGAAGGTTGGGCTTCCTTTAAAATTACCTGGGAACATTTTCACAAATATAGTTTTGGCCAAAAAACTATATTTATTGTAAATTTGTAAACTATATTTATTGTAAATACTATATTATGTATGTAAACTTATATTTATTGTAGGTTTATAAGACCAACATATAAAACAAATTTTTAGGGCCTTCACTGATCTGACTTTGTAAAACAAACTTCAAAGAAGGAAATTTTTTGCTCTTAATTTCACATGTAAGTAGCAGTGGGCAAAAGATGATGCTATTTACAGTTGTGTTTGTGCTTATATCTGTACTAAGCTACTGGAAATCCCACCCTGAAGGACTAGTGAGAACCATACAGAGTGTTTCAGGTCTGGTCTGTGAATCCCCTGAATGCACTTTTATATTCAAATGGGCAAGAGCTAAAGTAGGCTGCATCAGTACACAGGTGTTGTGCAGACATTCCCTGCTGTCTAATTGTGAATCATATGCATTTGAGGTGCATAGTGCCAGATCTTTAATGAGTCTTGAAATGGGTGAGTCAGTCAAGGAAAACACACACAACAGCTATCTAGCCCAAACCAGGTGATTCTGAGTTAAACAAATTCCTCTTCATTTCACTATGAAATCCTGACATAAACACTGAGCACTATATAGACAGGGCCACGCCTCTTGACTCATGCTAGGTAGGACTCATATTGCTGCAGGGCCAAGTTCTCCTGTGCTGTGTACCTCATGCAGCCACCAATAACTATAAAAACTGTGGTGAATTGCAGCTGAGGCTGGGACATATTTTGCAGCAATTTCAGAAACAAGGTGCATGGCAGCTGGGATAGACATAACAGCACAGTCATATCAGCATGGGGGGGGAGAGGGGGGGCGGGCCCTGCACAGTCATTCTGGGGGTTTGACTGATATGGGGCAGGTTGTTTCTTTCACATTCACAACCACATTAGAAGAAGCATCGTAGCATGAAAATGTGAACTCAGAGCCAAAGGAGCTGGCTTTGCACTTAAATTTCCTGCTCATACCCAAGTGAGTTGCTTTATTTCTCTCAGTTACTTCCCAGATGGTGTCAGGACAGCTTCCCCTCTTCGCCTTTTCCAAGAGGTGCCAGAGAGGTGAGCTAGAGGCACTAGTGACTGCTCCATGCACTGCAGGAACTGCCCCATGCAGTCTGGACTCCCACGGGCAAACACAATGTCATGCAGCCTGATGCAGCTCATCAGTTCTTCTATTTTCTGTTGTATGTTCAAAACACTTAATGGAAAACATTTGGAAATCACCTCACATCACAAGGACAGCATTTTTAAACAGCAGAAAGAACAGCCAAGAATAAAAAGGAAGGCTGCCTTCACCAGGACTGGGTCTTGCAGGGTGTAATCCATCAGCAAAACTCAAAGCACAACATATTAGCAGAATCCTACCCAAGTCAATTGAAGCATACAGCGCTCACATGACTAAAGCCATACACAGGCATCAGGGCCTTCATAAACAACTCAGAATCAAAATCTTCATGCATACAGTTTATATAACACAACACATGAAGAAATTGTGCAAACCATCACCACTCTCCTATCCCAACTCTCCCAACAAAAAAAAAAAAAAAAGAATTTGGAAAGAGAGGGAGGGGAAGCTATCCTTTGGAATTTCTAAGCATTTAAAGTCAAATTGATGCTTCAACTGCACATTAGCTAAAGTTTAATGACATGGAATGGAATCAAAGACATAACATTTAGATCAGCTTTAGCTAACTTGAGTCATGGGCCATTTCATCCAAGTAAAATTACTCCAAATAGGATCCAGCTTCAGGTTGTTTGGGTACGTTGGTTAAGGTGAACTTTCCCACTCACCAGAAGTATACCAGAGATATTTTGTAAAACTAGCCAGTTGCTTTTCATTCTGCAGCTTCTATTCTAGTGCACACTGGCTTTCACTAGGTACATTTCTCCTAACTAAAAAACTAATGTGAACACTGTGCCATCGAATCTCCTGGCACACTCTCAGCTACCACTGACTTGATGGTCTGCTTATGCAAGAGAGATGAAGGGAAGGTACAAATGAGTGGACAGAGCAGAATAAGTTGCCTATAGGAAAACTTACTTATGCCAACTTCATTTTTAAGTGGGATTTAGGGGTACATTTTTGGAGGCAAAATAAGTATGGAATCATCCTTGAAAAAATAAATTAAGTTATATAAGGAGAAATCATGAACTCTCTTTCCTCCAAGAAATGCCTCCAAAAGATTCACAAAACCTAATGTCTGTGAACTACATTAGACAGCTTTCATTCTACAGGATCAACTGCACCCATTCATAGCAGTGGATTTATGCTTCTCCTAATGTGAATCAAAAGCAGCAGAGTAAGTAAAACATCATATTGCCATCATGTATGTTGACTAAAAGGCAGAAGAACCAAAAACACAAAGTACCTTTTAGAATTGTGTTATAATATGTGACATTTCAATTTAACTGAGCCTGACATTCAATCTTTTAATGGTTTCAGTTCCTTAATTTCTAGCATTAAAAGAAAAGAAAAAGGAAATCAAATATATACCATAAACGTCTGGATCCAAAATTGGGCCACTACCTGCACATGGAGAAAAAAAAAAAAAAAAAGCTATATAAATAGATTGCAAATGCTGGAAGAATAAGAACAGGAATTGTTTTAAGAGTTGACTTTATTTGCCATAGCAATCACCAGTAACTACATAAATGCAAGTCAACACCAATAATTGCAGTACCTGCTTATCAGATTACATTTACAACCATTTTAGAGCTATCCCAAAAGTTAATATTTTGCTTCATGTGAAAGAGCTACTGCAAGCTAGCTCCGGCAAGGGCACACACTATAGCTGGTAATTTAAGGGCTAGAGGTAGCTACAACTGAAGCAGCACCATTTCATTCACTCTGTAAAAGGATGCTTCCAAGAAGCCAACTGCACAGCTGATACACAGACAGAACTCTTACCAAAATAGTCAGATGTCTCAGAAACCAGAATTTACACAAGCAAATGGATACCTGTCCAGGCAACACTTTTCTAAATTTTACTAGTTCCTATTTGCATCCTTTTCTAATTACTGCACATAAGTAAGGCTAAGTACATATGTGAATGTAATGTACAGAACGCCCACAGAATTATTGTGCACTATTAGACTATTCATGCTTTGAATACTTGTTTTGTATCTTAACATACCTGTTCATTCTAGTTTATAATGTATTCATAACATAGCTTATGTAGTAGGCGTCTAATAACATCTTCCATATTTTTAGTCTTTCTTTTTGTAGGTTTGGAAGTAAAACTATAGATAATTAAAATCTCTAAAGATGCATCCAACTTCAAATAATATAATTCTGTTTATAATACTATACAGTAAATCCACAGTAGTGGCATTATACTGGCATAAAGCCACTGTGAATATGAGCAGAACACCATTGTTCACAGCATGAGAAACTGTGCTGAAAATATTAGTTGCAACCTATGTGCAGAGTGGCAACAGATAATTAGGTTTATTTTAAAATGCATCTGAAGATATTCTAGTATCCAGAGATACAGTTCAATAATCCCCATGAGAAACATCATGTCAATCGACAGAAATAAATAACCAGTGAAGAAATGTTGCACTATCTGTCCTCAAGCAACATTTGGCCAGAGATTTCTGTCCATAAAAATCCATGGATTCAGTTTTTCTGCTGTAAAACATCCATCTGCTGAAAGACAGTATTTTTTAACTCACATTCTGCAATCAGAAGTGGAAAAAAACCCAAACCAACAACAATAAAAAAGCCTCCCAGTCCTTTACTTCTGGCAACATTTTTGTTAACGTTCACTTAAATTGGGATAAAGTAAGCAGATTAGTAAACCCTTAACTCCTGCCAGAGATATAAACTAGGAAGTCATCAACTCTATTCAACTCCTTTTATATAACTGAATACTTCAAATAAAGTTTCAAAAATCAAGATCGTAGACAACTCCCAATTTTCTACTTAGTATTGTTTTTTTCTATTTAGCACATAAAAACACACCTACTTAATCATCAGTTGAAGTTATTTTAACATTAAACTTCACCACAATAATTTTGCATATTTACACACATTTATCTTCAAGGCAAATACAGAATGGCACCATTGTTTTGGTCCCCTTTAGAAGAGTCTGTTAAGTAACCAAACTATCAAAAGACTTATCCTATTAACTCATCTTTACAAACTACATCAACTACACTTGGATTGCTTGCTTCTTTCTTTACAAATTTGATGTTTTCAAAATAAAACAGCAGCAAAGGATTCAATTCCAAAAACATCCGTAAAACACATTATGCCACACAAGCAAATGCTACTTCTATGGCACATTTAACATATTCTTTTACTATGACAAGATATATGTGACTTGGAACCTTCAGCTGAATTTTAGCATAGACAGTTGGTAGATGAATAAGCTTAATTAAAAATACCTATTATTGGTAAAAATCTCTCTGACATTCATTAGCCATTTTGGATCAGCTATGAGGACAGCCTCCAGAATAAACCATAACCATTTCTGGCTTACTCTTCACTGCAGTGTCATCTCAAATAATCAAGTCACTTTCAGCAAGAACAGGAAACCAAGAATTTAGCAGCTTAAAGATAGCTAAAATCCAGCCAATAAAATATAAACTTTATTCTTCTAGGTCTTCATATTTAAAACAAATTCTTATTTTACAACATTAATTGTGGTATCATTAACACCATCCAAATCCCACTGTGGTACATAGTTTCCTCCATCCTCAGACCAGTGAAAAAAGTTCACCAAGTAGCATGCTGGAAATTGAGAGCATCTTAGAGAAATCATGTCTTCACCATGTTTGATGCAACTCTGAAAGTGAAGCATTACGCTGTTGATAGTAGAATATGTTTCAGACTTATGTGTATTTACTTTAGACATATGGATTATAGGTTTTGAATTTTTTTTGTTTTTACCTTCTGAGCATTTGCCCAAGTGATGCAATAAGCAGAGAATCAGTTTAACCTCAGTGAGTGTACCTCACTCCATGAAACATCAGGACTAATATTTAATTCAGTCATGAAGACATGGAAATGAACGTAATACCAGGGCATGGGCCTTAACCTTTATGATTCATTGTACAATATATGGGCCAAAAGAAGAAACTACACAGTAACAACAGCACTGAAAAAGCCTTTTAAGGATTTGTAAAAGTTTGACAGTGCTTTAAATAGTAATAGTTGAGAACGAAAATTGTAATACAACACATCTGCTTTTATGTGAGCTTCAGTGGAGGAGACAACAACATTGTGACATTTTCAGCAGCTCAATGCCATGAATTCTTACAGGAAAAAACTAAAAACAATATTGAGGAGGCTAAGTATATAAGCCATTTCCCCTGCTGCTAATTTTTAAGACTGGTTTGGTGACATTCACTATATATGAACTAATTTCTAATGCAGTTACATCCTGTCCATACATAGTCCCATTTCCTCTGTACTCTTTTTGTGAAGCTTAATCCACTAGAGGACTTGGGAAATGCCTAAAGAACACAGCACAGATTAAATAATATATAGATAATATATAGACTTATATTCCATATGAATATAAATATGATGGAACAAATAAATAATGTTTTCTTTCTAATTTAGAGGATAGCTACAGTTCTATTTACTGATCTAAAACAACACAACTGGAAAGTTTTCAGTGCACTGGGGAGAGGTATAAAGGAAAAACAAGAGAAGGGATTTGGATCAAAGACAAAAAATTATAAAATCACCTAAATGTATGAGAGGTTAACTGTTATTCTATTAGAAAATGAACTCAGGTTCATATTAAATAAGCAGAGTGTAAGAGAACTTCCACTGTACACAGAATATCCATGAGGTGAACTGTTTTGCTGAACAGTTATAAAGTAGTATTAAAGGATGCCAATAGCTGAAATCATGGCATGTTTCTGTAATGAGTCTACTTAAGGAAGAACTCCAGAGAAAAAAAGAAGAGAGGAGCATTAAGGACAGCAGGAGTAAATAGTCTGATTTTATCAGCTCTGCATCCTCTCCTTCTAAAGATGGGAAAGTCTTTTGACCTACTCTCTCTCTCCCTACAGCAAACTGAGTTGATAGGGAAAAAACGACATATGACCATATTTTTAATTTCTGTAGCCTGAGATATAGGAAGAGAGAATTTAAACATCCCCCTTTTTTCCTGCCAGATAGCATTAGCACTGTGCATTGCTGTTTAAAAGAAGAAGACAACTTTTTATATCACATGGCTAAAAAGCCAAAGGTACATACAGGCTCGTATTTTCAGATATGAGTATGTAATTATCTGCACAAAACCATGACTTTATTTCTACTCCAGATGTGCAAGGTCGCCTCAGTATTTTCTTCCACATACACCAGTATGCTTACATGTACAGTGACTGTTCTTGAAGTCACTTTATGTATGGTTTTGAAGATGTGAGAAAAGATCAAATCACAGAGAATAACAATCACTTACAGTAGTCCCTGCAATTCAGTGAATTAGTCTATCTTAAGCCTTCCCAAAAAGCATTTAGGTGGCCTTGGTAGAACCTTTAGAGCAATTGAAGATGCAGCTATCTTGAACAGTGATACTCCTAGACATGTAGATGCCCAACCTTCCCATAGATGAATGGGAACTGGACATCAAAATGCCTGTAAGCACCTGAGACCTTGTCCATCCTGCCTCTGGGTTACCGATGCCCTAAACAACATATTATCATCAATTCACTGGACCGCACAATCAATTTTGCAACAAGGCACTAGATGCTACACAGGCATCCTCCATGTCTTGCAATACACTGCCTAGTTCCATTCGTATGCAGTGCAGCAAATTACAGAGTGGCTGAATTGGCAGTCAATGCCTTCCAGGATCAGAACTGAGGCTTGGGAAAACTTCAGAAAAGCAACCTTTTATTAGCCTTAGCTGGCAGCGAGGATGGCTACTCAAAGGAAAGATTTATAGAGCACTGGCATGGCCTCCCTTGAGAAGCAATAAACAAGAAGAAAATAATCAAGGAAAACATTATTTTACAATTAATATTGAAGACATTTATTCAGAGAAAAAAAAGTCCTATAAAAAGCTTCCTCCAAATAGTTAAACTGGGCAAGAGCACTGTCTCAACAGTATAAATTTGCAATTGCTAACATTAAAAAAAATTACACTTACCATCTCCAGGGACTGACATGAAATGAGCATCAACCCGTTTTTCATCCTCTCCATAATCATTCTTTGCCAGTAAGGTATAAGCACCATTATTCAGGTGTGTAGGATTGTCCAGCTGAAGGCAGCCATGGTATTCACTTTGATTGATAACATGTATTTTAGTACAGATGTATTCAGACTCATTCAGCACAGCTCCTTCATAGAACCACTGCAATGTGGGCTTAGGGTTCCCTTTCACAGTGAATGGAATACACCAGTGATGGTCTGGGGTTGGAGATTCAATAAATGTGATATTTGGTGCAACTATATTGGAAAAAAAGAATGAAGAACATCAGAATATTCTGAACATGTCCTTCCTCCTTTCCTTTCCTCCCTCCAAAGTTATCAGCGAAGTATTTTTTATTCACCAGTACAAATACATGTTACTAGTAGGAATGGTACATATTTGAAGGATGCTCACACAGGAATGCACCTGCTCTGCCTAGGGTACTATGCTTACAACTGAAATGAAGCTGCTCTTCAAAAAAAGAAAGCAAACTAGTTTCAGACAAAGACTGAACGTGTGTTAAATCACTTAAAGCCTGCAAGGTGTGGGAAGTTCAGTTACTAGATTGCTGAGAAAATCTCTCTCTTGGAAGAGAGACATTTTAGCTTTATTTTGCTGAAAAAACGGTGCAGAGGAGTGCTGAAGGAAAACAGCAGTATTGAAAATATTTAAAAGCTGGCCAAAAGCAAGTAGCACTGCAAATATTCTCAGCTAGGAATCCAAATTTACAGACTATTTTCTTCACAGAATCAAAGTCAGAACAGATTACTTAATTCCCTGGATTCTTTTGTCAGGGAAAGATGATTTTCTACTATACATATTCTCATCCTTGTTCAAATCTGCTAAATGCCTCAAGTTTACAGACTACTTCTGTTTCTCTCAAGGGATTATTCCAACACCTTGCCCATTATTTCACTGCCGGGAAATTTTCCTCTATATTTATTCTTAACTACATCCAATTTCATCTAGTTGTACTCCCTTTTATCACTCATAACAGTGCCAAGCTCAGAATCTCATTACACTGTTCAAACATTTCTAGTTTATGTTCTTTCCCATAGTTATTACATATCCAATTTCAACCTACAAACCTACATGTACAGTGATTTCTCTAGTTTGCTCTGTCATGAGCACGCACTGAGCCAAGTTTGCCATCTACGAAGTGTTCCATTCTCATCTTCAATTAAACAGAGGGTTGGAACTTGTGAAAACACACTGTCATGTAAAATGACAGTGTAAATTCATGTAAAATGAATTTAGCCTGGAGCCTAGATCTAAGAAGCCAGTGCCTCTACACTAAATGTCCCTTCCCCCTTCCTTGGCCCTGACAAATACATGCACTATTCAAAGCTATGACAAATAAATTTATATCTGGCCGTACAAATGTTGAGAGTGTATTATTTTTCAAACAAAGCAGCTGTTGTTTTAGATAGTAAGAACTTAAGCATTTGTAGTCTCATAGAATTCTACAAGCTTTTTGATGCATTCACACTTCTCAATTCCTAAGATAGTGTGTATGGACACGCACATCACTACAAACCTTCCCACACTGATAGTGCCATTTAGTATTTGGGATTTTAGACCTTTACTTACAGACTGTTCTAAGCGGAAGAGGAAGCAGTTACAAACATATTTTTTGCAGAATACAGAGCTGAAAAAGATAAATGCAACAACTGCTGGTTGGGCTACTCCTTAGCATTAACTGAAGTAGATAGTTCACATGCCTTAACGGTTTTCTTTTCAACAACCTAAGAGACCAAAAAATACTTATACCCAAAACAGCTCCTGCTAATGCAGTTTGGCCTCAGGATCTGTATGGAGGCCTGCATACGTACAGAATACCGTGAGCTCGGCAGAGGCTTGGTACTCTCCCACAATGTTCTCTGCTACACAGGAAATCGACAGTCCACTGTCCATGGACGAAACATTCTTTATGGTTAGTGAGGCAGGGTTCTTATTTGTGTCACTCTACAAATGATCAGAAAAATATGTATGTGTCAACCACAGCATTAAGAAAAAAGGAGAGGGAGGGCATTATTGGCAATAGCTGAATGGCATTTTTCATTTTCCCTTCCTTTTAACTCTATCAGTCCACAATTAATCAAAGCCTTACCTTAGCGTCTTATTCACGCAGACCTAAATCACCTACAGAATCAATTGTAACAGTCAGTGGCAGTGGATTCAAAGCTCCAGAAGTCCTGCTACAAACACTGCACTCAACCATGTTTCTGTCCTGTCACTTTCAATCTCTGCCTTTTTTTTTTTTAACACTTGATCCTCTCCACACAAATGTTTTTTTCTCTACCCACACCCTTGCTCATCCCTCTCTCCTACTTCATAACCAATTTCTGTGGTCTATCTCTGCCTGTTCTCTTTTAACTTTTTCTTCTTGCCTATATTCTGTTCAATCCTTGCTTTACTTATCGTTTTCTCTCTTTCCTTCAAAATTCTGCGTGACATCTCTTCTACTGACGCCTTCTGAGCCCTACTGTACCTTGACAATGATGTGTCTTCTACCTCCTCAACCAAATTTCTCTTGGAAGCTTTCTTTTCTCAAGAAACCTTCCACAAGAAACTAAATACTTTCTACTACCTATGTTATTGTCCAAGTACTGTTTTATGGGTTAAGTACAGCCTAATTAAGGTAAGAATGATAATTCTTATAAATCTTGATTCTTATGATTCCTAGAAAACTCAGTGTCCATCTACAGTCTTAAATGACATACTGAATATGCAGCTATGCTATACTGATTAAGGAAATATGGGTGAATCATACCCACACACAAAAAGCAAGCTAATTGTTAATGGTTCTGATGTTCTTAAATCAGGCCTTCGTATGATCTCCAAATCATTATTTCCATACCTGAATTTTTCACAAAGAGCAAGACTATTTTATTAGGATAGGAACCAAACACATTCAGAAAATAAACAATAATTAGGATAATTTTTTAAAACTACTTTTGAGATAATTTTCTTACTGTACACACACACACCAGCACTGCACAGAACACAAAAAAATAACACAATGCATCTGTAAAACTGCAGCAACCTGACATGGCAGTCAATAGGAATTTGTGGGAACACTTGTGCATATAGTCCTGTGCAACCAGAATTTTGAACCTCAAGATGACAGCACAACTCCATTTGAGTTAAATGTCCCTTTGCTTTCAGTGTTACAGTAGGGGAGGTGGGTGGAAAAGCAAACATCCCATCATACACTTCTATGCGTGCAATTCTCAGAGGTGAGCAGTGCCCAAAGCTGGACTGAAAGCAGAGGGGCTCAACCACAGGCTCAGGGCTGAAATCCAAAGCAAGAAAAATCTAAGCAACATCAGTCACACTATACATCAGCATAGAAACTCAGAACATACAGCTTTGCAGAACTAAAGTCTAATGTCTCTTTTTGCTAATGTCTCTTTTAAAACAGGAAAGAGAAAGAAAACAGGCAAAAGCAGAATATGAGGTGAAGGAAAGGGGGGCAGAAACTGAGACTTGCAAGTGAGAGAAAAAAAACCGAAAGCGACACACAGAAAAGGACAGTTGTGAATGGCAAACAAGGTTTAAAAGGCATGTGCTCTCCTGCTACTGAAAAGACTACTGTGCTCCACGGCTAAGGCTGTAGCTAGCCTGTATTATGAGCCCCTCTAAAACACCATGATGAAGTTATTCCAGGACAAAATACTTCTGGAGAGCTTAAAGCAAACTGATTATGGCATTTCAAAGATAGGAGGGTTAAAAAATGAGGTGACCTCACTTTCTGAACAGCATCCCACATTTGTTTTGGCTCCTAATTAAAAAAAAAAAAAAAAAGTTAAAAAAAAGAGAGAGAAAAAGAGCAGAACTTGGCATAGATTCCCCAAACTGTTTTAATTTCTTGTTCTTGATGACGATTGATGACTTTGGGGAACTTTAAAGATCAGAGAAAATTACTTTAAAAATACAACTAGAGGTCTGCAGAGCTCTTACTTATGAAGCTGAAATGAAAGACAGGCTAGTTAAATTCTATACAAGCCTGATATAATGACCTTATGAAAGAAAGTACAAAAACTATGAGACCCAAGAGATCCTGTCTCTTCCACACTGCAGGAAGAGTTTTGGAAGTACACATCCCACACCTTATATAGACCAAGAAGCTTTAGACAGTTGTGCATCACCATGAATGTAGGAAAAACAATGCCACAAAATTTTAATACAGAGAAGGTCTTTTCCACTGTGTAAATAATGCCAATTTATGAGGTCAGTAGCTGCATGTTGAATATCTGCTTAAATGCCTCATCTTTGTCAATACTTCCATCAGAAAGAACTTAATCATGCCATTTCCAGTGTACGCACAGTCTACAGTAGGGACACAAAATATAAAGATCCCAGAAAACAACATTCCCCCTCCTAGATGATTTCACTGAGGAAACATTTTCATAGTTCATTTAAAAAATGAACAAACACATGCCATTCTTTTTAGTAACATTTTAACTTCAATTTCCAAGGCTTCCTTTTGTAGCAACACGTGGCAGGAAAATTAAACAAGCCACAAAATATTTACAACCAAATTCCAACACACCAAACCTTTGACATGAAAATATAATAAAATTATGAACACAAAGCTTTTTTCACAATTAGGATAGATTGGATTTATTTTCTGTAAGCAGGTATCACTGATAACAAGAAAGTCCTTGTGTTTCAGTATCCCGATTCACATTACTTTCAAAAATTTACATTACTCTCATTTACCAGTGAACATCAAAAAACCAGAGTGAAAATCAGGATCTTGAGAAACAAATCTCTGCCATTCTCCAAAAGCACTGCCACAGTCACCCGTGATTGAAAGTAACTGGAAAACAAATGTAATCCCAACATTAACTTTCTCTTTCATCTTTTTAATAAAAAGTTAACTAAAGCTGAATGTGAAACTTCATTCCATCATTCAGCAGGTATCACCTGTCTCCGAATTGTCACATATTTGAATATAAAACTTACCTCATGGTTTGAAACAAGATTAGTTACCACCCAGGACACATTTGGGGGTGGTCCTCCAGTAGTATCACAGTACAACGTGATGCTCTTTCCTTCCACCACGGTGATGTTATAATTGCTTAAGTTCGCTGAGGGCAAGTCTATGATAGAAACAATAACAAAAAACATCCACACGTATTTGTATTTGACAGAAGAGACACCACACAACTCTAATCAAGCCATATAAATGCAAGCAAAACCACTACTACATCAAATATTTACTGTAGTCAGTACTATTCAGTCAAGCAGTCAAACAGAATCTTTGGAAATATATAACTACAATGTTTTAGCTGCTATGTATTTTCTACACTTCCTCTGCTTCATATCCTAAGAGAACAATATTGCATGCGGAAATACATTATGCTAGTTAAGTATATAGGGAAATATGTCAGGTCTGCAAACAGAAGTTAGCCTAACTTCAGTTTTTAACTTCAAAATGGAAAAAACCCTTCCCTTACTCTTCAAAACCGCAAACTTTATCTATCTTTTTGTAACAAACACAAAGCAACCTCTATGTTCAACTAACTGACATTGTGGTATTCCTGCTGTTTTCCACAACACTAACAAGAAAATCCCATTAGCTCCCAGTATCACACAGGAGACTGCAGCCCTCCTCTCATAGAGTGACAGAGATCACAGAGAGCAGGGCAAAACCTAGATCTTAAGTACAAAGTGAGGGAAACAGAGCACTGAACAGATCAAACTAGAGAAGAGAAAGGACAGAAGAGAGCATTAGCAATTGCACAGAGCTCTATCCAAGGCACCTCAGCTGACTTTTCTAATGCCTTCAGAAAAGCAGAAAAGGAGTGAGATGGTATCACTCATCAGGAAACAAGACCGGATTTTGCAAGAGTAAGGACTCCCACTTCATCTTATATAGCTATAAATCACTCTGTATCTCATTCTTTAGCACTAAAAGCAACGGGAGTTTCCCAAAGAGTAAATATGTGCTGAATGCTTAGAAAAACACACAGAATTACAGACTGACCTTCTTCAAAAATAATAACAGCAATATCAGTAGATTGTAGGCACACAGGCACTCACATTTCATATTTATTTACATAGCAAATAAATATCACCTTTCTTAAAGATACTATGTCATCATTTGAAGCTGCCACACTCTGTAAAAAGCTTTGGTCTCCTTTATGAGGCATTTCTCAGCAATGGTTCCAGGTAAGTTTTACTTGCAATTTATCACCTCAAATAATCAAGCTTATCTGCCGTGCTGGATATGTATGCATCATCTTGCAATAACTTTTCCTTTTCTGAAACAACAGTTCTTTTCGTTTTTTTTTTTTTAGTTGAGAGTACAGCACTTTCATCATGGACCTGGTGGTACAGAAGTTTAGCAGAGACTTTTTTCCTTACATAAAAATTAACTGCCAACACAGTGTGAACACATATGTTTGCTGGAGGTTCAATAGAAGCTATATGTATTGGAAATCTGCCTTAATTAGTTCAATAAAAGAAAAAAATTAAAAGAAAAGAAGGTGAATAATTTCCCAGGCAATGCTTTCTTGCCTAATAAGATTTGGAGATCGGCACAAGTATACACTAACTGCTCAGGCAATTCTCCTGGTGCTTTAAGTAGTGCTGTAATATGATTCCCATTATAGGCATCATAGATTTCTTCTATTATGTTCACTTTATAAATCGTATGTTGAAGTTTAGTGAGACAGAGCTGGAGTTTGTATGCCTTGATGCAGTAATCTGTTAGCAAAGGTAGCCATCTGCTCTAGCCTGCTGTGAATTCAAATCTCACCAGTGTCTGTCAACTAGGTGAGCAGGAAATAAACTAATCTTAGGGAACATCTGGATATTAATTATGCTATTTAGGGAACAAGGAGAAAAGTAATGAGATAATTTGCTTCATAAAGTTACACCTTCACACCATCTCTGAAAACCATTACAATTCCTCCTGCCAGACCTGAACATCCAAAGAGATTAAAGGTTTCTGCTCTTCCTAGCCCTAGCACTTGGGATAAGGTCTACGTGTAGATTAGCATTTCACTGTGCAAACCTGCACGGTTCCTACTAACATATCATTTCAGGTGAAACCACCAATAAAATAAAAACAACTTTCGTCCCTCAGAGCTCTCCTTTGATAGCTGTTAAGTTCTGAGACAACTTCTTCCTGCAGTGTGATTATGTACAGGATAGGTGACAGAAGTTTAATTTCTCTGGTACTGCCTCTGTTTTTCACCCAGAATTAAATCTAATTCTGTTTATTTGCAAAAGTCTACATATGTCATGTTGGTGTTAAGTCTCTAATGAAAACAGCTACATCATGCCAGAAGGTTATAAAATATTACTGCTTATTATTCTATAGGTTCCTAAAGTTACACTAAAAACCAGCTGCAAGACCTCTGCCTCAAAAGAAGTACAAACGGAATGGAATGGAATAGAATAGAATTAGAAATAGAAATCACGTTGCTGTGTGTGTTTTCTTTTCTTTCTTTCTCAGTCCTGAGGTGGGTGGAAAACCTAAGAAACACCTTGGGATTCATTTTTTCTGGTTACATGTCTTGAGATAATGAACTTTAACTGCAAGGTCATTTTGCTTTTATTTCCAGTGGCTCCCAAACTGCTCCACAGCAGAATACACACTCAGAATACACACTGTTTGAGATGTGGCTCTATTTCCGAAAAGTGGACAGTAGCTTAAGGCTTCATATCCAGACATGTGATGCACTGCACTTACCAACAAAGCAATGAGACTTAGCAGCAAGACTGTACTGAAAAATAACTGTATTTAAAGAAAAAAAAAAAACCAACACATTGGACCTTAACATACATACATACATGCTCAGTTTCTATGCTCGGTGTAGTGTGAGATCATTTATATGGGTCGGTAGCATTTTGACACTTATAAAAGATATCCAACCATGTTGCTTTCACTTCTGACTTAATTTGGTTAAATACAGGGGTTTAGATGGCTATCGCTTCTGTTGATACAGATGTACATTCTAAAGGACTTTGCAAACAGCAACTGATACATGCAATCAGACAACAGATTCAAATACTATTGTATACTGCCAGCATACTAAGTTCAGACTGTAGGATAAGAGCCCATAAAAGATAGTCATGACGTTATCTTTCTATGTTTCATCTTGATATCTGTCAGACAGAGAATACTCTGTGCTTCAAAGCTCAAACACAATCTCTGTTTCAAACTTTTATAGCAATAATTATTATAACTGGATATCAGCAATGATCCATTTAGTATTCAATGTCTTTTTCAAGTTTGCTGTATTTTTGGCCTTAGCAACCTTCTGCAGCAATGAGTGTTACAGGTGTAATGTTCAGGTTGTATACAAAAGCAACTCCCTTTTACCAGTTTTGAAATTTCTCAGTGACCTTCAAATTTATTGAGTACTCTCCTGTTCTGGTGGAACAGAGTAAAGAGAGTTTCTGAATGATCTCCTTAAGATTACCTTGTTTTATTTTGTTTCTCAAATCCCTTTTCTTCTTGATAATCTATCCAAAGCTTTTCAATCTCTGCAAAAATGGGAGGATGGAACCTGTTACTGAGAACTTTAAACTATAATGTAGAAAATAACCCAGTTCAATAGATGAAGGTGTACACTAAAATGTGTTTCATTATGCATTGGTATATAACAGCTATGTTCTTCACCACATACAGAATATCTTTTCTCCTATTCAATTTGATTACACTTTATTCCCACTTTATTCAATTTGATTTACACTTTATAGGCAGCTCAGGATTAGAATAAGCAGTCACTTCCCTCACTTCAGCACACCTAGACCCAACAGAGACAAGCAGAAGGAACTCATTTGTGCCAGCTGAGTTTCTCCAAATATCATCTCATACTTTAGAAGGAACAAACTCCCCCTTATGTAGGGAAGAGAGGCATTTACCCTCACAAACCATCATTAGTGCAAAAGGATGACCTGAGGCCATCAGACAGTGGAACTGCCAAGCATCACTAGGGAATTACTCACATCTTTCCTGTGCACAGCTGGGACTTCAGCAACCACAAAACCAAACACCTTGGATGCAATTTTTAAAGGTTACTACTACATTGGGCTACGCAACTGTCAATGGAAATTCATAAAATGAATGTGCCTAAATTCCTAGAGGGCTTTCAAAGGCTTCATGCTGCTACTTAGTACTTTCTATAGAAAGCTTAAATTGGCCTTACTAGAGCCAGATCGTCATTGTATGTCAAAGGAAGGATATGACCTAATGAAGAAATAACTGAATATTAATATAAGCTGTAGTCTGTAGCTCAACTCTTAGCAGCAAGAACACTTTAGCCAGTATACTAAAGCTACTTTTCGAAGGTGATAGTCTTAAGCCAGAATAAGCAAATCCACCATTACACCAAGGATACTGTTTCATTATCTTCAGCTACAAAAATTTTTACAAAATTAGTACCAGATTGACTTTTTCTGCTTCAACTCTCATCTGTTCAGTTCTGGGATTTGTTCAGTTACTCAAAAATCTTCAACAATTCTCTCAATATGGTCAATTAGCATCACTAATACCTACGAAATTACATGATGAATAAATTAGTACCTGGGAGAATACCGTAAATTCAATATTGCATTCATTTATGAAATCCTTTGCACACTAAGTCCCTGATTTTCATTGGTCTGTCAACAAAATCCTTGGAGTCTAGACATGATGCCGTGTCACTAAATGGTTTTCAATGTGGCCCATCACATCTCCCTTTTGTTTGGCATGTTTTTGGAGGTCAATCTGTGATAAGAACAAGTAATTACCATGAAAAAATGACAATTTTTTTCTTGAAACTAGCCAACTGCATCTGATTTCTAATAAGGTCATTTTAATCCTTATCTGAAACACCTAATCATCTTTTTAGTAGAGAGGCAGCAACCATCTATCAAACTGAACTATGTAAAGGTAGATTACCAGAATCACTGATCTATAAAATATCCACCACAATTCTTAAGGTACTGTGGCTCAAATCCAGTCTACTTGCCTCACATAAAGTTTCAATACAGTCTAAGGTTCTTGGCTCCCCTGGTTTTGCTTTTTCTCTCTAGGGAGAAAACATACAATTGATTACATCACTACAGTACAGCTTCATAACACCCACTATCTATACTGTCTTGAGCCTGAAAACAGAACGGTTCACAATGTAATTTGTTATGAACTATCATGGCTCTTGAAATTTCGGAGGTGTCATTGGCTCAAAACAGGTTTTATCAATGGAAGGAAAACAGTTTTCTTTTATCATTCTATTAAAGTTCTGCCTTGTTGGAGAACACAGTAATATTTACAAATTTCAAAGGCCTTTTCCTATGGGCTTTTAAGTGTTTAAAAAACACAAAGCAGGAAAATTTCTAGTAATTCTAGCTATAAAGATAGGAGATGTTAGATATATGATTCACCTCCTAAGTTTCACTTAAATGCCTGCAGCCAAAAATCTCTGAGCCAGATTTCAGCCACTGGGTAAGTGGGCCTGTTTCCACTTAAGGTCTGCAAAATGACAGGGCCAAAAATCATCTGGCTGCATCTTTAAAACACTTTGCATGTAAGGTCTAGGGACCTTAAAAGAAAGGTCCTGAGCAAAAGTTAAGGAGCTGATGTAAACCTTGGAAATGTAAGCCCTTTTTCTGGTTTGAGATATCAGCAACAACCTTCAGAGCTTCTGTACAGGTTGACTGCAGAATTCAGCTCACTGTCCAAGTGAATTTGAGTGGTGTGGTGGGTTGACCTTGGCTGGATGCCAGGTGCCTGCAGCACCTGAATTGTTTAATTGACCTTGTCCACAGTATTTATTTAAACATTTTGTCTGCAAGAATTTTGAGACTATGTGTTTCTACAGATGCTATCAATCTAGTCAACATTTCCCTTTCTAGCACTATCATGAAGGTATCTAGCCATGTTCACTGAATGGCTAAGCAAATTAAATTACACCTAGAGAAATTGTTGTTACCTGGCATTTAAGCTTCAATTTATCCATAACAACTTTCAAAAGAAAACCAAAGATATGTAGTGAAGTTGGGCTGAATACGGCAGCCACAAGGTTAACAGATGAATTGAGAGCTAAACAGCCCTTGTAATGTAAGTTAATGAGGCCTAAAGTAGCTTATGCAAACATCTAACAAATGGATTCTTATTCACTCAGTGCATGTAATGCAGTTGCAGTTCCTGTATCATTATTTGTGGAATTTCATGTGTGTCTAGAAAATACTCAAAATAATGCTGACCTGTGTAATCGTGCAAACACGTGATCCTGAAACAGGAATATTTTCAGAGAACAATATAAACAAGTAAAATTATGGCTTTCATTATCAATACCAAATATATGGTATACCAAGCATATTACTGAAGGGATGCCTTCATGAAAAGTTTCCACTTTTAAAGAAAAAGATACTTTCTCTAGACTCCAGAATACAGTTATCTAGTCATCAATCTTCACCCAGATAGACTGTAAGAGCAAAGTAAGAATACCGCCAGACAAGAGTCAGACAGCTGTTCTACTCAGTGGATTAGTACTCCACACTTAGACAGGTGTGTCAAGTCAGGCATAGAGAGCACCTCTGCAAACCTTGACAATATGCTGAATTCAGGGACAATACTTGAGTGATCCAGACACATTTCTTTCCCTTGGATAGTGTCTTGCTTCCTTCTATTTCTAACATGCTTTGTATTACAAGTCTGCTTCATTGAAATTAAAGTAGAACTTGAATCAGAATTACCAAACAAAAATCTGTTTTAATTTTTAAGATGAGACATTCAAATACATCACTCAATTATCATCATTCACAATCCCTAATTTACATATCATGTAGATGTTCATGTTTAAACATCTGTATTAAAGTTCATGTTTGATTTACAAACATGCTCAAAAAGAAGTTACGTATGTGTCTTCGAAAATAAGATTCCTGTTGCCTTTTCAAACTCCATAAATTATTGGTTGTTTTCACTTATAAGCCAAAAAATTCTTTTAATTAAGTATGGAAAACTCTAATTCAACTTGGGAGCAACAGTGAAACCCCAATACTGTGGAATTCTCATAAAAAATGAAACTTTGTCACACAGCCCATGATCACAGACAAGAATCAAAACTCTTACAGAGAAAATAAGAACAGTTTGTCACCAAGCACCATGCATCACATCTAGTTTTTGAGCCAAAATAAACAACACAGGCCACAGATTCCATGAATATTTTAACTAAACATTAAGAACATTTAAGGCTTTTTTTAAACTCGCTTCATTCTGCCTGTAATGTTCTCCTTCTAATAGTCTTATCTGTGAAACCTGGCTGATAATGAAAAAAATGTCAACACCCACTGGATTATGCCTTTACTTATGGTTTTAGACTGCACTGTGCCATGATTGCTTATTTTATTGACAACACAATCTTTTCTGCAAATTCAAAGAAACATATGTGTCAATCCTTCAGTTTGCCTTTTTTGCCCTTTGGAATTTATAACCACCTGCCTCCAGTCTGGTATTACCATTTACTTATTTACCTCTAGGACCAAAAAAATCATCAGAAACAGGCTGAAATGAGGCCAGATCCAGTCCAGTACATTTGCAGTCATCTGAACAATTGCCTGTTAAAATTCATGGCTTTCCCCAACAAGCAAGAAATGGGCAATCCATCACCTTAGATTGAAATTCTAAGGTGAAATTCACAATGACTTCTAAAATTTTGTCAGCCATACACAAGAAGCAGCACTAAGAGCAACACTGCAATACTTCATGTGTAAGGGAGGAGACAGGAAAAGAATGTGAGCATTCATAAAATCCCACAGTTCTCAGACCAGACAACAGTTCCACAGCTGCATATGTAAACACGCAAGTCTAAACATACCTTAGTTATATGTACAGCAAATTAGTACACAGAAGCAATTTGCGACATTTTTCAGTAGATTTTCACAAGCATACATGACCAATGACAAGACAGAAGGCATCTGAAAAACCATAGATGATAAACAAGCATCCAAGCTGCAACAGTAAGCAAAATTGAAAAACTGATTAGGCATCGTATCTGCATAATTTACCAGATAAGGCAAAATGCCATTACCAGACTGAGATCCAGAGCAACATGAGGTCTGCACAGGACTGCAGAGATAGCTGTAGAAGCCATTCCTTTCCCCAAAACATCACAAGATAAAAAGATTTCTTCCAGTATCACTGAAATCAGTAACAGTTGAGTAACTGAATGCCTACTAGAGGGAGTGAGCAACACATCAGCAACCAGTCCTAAAGACATGGTCCTGCCTCCCTGACACTGAGTGAGCTCCAGGTGATCTGGAGATCTCTTGGGTCTTTTGGGTCTTTTGAGTGGCCTTACGCCAGGTAATACAACATGCCTTGCTTGCAAGCACTTAACGCACTGGTGGTAACTGCCACCAGAACCTACAGAAGTAATATAAGAACAAAGTGTTTACTTAATTAGTTCTCTTTTTGATTTTCTAACACTATTTATCATGTGGAAACAAAAGAGGACTGACTAGGTGGAGATGTTGTCCATGCTATACAGACAACCAGCAAATGCTGTGAAAATGGCAAAACTAAACACCATCATTTCTTACACAGAAGTTTCTACTGGGGTAGATGCAACTTGAAAACTTTTGACATAGTAATTATGTGTGAATTTAAAACTTGGGAGAATCTGACAATTTTCATCATATCTAAATACATTTCAAATGCAGTTAAAAAAAATTATTGATTGACACTTCTAATACTGCAGTTAGAAAGGATCTTCTAGATAGTGAGTACACTTGAATTTAAACCTCAAGAAAATAAATCACAAAGTTGATGGCATCTAAACTGCAATCAGTCTCAGTACATTATTGAACACTTCTGCCATACAAACAATAAGTAAAGTACCACAGAAGTTTGCTAATTTTCTCACCAATTTGTATAAACTAAAGCCTTATGATCAAGAAACCATAGTGGTCTCTACCTACTTCTCAGCAAGAGATTTATTCACAACACACAGTATCAACACATCCTATTGCAAAAAAACATTTATCACATACTGTAATATATATGTATATATATAAACTGTAAATGTACATGTTATATGTATTTTTATATATGCATTTATATATAAACTATAATATCATGAAGTAACTCATAACACCTGAAGACATAACATAGGTGTGTTTGCTTATTTTCTAACTTAAAAAAACAAACCTAACAAATTCAACAAGAATATAGGATGAAACCATTTAATTAGCAGAGAAAAATTAGAAAACATCTAATTAACAAAATGCAGAGGCCTGTATGCCAAAAATTTCTCTTAACATTAAAGGGAGCTAAAAAGGTCACATAGCTCACGGGAAGAAAAAGTTCACATATGTAAAAAGCTGAATTCCTCTTCTATTTCAGTTCTACCTATTAGCCTCACAGAAAGTTCTGGAAATGAAATAAACCAGCATCATGAGTCGTTTTGTTTTGAAACTAAGTCTTGTCCTTTAAAATACAGAAAAATATCTGCAAAGATACTGAAAGAGCTATGCATTGGATCTTTCAGATACCTTCCAGAACACATTCCATCAAAATGGTCATTCCTCTTTATCTGGGATTCTCTGCTCTGTGTCTAGGAAAAGCCTGTGTTGTCATCTTTATTAAAAACCTATACCCTGTATTGGTTCATTTTGGAAAAGGTAAATTAAGGGGAAAGAGCATCTACAAGATAAGGGAAATAATGTTATGGAAAGCTTGGTGATATTTGGACTCTGAAAGCTAACATAAATGATTTGTAGGCATGTGCTGACATCCACACAAATCTTCAAAACAATGCATGTTTTCCATATGCAAATTGCACATACTGCAACTTCCAATCTAAATGTTGTATATACTCATCTTTCCTCCTCATTTTCCTTCCCTAGTTGGAAGTACCACCTTCCCTTGTCATGACAAGTATTTCAGTCAAGATATGCCCACAGGATGCATGCATGGGTACACACATATGCACCTACACAGCACCCAGAGGTCAGAGACAAGCCTGTTTTGACTGCAGATGGTTAAGAAATTAGGAGGAAGAACTAATGTCTCATAGGTTTAATTCTGGGTATTTAACATCAAAAGTTTTCAAAGGAAAATCCCAACTCCCTGGTAGCTCATAGAGGTGCCAGCCAAGAATGTTACGAAAGACTGTGCTGGAGTTCCTGATTTGCACTAACTGATGTCACTCCAACAGCACACCAACCTCTCTACACCCAGCACATGAATCTACCTTCTAGTCTATGCAGCTGGAGCTCAGCTAGGTACCATCTCCCATTTCAGGTAAATCAGATCCTAGAGTACACAAGACCTACTCTGCAGCTCACAAGAACCCCTAAACAGGCCGTTTTGTGGGGGTTTTTTGATTGTACTAGACACTAGCACTATTTTTGCCATGAATACACCACCACGCCTGGTCCCAGAAGGAAGCTGGACACAAGACTTAGAGCATGATATGTGATCACAAAATGCATCATTGTCATTAAATGCTGCACTTGTTGGGCCTGCAATAGGTCCCCATCATGGCTGTTCTTTACTGGCAGCTGCTATCAGAGGACGTCATATCCTCCATACAGGCAGTGCAGAAAAGAACACTCAATGGGCAAAGGTGGAAGGAGAAAAGGTATAATTTGTCCTGCTGTTCGTCTTCACTTACAGCTTTTCCAACCCAAATCAGGATGCCCTTGCTCCCCTTACTTCTTGTCTTCCTGCTGCTGGGCACCCCAGCTCCCCACTCCACAAAGGAATTTCCAGCAGATGTGACATCATGTTAGAAACACCCCATCTCTGCCCCTCATACAGAGAGGAGGAGAAATCTTTTCAACTAGTGGGTGAAACCTTTCCCCCACTGTCCCAGGACCATATACAGTCAACAACTTCATATACAAAACAAAAGGGGATGGCATTATGGGTTACATCATTTTTTCACTATCTCTAGATCCATACATGATAACCGAAAAAGTATGCTGCAATATGCCACAGACTTAAGCTTGATATAACTCTTTTGTATAGCCTTTACAAATGAACTCAGCAGAATTTTATGTGTGAAGACCAGAACTATTGCTAATCAGTCTCAATTAGCAGATAGTTTTTCTGAAATTTCTTCCTATGGTCCTAGTACTACAGTTCGTATTTTTGAAGGAAAATAAAGACTTCATTAACCACAAATACCTGAAAAAAAATTCAAGGAGGTAAAATTTCATGTCTACTGAGCTTGGAAGCTGTTTACTTCAACAAAGGCACATGCATTCTATATAATTCTTGTGTGCTACCTATAATCAGTATTCTGTTTCCCTGCACTAGAATAAAGAACATCCTTAAAGAATCAAGAGAAAAAACAAACAACTTTACATGAAGTGGTGAAAGGTTTGGAGGGGAAACCATATCAGGAGCAGCTGAGGTCACCTGGTCTGTTCAGCCTGGAGAAGAGGAGACTGAGGGGAGATCTCATTGTGGTCTTCAAGATCCTCAGAAGGGGAAGTGGAGGAGCAAAAACTGATCTTTTCACTCTTGTGACTAGTGACAAGATTAGAGGAAATGGCATGCAGCTGAGCTGGGGAGGTTTAGGTTAGACATCAAGGAAAGATTTTTCATCCAGAGGGTGGCTGGTTACTGGAACAGGCTCCTCCGAGAACAGTCACAGCACTAAGCCTGTCTGAGTTCAAGAAGTGTTAGGACAATGCCCCCAAGCAGAGGGTGTGATTCTTGGGGTGTCCTGTTCAGAGCCAGGAGTTGTACTCAATGATCCTCGTAGGTCCCTTCCAACTCAGTATATTCTACAATTCTATGAAGTTACCAAAATTATTACAAGCGGAGTGAAAGATGACAGAGTGGTCAATACCTCCACTGAAAACTTTTCCTTTAGAGCACTGTTGTCATTCTGAGAGGTACCTTGTAAAAAAGCACGTTTGTTTTTCCTGGCTCACAATAATTTAGCAGTAGTTTTATGTTAAAAGAATATTACCGCAGTTTGGGACTTTCATATCCAGCAAGGCTGTCCTCTTGTTGTTCTCATCTGTGCAATATAAATCCTGAGTTTCTGTGTAAGACTTGGTCTCTTGAAATTTCTTGATCCACATGATTTCACAGGAACACTTGAATGGATTGTCCACCAATATCCTATAGCAAAAAAATACTAATTTATTTAGAAGAAAAAAACATGTCATGCATATAGAAAAAAAATGAGAGGCACGGGGAGTCCAGGCATTCAGCTGAGTGAAAGTAGAAGTTGAATCCTTTAGTTAAGAAGGTTGAAGTATGCAAGTTGAACCCTCTAGTTAAGAAGCATAAGGTAAGCAACCTTGGTAAACAGCCCAGTGCAAGCTGCAAGTCAGTAACAGTTTCCATGTAGGGAACTAAGCTCTGCGTGCACCAAGGACCCAAACTCTTGCAGGTGGGAGAGATCACACAGGAGATTTGACTACTATTTCCAATTCATCAGGGTAAATCAGGAGCAACTGGAGAACTGGCATTTCTATGAAGGTCCGTTTTTTTCACAGGCAGAGATCAGAATTCCTCTTTTCTACACCTGAGTCTCTCCTCAGTTACCTCAAATATAGTTTACTGCTGTGAGACTGTAAATTCTTTATAGAGTCAAACACTCTTGGATTATATACATGCACTAACAAAGTCTAATCATTAAAAACGATTTTACCTAATGTTCTACTACGTGCTACAAAAGTTTCAGAAAATCTCACAGTAAAACCTTAGGTAATGTCATGAAGAAATACTAACTGAAAACACAGCCCTGAAACAGAAATGGATACGGTACACTGCACAGAATTTACAGGTTAGTGAACTTAACAAATTCTAGTTTTAAAATTTAATAAAACTACATAACAATGTGATGCAGTAATGCACAAGTTAAATAGAAACAGAAACATCCCAATGTCTACATAAATAGTTACCCAGTGTTATTTTTTTTCTTTTACAGGCATACATGAGATTCAATAAAGTGGGTGAGCGAGTAACTATTTAAGGCATTTCATTAGAAGGCGAACTTTTTCTTAACAAAGATTCATGGGTATTTTCAATGCACAAAAGCTCAAATTTCTCACAGAATCTATACTCATAAAAGCCTCCTAAGGACATAAAGTGTGCAAATAATTAAAAAATCAGCTTATCAGAGCCATAACCTGTTCCCCCAAAAGTCATCTCAAATTCTTTGAGGATTAACAAATGTAGGGCTCATCCTCTAAAGTCTCTGAAGGAGCAATTTATAATCACAGAAATGATCTGCTGGACTTAACACCACAACAGCATGGACAAAAATGGCTTGTGCAAGACACAGTATGAACGTGAAGATTCCTTGGGTCAAAGCCTATGATGTGCATTTTCAAAACTGCGAGATTTACTTCCATCTTCTGTTTCATCCTATAGCTTCCCTGTAAAAGAGGAATGTCTCTTGACCAGTGGCTGAGCTGTCTTTTTCTTCCACTCTTTTATTTTGTGCTAAATGCACCACAGGAGGTAGGCATATCATAGGCATGATGCTGGAGGCATAATGGCCCTTTATAGACACTTGCGTGAAAGAAAGAATCTAACCTAGCAAAAGCAATTTATGAGTCTTTATCTTGTTTGCTGTAAATTTACAGGTGCAGTTTGTTTGTTCTAAAAGAAGCCTTGCTAAGTGACACCTCCATCTCTATAATACCTGGTGAATAGCCTCAACTACAGCCTATCCTGAACTTTTCATCCCTTTACATTTTGATTTATAAGCGTACTAACAGTACAAGCATACTTGTCAGTTTTCTGTCAGAAGGTTCCTGAGAAGCTATTTATGGCAACATTCTTATCTCCGATTCATCTACCCGCACTCTTCTTTCTCCCTTGTTTCTGATCTTCCACCTATGTATTAATTACTTATCAACAGAATTGTTCAACTATACTGATTTTATCACTCCTGTTCCTCCCTTCAGGCTCTGCTTTTATCCCTCCCCTTACTTTATGTCTGTTTATCTCACTTTCATCACAATGTCTGTTTGCGTAACTTCAGTTAATCTACTCCTACACTCCCTTTCCCAAGTCCACAACACTCTATCTCAGTTTTGTATCTCCTTTCTCTCTCAACCTGTACTTCATCACCCATTGACTCCACCTGTCAATCACTACTCTGTTTAACCTTCATATCACCCATTTTTTCCCATGTCTGGCTCACTCCCAGTACCCTTCCCCTGCTTCTTCATGCAGAACCAACAGACCAACACAGAGCATGAAGCAATGGGAGTGCTCTGCAGCTAGCTAGTCTTTCCATCACAGTGCTCAGTGACCGTCAAGTTATGAAAGAAAATTCCAGTGAGCAATGTTCCCCGGGCTTTAAAGAAAATAATTATACCAACTTAATTATCAGCAAAACATACCTAAAGGGCACAACCTCTTTTTTTGGCACCAAGATTTCCTCATTTCACTTCTGACATGCTGAAGTTCACCAGAAAAGAACAAGGATTCCATGTCTGCTGTTGCACTTTTGGACAACTTCTGACTCTGCTCTGAGCTCCAGGAGAGCAGTCTCCCCCTCCAGTGCAGCCCCAGCCCTCCTAAAGCTTCTGCAGGCTCTCTGCATATTAGCAGAGAATGTACAAGATGACCAAAATTTTGGAATGTATACCAATTAAAAAAATCCAGTTGATGTAACAGAAGATAAAAATGTTAATATTGATACCATCAATAAATATATGTTTACCAGTGCTTTCATTACTAAATGATTATATAAAGCACAGTGCAACTCAAAGAATTTGAGAAAATAAAAATATTCTTCAATAGCCAACCAAAAGCACAGCAGCTGTGAGGCCTATATAAGAATATGAGAGAGAATCTTAATTTGAAAATCTGTGAAAGACTGTATTTTCACTAGCTCAAATATTTAATACAAACACCAGCAGCTTTGTGTGAAGTACCCTCACAATAAAATATCTTAAAGCTGAAGGGAAGAGGCTATTTTGACCTCTAATTGATTTAAAATATATACTTGACCTTCTTGAAGCTCTGGAATGAAAATATTTTTGTATTTAAGTGTCCAGCATCGATGCCTTCTTTGGATCAAAGTTTCACCCTAATCCTTGATGGACCTCTACCTTCAACAGAAAAAGCTTCAAAGTCCTGTTCTTCCATTCCAGCCAAAAATAAACTATATTTTAAAAACTGACAACTTACAGATCAGACAAACCCAGATGGTGAAAAGGCTTCTTGGACAAACTTGAGAGGTTGTTTCTGGATAAATTACTATGGGAAAAGAGAAGGAGTACATTAATTAGAATTGTTTCTTCTTACACTGAAAATACAGTTTGCGTCTCTCAAAAAAAATAACTAAGAACTCAATAATTAAGAGCTCTGAAAGTCCTTTGACTTCAGTTATAAAAAGACAGTGTTCAGCATTACTTCATGGTTTGAAGGGTTTCAAGGGTTTGAATCCAGAATGCACCTAAAGTCAAATACATTCAAAATCAAACTCAACAGAGATCAATATTTTCACTTTTAGCAATTTGTTCATTGCAGAAAAGCAGCAGATTTAACTGTGTTTCAAAAGTATTTTGTAAAGTCCACGTGTTAATTACATGCTCAATTTAATTTATGTGAAACGGGTGTATTCCGTTCTTTGATGCTGCACCAAACTCTGCACTCACATAAGCCCTCCTCACATGCTAGCACACATCCGTATCAGAGCCTTTTAGTTGTTCTTTTCAAATTGCATGTACCATATGCACCCACATGGAAGATCAAAAGAAAACTGTAAAATGCATGTATTGGGCTTTTTTATGTCAATTAAGCATTTACGGTTTCCAGTGGTAATTTGGTGAAAGGTCCTCTACTATTCCGCAAAGAAATGCTGATCTGAACCAGAAATACTCTTCCTCTCATAGGCTTACAAAATTGCTCTCTCTACCCCAAAGCAAAATAATGCTAGTTTTTCTACAGTCTTATCGGTCTACCAATTAGAGATAGCAAGAGCAGTAAACTGTGTAACTGCCAGCAGTAAAGTATAAATCAGAGTTATGAGCCAAAATACCATGAGTTTTATGTGGTATTATAAAGGCGCCATAAAGGCTCCACACTTAAAAGTTGCATTGCATTTAAAACTAGGGATTAATTATTATTTTTTTTTAACCTGACTAAAGAACACAGTGTTTACTTCCCAACTTTCAGTCCTTGATCTCTGAGTACAAGATAACTTTCACAGAAATTACAAGTTGGATTCTCTACAAATGTTTATAAGAGAATCTTTAAGAGATTATTTTAAGAGATTTACTACATTTCATCACATATTCCTTCTGGTAAACAACACCCTGAAGTTTACAAACTGACTGGTCCTTACGTGTGAGAACGAAACAAATGAGGTACTATTTCATTAGTCAGATGAACTAGATTGCCTATGGCAGATGCTGGTGGAAATGCTTCATGGACCCTGATTGGATATAGCAACATTAAAGTACAATTTGCATATAGAACAGAAGTCGTGTTTAAACAAAAATTGTCACTATGTTTTTTTTTTCCTAATATGTATATGCTCTGTGTTGGGAGATTGAATAAAGGAAGTTTGATCCTCCTGTCAGCTTGGGCTTTTGCCTCCTGTGTGGAGGCACATCAAACGCCCTCCCTCCATAGGAAACTCTACACTCACCATGCAAAGAGAATCCTTCCAGTTTTGACATTGACAAGCAGCACATGCAGATGGCCCTGTGGTATTACCAAACAAGGTGTACACCTGCATCTCTTACCTGCACAACAACTACCTTTTCCTAAAGACAACCAGATATATACAGTGGGCTTTACTTGCAGACCACTGTTATGAATTTATCACCTTAAACAATACTTGGACAGTAAATTTAAATTATATTTTTTCATAAAGTGAGCACTCTGTATTGACTACAGGGATGCCTGTTGCAGTCTCTTTAATTCATGTTAAGTGAAAAAATCACTGCCAGGCTTCTTCTGAAGATGTTAAGGACCACACTTCCACTTTCATGAAAAGAGAATAAGAATTAGTTCCCCAATTTAACTATACATAAAAAGATCATGGTGAGCAGCCCAAAGAAGATCCATCTAGGGTTCTAAAGACTTTTTTAATTATGGGGAAAAAAAAAAGTCAAGGGTACAGAGCCTGGCTCCAAAGCTTTACCCACAGACAGGACCCAAATTCAGTTAAAAGCATGCCTGTATTTTACATGCAAATATCAAGCTCACTTTAAACTTGCTAGCCCTAATTCAACTAAAAGCAAACCTGTAGCAATCTGAGGAGACCAAAAGCAGACCAGGAAGCTGCATAAAAATTCACAGAGCTTGCAACATGGGCATAGTTCTACCACCTACAGTGCTTCTGGCAAGGGGAAGCAAAAAAGGAGAGGGAATAGATCTAAGGAGAACTGGGGGAAAGAGGTGAAGAAAAGGCCATTTTGCTACACTCATCTTCCTGCACAGGCAACTGCCTGTTCTGCCTATGAGCCAGCCCTATGTGCAGCAAGGTACATCTCAAATTGTTTCATTTGGCTGTCTTGCCTAAACCTGAACAGTGTTGAGATACAAACTCATCTTAATACCTAGAGCTGTATATATACTACACTCACAAATCTATGATTCAGCAACACAGTTAGATGCAGCCTGGCACGTAACGACAGTTATTTTTTAAAGTTTTTGGAAATCTCGGCTCCCTGTAAAATGTGTTTTAATATTTAAAGACACTGACAATATACCATGCATATGTATTACACATTTCCAACAAATTACTGTTAGCAGCAGATAAGTTTATAAACTACAGCACTACTAAAATGCAACTACTGGCTAATTTGAGTCTAAGGTCAATGAAAACACCAGAATTAGATGAGCAAAGCTATTAATTACACTTAAGTAGTGTCCATTAGGGCATTTATTTTCCTGTTGTTTATGTTATTACACAAATCTTTCCATCATACATAATGCTAGAAAAATATTTGGGCTACATAAGTTTCACCAAGAAAATAAGGTAAGGACCAAAAAGGGCTTAAAGAAATGTGTGTTAACAAGTTTATTTTAAACTGATATTGTTGTATGATTCATAAAATAAATACTATTTTCATATAATAAGAGCCCTTTAACTGAATTAAAAGATTTTTCATAGAAGAAAAAGAAAGCTGTAATAGTATCATAGTAAAATTAAAGCTTATACAGTTACATCAGTCTTCAGAAAAGTGTTTGGAGCTTTCATTGGGATAGTAACAAATTTGTTTCAAATTAAAATGTAAGATTTTTCAGAGACCTGTACTCAGAATTTACTCTTGAAAAGTGAAATTATTTCAGTTCCTAATAGTTTTCACTGTCCCAAACATAACAGGAGCCATATCTCATTCCTAGTGCAGTCAACAGGATTGTTATTGCTGATGACAACAAACCATGATTCACTGGGGGTTTCAGAAGCATTTTGATGTGCATAAAGACTTGTCAGAGAAAACAAACAAATGCATTTTGCAGGGATAACAGATGAGCCTCGGTAAAAAATACCTCCATACTTACTGCTATGTTCTATGCATCTAGAGCAGCGGGTGACACTTAATATTTTCCATCTTATCTGGGTTTATCCTGTCTCTGGTAACATTACTAAATCCCCACCAAAAGAAAACACAGTACGATACTGGATAAGCTTATGGTGCATAACGTAAGTATTCTGAATCAAGCATCCATGTCCATCAACTGAACAGATGTCAAGTCAGTCTAAATTGTTTCTAACAAGGAGCTTCATGAACTTCAGCTCTAGCAAAGCCTGCTTACCAACAGATATGCATTCCCCATTTGACTGCATGCTCCATTTGAAGCTCTTCCTGTGGCTGAAGTATTTCAAGATTCAAGTATCTCATCCAAGTAGGTTCTGTAAAGCCTAGCAGGTCATATATACACAATGATACTTTTTCCTTAAATGGTAACTTTAATAGGGTGTCCCTCTTCTGCTTAAATGGTCAGATTTCTGAAAATGTGTTTACCTGTTCAAGTTTTGGTTAGAAGCAACCACTGGGGCCAGAGACACTTTATGACTGCATGAAATCCATTTTCTTAAAGCAACAGGTAAAAAAAGCCTCTCAAGAGGATCCCATCAATTTTCTCACCTTTTGCAGTGCCTATTTGCCCAGACAGCTGGGAAGGTCTTCCGAATATCTGTCTACCTTGCTCCAAACTAAACTCATTATTTCTCACTCTGCACTCACAGTCGTGGAGAGAATCGATAGCTTTCCTCATCATAATTACTCTTCTTTTAAAGCAAAGATGATCATAGAAGCCACAGCATCATAGAATAGTTTGGGTTGGAAGAGACCTTTAAAGGTCATGTAGTCCAATCCCACAGCAACAAGCAGGGACAACATCAAATAGACCAGGTTGCTCAGAGCCCTATCCAACCTTGAATGTTTCCAAGACTGAGGCATCCACCACCTCTATGGCAACCTGTGTCAGTGTTTCACCACCCTCATTGTAAAAAACTTCTTTCTTATACCTAATCTAAATCAACCCTCTTTCAGTTTCAAAACATTATTCCTTGTCCTATTGCAGTGATGTTCCTTTTCAGTCTTCTCTTCATTGCACTGAACAGACTCAGGCTCTAAGTCCTTACATTATTTGCCTTTTAAGCTCCTAATAGCTCTGTTGCTCTTCTCTGTAGTATCCTGCAAGATGAGTAGATTCAGTGTCCTAATCACTATATAGTATTTGACAGATTCCTTCCCAGCCACTAAAGTAATGGGAAAAAGAGGTAAAAATGTAACACAAAATTCCTTTTGATTCCAGACTTGGATTTGCTTTGTTCTGAGATTCTGTCCCAGCAGAGTCACTAAGTCTTTCTCTGCAAATGTGTCTCTTAGACGGTACGTTCCTATTGTGTATTTCTGCTGGTACTGTGTATTTCCACAGCCAGTGCAAATGGAATTTCATATTTATAACCATAATTCACTGAGCAATTTTTACACAGGTAAACACACAAATTTACTACAGAAGATTATTCCCTTATGGTACTGTTATTGTTTACTTTGGCTGAACAACCACATATCCACTGGGCTTGTGCCCGAGTCCCTCCGGAGGGAATGGAGGGAGGGGGGAAAAGAGGGAAGGGAAAACTACTAGATCGAAGCTGCTAAGAAAGATTATTTATATTTACACAAAGATAGAAAACACTATAAGCAATATGCATACAGAGAAGAACTAAAAATAAAGATACTTCCCCACAACCAACGATCTCCTCTCCTGATGGAACTGCCCGACCGCTCCACACAGCTACCCCAGAAGAGAAGAGAGCAAGTTACCTCTTCCTCCTCTTTTTATGTTTTAGCTGACGTAACATGGTATGGAATATCTTCCTGTTCAAGTCAGGTGACTTATCCTAGTTTCCTCCCAGAAAAAAAATGTTATTTAGCTACACAAACCCACTACAGGTACCAACTGATTACCTGTTTTATTAATGACTATCTGAAGTAATATGTAAGTCTCACAGGCTCAGAAGATCTGGTTCACACTCCTCCAGTGACTGTTCCACATTAAGGACAGCACTTAATGTTTAGGCAGAAATGAAGATCCATGTCCACTTCCTTACATGAACTAATTGACATTCTTTGGAAAACAGAGCTCAGAAAGTGATTTCATCTCATAAGCAAAACAATCAACCCTGTTCTCTGTTCAGCAGTTCTTCCCTATTACAAAGAAATATCTTACAAACTCAAGGTTTGGTAAAATGTCTTCCCTATCTCATTAGGATAAAAGCAAAAAAGTCATACTAAAAAGAGAACTTCGATCAGTTCAGCCTTTGCTAAATCTAAAGCATAAGAAATCTAGAAAAACACAGTCAAAAAGCTGCACAGGCATCAATTCTGAAGTCCATGATCTACAAATTGCATTTGGGTGTGAAAGCAACTTCATTCCTATGTTTTGCTTTGGGTGCATTAGTTTAGCGTGTGAGCTTTCAAAGTAAGTCTTCTGGTCACTCCCAGGACTTCAGTTCACAGTCATGTCACAGTCTCTGGGCATGTGTACTGGTCAAATTATAGTAGATGTGTTTCATGTATGCACCTAATGCACTGCAGCTGCTCTTGGGAATGGGTGCATGGCCAGCAGTTGGACTCAGTGATCCTCATAGGTCTCTTCCAACTTGGCATATACCGTAATTTTGTGAAAACATGTTCCGCCCATCGAATCAGACTACAGCTAGTCAAACCCATGTCACTGAGTGTGATGCATAGTGGGGACATCATATGCTCAAGAGAGGCATTCTTTGTGCTACACTGCTTACCACAAAAGACACAGCCAAAGTCTGTTGTAAAAGACCGGATAATGAAATGTATGGTCTTTTTATCATCCCACATTGTGTTCTTATGATCTGCCAGTTCCTTACCATACATACATTATTTAAAGTCAATTAATGACAGAAGAACATTGTAAGTCTGACTTATTATTAAAGTATTTTTTTATTAAGGAAATGGTAAGAGACAGAAATAAATTAACAATCAATAAATTAACATGAGTTAGACAGTTTTAACTTAGAAGACAGACATTATTCTTACTCACATGTATTGTAGGTTCACATTTTTCACAAATGCCTGACGGGACACGAATCTTAAGCCTGAATCCACCACAGTCCTGGGAAAACAAATAAAACTGTTGTAATATTTATGTTTCATTTAAAATATCATGGAAAGCATAATGATAATAATGGTTAAAATAAGAGTCTGGGTGAAATTTCAACAAGGCTCAACTGTAAGATTTACAGTTTTTCTCACTAACACAAAATGTGTGAGGTCTACACTTTGATAATGTCTCCATATGCTTCTATGAAAGAAATAGAAAAAAAAGATAGCTTTATAAGATAAGTATCCCCTACTCACAGATTTTTAAGTCCAACATAGTATCCAACCTCATTGTCATTGATACTTTTTAAGTTTTCTTGATTTGCGATGTAACTGTTGAAAAAGCAAGACAGAAAAAAGTATGTAAGTGGACCCTTTCAGGGCTTTGAGTGTTCAGAGATCATGCACTGATGTATGAAAGTCAGTAGTGATTGCTGACCTACTGCAATTAGAAGTAAGTCCTACTCAGACCATATGCAAAGCAAAAGTGGTCCTTAAAATCTTCCCCATCATTTAAATGGTACTTTGTGGGGCACTGCTGGAAGGGAAAAGTTTAGTTTTACACAGGGGAAATGAAGAAAGGAAATCAACCTGAAAGCCAAATAAAGCTGCATTACAGTGTCACTGTTCTCCAAGACACAGGGAGAATCAAACTGCCCTAGTCTTTTCTCCCATGTTGTTAACTTAATCACTCGCTAAACTTATTTTCTCCCTGACACAAAGTAATTTCAGTTCTTTCTACATGGTGTGGTAATGGCAAAACTGAGGAAAGAGGGGCTGTACTTCATGACGTTACACAGAAAAGCAGAAAATAAGAGAAGACAAACTGCCATATTAGACCAAAGCACTGAGTCCACTCACACAGCATTAGTATCTGCCTGAACCCCAAAAGGATGTGGGTATGTAAGCCGGTCCTTTGTATTATCACCATGTGAGATCTATGAATAACCAGTGACATCCCACAGACCAGAAATTAAAATGTTCACAAATAATGCATCGTTACCTCTTCTGCAGCAAGAAGGAATTTCACAGTGCAAATCATGCAGCCTAGGAAGAAGAAATCAGTGGAAACTGCAATTCTTCTGACATTGTGGACAGAAAAATATGTCTGATTTATAGGATTCCAGATTTTTCAGAAGATAAGCCTAGTCCCAGAAAAACTCAAACAGAGATTGACCTGTATTTTCATGAGCATCCTGAACTAAGCAAAAATGCAGGTTCTCCTAAAAAGGAGGAGTCGTTCTTTGCTAGAAGAAACCTTTTATTCATTCTAAGTACTTTTAAAAATTGATTTAAAGGGAAATCCGGTGAATTAGAAAGAAGGTGTATTGCTTTCCCAGAGGCCATCCATATACCTTCGCTGGCATGTTAGAGAAATTCACTGTGTTCCCAAATCCAAACAGAAGCTTGAGAATCCCAAAGTCGAGTTGGGCTCTCCTCCAAAGCCGCAATGCTGACTTGGGCTTTGCTCTTGCCATGCACCAGGAAAAGCAAAAGGTTTCCTCTAATGGCATTCACTGTCCCTTGGGAAGAAGAAGGGCAGTAAAAAGACAATGCATGACACTAGACGGAACACATTACTACAGCATCATATGACAGTGAACTGTTCTTCAGGACTTTTCAGGATAAGATTAACACAGCGTACTCATTAGAAGATAAGAGTCCTTCATATTTTGTGTTTCCTTTCTTGAATTTTTAAGATGAGCTGATTTCCTATCTCGGCATTTACTAATCTATTTTATTTGTTTGTTGGTTGGTGCATAAGTTTACATATTTTGCCAAGTAAAAACAATGAAATTGTACATAAAAATCTATCAATTCTTTCATCTAAGAATCCTGGAAATGAATGATCATACTTCCTCTAAACATGCCCTGAAGAATTCATTATTTAATTACGTATCACCTTCTCTGTCACTTGGACCTCATAATGTTAAAATAAAGTTATCAAAGATATCTTCCTCATCTTGTCCTTAGTAACAGGACTAACAGGAATCCTGTCAAGACCAGACAGAGATAGGGAAATCACAAAAGAATGGGAATGTAGGAAAATGAACAGTGAAACACAGAGGGAGAAGAGACTCAGACTTAAAGAAAATAAACAGAGGAATCAGTTGTACAAGCTAAAGATTAAGCCATCAAAAAAAAATCTCTGACAAACACTGCCAAAATGTAGACCCATCACTTAAACACACATATCACCCATCCAAATCTGACATTCCAATTTTAATCATACAAATACTTAACCATTAACACTCACTAAAAGAAGCTGCAGAACTTGACATAACTTACAATGTTGTACAGAAATACGTCAGTGTACTACATCCTGTATTAAGACTCAGTGTAAAACAGCTCAGTTCTGCTGAAGCCAATGAAGCTACCACAATTTACATCGAACAAAGATCTGAGTATGAGCACACAATCTATATAAAAGATCAGTGTTGGTCCATTAGTGAATAGACCAAAAGGACAACATTTGGGAAGAAGAAGTGGCATGAATTTATGGTACCTTTTTTCCTTCTCTTATTGTATTCCCTAAAAGAAATCAGAGGAGATTCTCTAAGACGAATGATTTACAATTCCAGTTCCTAACTGAGAGAACCAAAAGAAACCACTGATTTTCCACAACGATACTTTGAATAGGGACACAGAAGAATTTTTGTCTAAGTGCAACTAACTCAATAACTGCTCTACAATACACTTGTAAAAACAATCTCAGTACAGAACACGACAGTAAAGCAAATTTCATGCAGTTGGAAATCCTGCAAGAAGGAGTGGACAGATGTAATTTACCATAAGCAGGTCATGTCCCCTTACGCTTCCTTACTCGCTTAACAAGTCTGCTTTAAGTTAAGCCTCTGCAGCTATGTCATAGCAGTGAGAAAGAAAGGAGTAGAATGATGTAGCTGTACATTGTAAGGGGAAGTTGTTCTTCTGTTTAATTTAGAGGGAGATCTGAAATAAAACCTCTCCCTTTCTGAAGTCTATTTTTACCTTCTTCACAACTACTCTACCTTAATGTTACTTATCATCAAACATTAATACTGTAAGAGCTTTGACTTGCAGTGGGCGATGCCAAGAAATGTAATTTGCCTGCCTGCCCTTAAGAACATCCACCCTATTCTTTAACTGAAGATTTTTATTGTAGCACAGAAGAAAAACATACTGACTCACAGATGGCTGAAGTCACATGGAGAGCTTGGAAGCTCCCACTGCACACCACAGCAGAGCGTAGCACCGCCAAAACCTGGCTGGATAGTACCCAGACAGATCACACATATCAGATCACAAATACTGACTGCTGCCTCTAAACCAAATCTGCAGCTGCCTACAATACTATTTGCTTGATTATACTATAGCATTCTGCCTCTCCTTCAATGAGTAATCAGTAAACAATAGTTGCTTTCAGACCTTTAATCTCCCCATTGTAAACTACTCATTAACTCTAATAAAGGCATTCAGAATCACACACCTACTGACTGCAGATTGCAACCTACAATAACACATTTATCTCAGCACACTTCAGCAGCTATTGAATAACGTCACACATTCACACTTCATCACTGCTACAACATTCTGGAAATGATAGCTTAAAACCCTATTGTAAAAGACCTAACTCCCCCAAGTAGGATCTCCTTTAAGAGAGTTGTCTTCAATTCTTCTCATTACACAAGTGAAACACTAGGGATAGATTATGTATAAAGTCAGTGAAGCAAACTCTGAATTGCAAAAGCACAAAGAGAAAGCAGGTTCTGATCTTTAAAGTGGTCTAGATTATTTTGTTCCTCTCTAAGTTCAAAGAAGATTTCATTGCAAGTTTCAAATCTTTTCCTTAACCTGAAAAAAACTGGCCAGCAAAAGTATGTCTTCCTAACTAACTGTTTCCTCCAGCTTAATGTATGCTAAAGCATATTACTCCATTTGGAGCTATAAGGACATGCTGAAAAAAACCCCAGTATACGCTAGTCTTAAGAATACAGACGCAAACAAGTAATACTGTAATGCAGCTCCAAAAGTATTTCTGTTGCCAGAAAACTCCCTTTATGGGAAACATATTTGCTTAACACTCCAAAAAATAAATCAATTATATGTCTAGCTCTGGTTCATACAGTTGGGAAAAAAAGTTTTTAAAAACTTTCATATTCACTGGTGAAATGTTTCTGAACTTTGGGAAAACTTCATAGTCCGAGTTGTTTTTTCACCGAGCCTTTAGAGGAAAAAGGCAGCATACTTCACACATTGAACTGTCAGTAGATGAACTACCATTTAATGACAAGTCTTGTATGTCCCCAGTCCACACTACTGTGAGGGCTTTATTTTAACATTAACGATTAAACATTGCAAAGTTCCTTAGTGCTGTATCTTCTTACAAACTACAATTGTCATGCCAAGTTTATCAAAAGGTAAGCTAAAACTTAGGGCCATTTTCAACAAACCTGGCCCGCTTTACAGTTATGCATTAAGATCATGCAGAATTTGTAAGGTTGACACAATACTTGATGAAACTTGGCATATTCAAATAGATTTCAACTGCAGCCCCTCTGAAACCAAATTTAAACTAATGCTCAAGTGGTGTGAACTCATATGGTTGGAAAACAAAGCACAGACCTACATAATGTTGTACATCAGGAATGTGAGGTTTCAGACAGATGTAGGTACCAATGATTGTAGGTACAATCTCTGCTCAATCAAGAAATCGTTCTACACAGGACCAAGCTCCCTCTAGGAAGGAATCTCTTAACAGCAAACAATGATCAATAACAAGAAGTCCTCTCTACAGATATACAGGCTTACTTCAATCATTTTGTTATATTTTGCTTTATCTATCTGATACCATAACTGCCAGCTTTCATGAAGACAACCTCAAGAAACAGAACTTCCACTGCTAAAAGACCGTGCCATAACTCAGAAAAGAGGCAGAGTGTCAAGTTAGTTCATGGAGGACTTATCATTCAGCAATTTTACAAGCAGGTGCTCAACTCCTTCCTTGGCTGCCTGGTGTCTCCTGACAAATTCAGAGCAAGTGCTCTGGTGGTTGTTGTTTTTTTTTTTTAAACTGTGAATCATTGTATTTCACGAAGAGTAAAAAACTGTTTGCCAGTATCACGGGTTCCTTAAGGGTTCTTTCCTCCCATTTAGAGTATTTAACCATGAGTCATGGAAGATTACAGGAGGTAGCTCTGCACGTGCCAGTACAACAGTTCTGGAGGCAAAATAATTAACTCTGGGATCTTTCTTCACAGACATAGGCATGCCCTTTTTTGAGCAAATCCTGCACTACACATAGACTACACTCAAGTAACAAGTTGTTCAGAACAATTTGGGACTCAGCATCTCACAGCATAGATCAGAGATCACAGCTACCTTCAAGAATTCCCTGTTCTGGATGCATAGCTGTGTCAACTACCAGGAGGCAGTGCACCCCAGACATTCTGTTCCACATCAATATACTATGATTATCCAATCAGTAGCACACAGATGCCACTGCAAATTGCTTCTCCAAAGCCACCATCCTGAACAACAAGTGCCAACCCACCATCTTAAAGCAGAAGAAAACAAGAATTTAGTGGAGATACCAATCTTGTTATGGCAGTGAAGGAGCAGATCCATGCTGTTGCTTACTGCTACAACTGCCTAGAAAATGGAAAGCCCACAGTTTGCCAGTCAGCTTTAGTTTCCTCTTTACAGTATGAAGGCAAAAATAAAAATAAATTAGTATGTCTAGAGTGCAAAGTTTAAGCAAACAGTTACTATAAGGCAGGGAAAATGAAACATAAAACACCTTTCGGCTTACTTACGTTTCTGATTTGGCTTCAAGGTGTTTGTTCTATTTTCTTCAAATAGCAGACTACCAAATCAAACAAACTCTCAAGACATTTCATGCAGCTTTCCAGATTTAAGATTCATGCCCTTGATGAATTCCACCTCCAAAATTACTTTCTCCCAAATGCATGCAAGACTTATTTAAGTATTTTCTCCATTCAGAGACCTGTCCTCCTCCTTGAGGTCTGTAAGTTTATACATTTGATACCAAGACATCAATTTTTGACATTTCTCCAGAGAACAACTGACAACTATAGTCTAGCTTTTCTTTAGCAAAGGTATTTTGGAAATGCTGATATTCCTTTTTATTGTCAGCTGGCCAAACAATGACCTATTTATTCAAAAGATATCTTAATCTCTCACCTTGTACTTACCTAGAAAACATGTTTTCATCCCCTGTGCAGACTGCTAGGAGGAGGCTTAAACTCCAATATAGCCCCTTTACAATATATATGCTAAAAATCACATAATAAATTCACATACAAAAGGAAAGCAGTGAATGTGGCTTTTCATTATTACTCAACAGAAAGCAGACATAAAGCTAATTTTTATTATTATTATTGGGTTTGTTATTATTAATTTTGTTATTATTTGGCTTGCAAGGAAGAAAGAGAATCTCAAAGGAATAAATAAATACAAATACATGTGACATTTCTTTCTTCCACAGAACCACGTGTGCAGTGACTCTTCAAAAAGTAGTTATGTAAATACTCTTTTCAGCAGTTGCATACACCACCTCTTCTATCACTGTCCTTCATGCAAATGAGAATGGCAAAACATCAGTTCCATAACAGCACAGCAAGATTCCTCATAACTGTCCTTTATGCGCATCTTTTTATGTCCTTCAGTGAATCAAAACATTAAAGCTTCTTGGTTAGTGTCAAAACCTTTGAATTCTCTTTAGGCACCCATGCTCAGGCAGTGACCTTGTGGAAGAGATGTCTTTGGTAGTTGCATGTCCTTTGGAGCTAGATAGCACTTGACATAAATCAGTATCCCTCACAACAGGTTTTTTCCTATCTCCGGGTTTTGACATGTTCAGTATTCCTTCACCGTTTGACTCAACATAAGAATTTCCTTCTGAACTTTCCTCTGAGGTCAGTCTTCCCCCACATATACTATTTCCACTGTTAGACATTAATACTTGGCTTTATTCAGTTTAAAATTACTGGCTCTTAGAATGTCAAATACTCCATTCAATGTGGTCTGATATTCATTGGATCATAGAGATGTATGTCTGACATACCTGCTACACTGTCCACTGTCTCATCCACTGCATTCAGTACATCCCATGCCAAATACAGATCAAAAGGTACAACTTCCAAATGATGGAGAGAAGCTGCAAAACTTAAGGACATCTATCCAAGAAAATCCATCTATATCCTGTTAATACATAAAATTTGCTGAACAATTTGACTCCTGACATCTCAAACAATATTCCCCTTTCCATAACCCAGCAAAAAGTTTCTTTCTTCTGTTTTTACTTAAGTCTTGAGAGACTTAAGTAAACATATGGCCATAATCTCTACCCCTTTCCTATGCAATTATTACACAGAGAACCCAACTGGTAGATGTTTTTCCATTCTTCAAATGATACCATCTGCTTACATGGGTCACAAATGATTTCCCAGACTCCTTCCCAAGACCTGTGAAACATCTTGTGTAGCCCTGATCACAGATCTGTGTCTTCTTGAAGACATTCTTGTCTCTTAATGAAAGACATACATGAATAAAACTTCACATTATGTTACCAAAGCATTCCAAAAGGGTTATGGGTTGTCTTTTTGACTTTACGTGATATTGACTCTCTTGACATTTACCTCACTCTTCTAGGCCCAGAACAAGTTGCCACCTTCTGTACGTCCAAGTGAATCTTATATTTAACCAATGCATTTTTCAGAGAGCGTTTCAACAGCACTGATATTGCTTTTTCGCTAAACCCTTTCAGAGGCATTCTTCACTGTTCCACATTCATGCGCTCTTCATAGTTACCTATTTAACTTTCTTTTATCACATTTATTTACATTACTGCATAGTCCACTTCTTATTTTAGTTAGCCAATCTTTTGAATTTATAGCTTCTTCCATTAGCATTCTTTCACTTGAGGAATCCCATTCTTCATTTAATATAAGTAGCTTCTTACTCATACTGCATATATTACCATAATGATGTGTTTATTATATTTTCTGCACATTTGTCAGTATCCAGAGTATATTTAATACTTCTGCTGAACGCCAAATTGCTGCTACTGTTTCCATAACTCTCCATGTTCCTGTACTAGGCCAGTTTGATCCTGGGAAAATTCTCAGTTGCAATGGTACACACAGACAAGCATTCTGTGTCTGTCTTTCAGTTTTCTTCTTGTATTTCTGTTCTGCTATGTGACATATACACATTGCCCCTTCCAGAATGTCATTAACTTTTACTTAAAAACGCGCTCATGGATGTATTTATTGTTATACTTTAGGAAAACATATTCTTTTGTAAGTATTAATTTTCCATTTTAATATAATGTCAAAGTCTTAGGTCACCTTCTCTACCATTTTACCTTCAAACAAAACTCTTATCCTGCATGTACCTGTTTCAAAAGGTGACATCTTTTGCAGCAGTATTCTTCAAACTTCTTCACTATTTCTGCAAAGCTGCCTTCTCTTCACCACCACTACTTTCACAGAATTCTTCATTTACCTCTACAGCTTTTCTCCTTGTTATTGCTTATGAGTAGAGTAGTATTCCTCTCATCCACCAGCATATTTCTGCCTACAGTTCTCATGACCACACCGCACTGATGTGCACACCTTTCAGCACTCCTTCCTACACACCTTTTGCAGCATTGCCCCTGTCCCAGGATGTACACGGTAAAGGTGTTCACCTGCAAATATAAGACTGAGTAGACATTTTGGTGATACCTCCAACTATTAGGAAGCTCACCTTCTAAACCCTTCATTTCAGAAAGAGTGAAAAAAAAGAAGAGCAAAGCTGCTACAAGTTAAACCGTTCATTGAAAGTCATAAGAACATGCAGACGTGCTCTAGCGAAAACTATGCACGCTACCAGACCACATAAACTGAAGGAACAACTGCCCTGTCTCTATGCAGACAGGAATTTCATGAACAGTTGGGAGAAACGTCCAGAGCAGGGAAGATGGACAGTCTTTTTTCCACCCACACCCACCTCCAGGACAAGCGGCATCTATTTCTGCAGCTGTGCCACCTCGGTTCATATCCCTCAAATGACATAGGCTTCAGGCAACATGACAGTAATTGCACACAAATCCTGATCCAGGATTTGCAGTGATATGTACTGCAGAAGCAGTATCCAGCATTAATACATTTTATTTAGGTGCCTTGATGTCACATGGATTTGCACCAATCAAAAATATTTGTAAATCTATTGTAATTTTCTCATTATTTATAAATATGCACACAGCAATCTTAAAAAGATGCTTACTTACCACCACTCCAAACTTAACACACTTCAGCATATGCTTAGTTAGACCCATGAAGTCAACAAAACTGCTCCCAGCTGGAGACTACAGTATATATGTTTACCAGGTAAGGAACACAGTATGCATAATGTGTTCCAAAACCTTTTTCTAATAATTAAAAGAGGCAAGACTGGAGGGGAGAATAGGAGATGAATATGCAGTAGACTATTCACCCATTTAGTGGGTGGAGACAAGAAAAAAAGAAATTTCAGCTTCCTGAACTAGACCCATATTCAACAGATAGATTCAGCTGGGGGGGGTGGGGGAGAAAAAAAAAAACAAAAAGAGAGACATCTCTGTGTGAGGTTGAAGACCACAGAGCTGAAGGAAATGCCATAAATAATGCTCCAGCTATAAATAATGTCCAGGGGTTCCATGTTCAAATCCTTCTGCTTCCTAAGGGAATGTGATCCCAGTTTCTCAGAAAATACCATACCTATAAAGTAACCTGAAAGAGGGCAATCTCAATCTTAGCTGTTTGTGCTGTTCTGATTTTTACTGTAATTGAACGCATAGTGGAGAAGGAGTAGGATGCAGCTGTCTCACTACACAAATAAGTGTCACAGCCTTTTAGCTAAACAGACTGTCCTGCTCCTGGACCCAAAAGCATATTTGAATACTATATGCCAAAGAAGGCAACTCAGACAGGAAGAACCAAGGCAAGCCCACATCTGTACACCATACAGGACCAGCAGTTAAGATGCTGACATGCAAGACCTTGGTTCAGACCCATGTTCTGCTTCTAGCAGAGCAGCCCTTCACATGCATGCTGAAATGTTTCACCTGGAACCACAAAAATCAGTTTACTCTACAGAATGACTCTGCTCGCTAAAAGGAAGGTCTTGTTTTTGCCCCTCACTCCAGTGAACTAAGTCCCCAATATTTTCTTATAATCAGTGGAGAGGAAAAAGGATGACTCCATTGGGTAATCTGCAGTAGGAATGTAATTTAGTCTCCTGAATCACTTTCTGGAAGAAGTGAGTTCTCCATTGCTGGCAGGAGAATAGCCAGCTGAGTTAACTGCCTTCACTATATCGTTAGTAGGGAGATGCCAGATTTTAAATGCCGAGGGCTGGGACAGTCCTAGACACAATTCAGAAGTCCATCACATAACACCCACAGCACATGCTGTGAAAAGTCTCCCAGTCCCTACCCAGTAAGACTGACATGCTCAGTATGGGCACATGATTTATTCACATATGCTTGCTATGCCATATGACATTCAGGAAAGCAGGCGGTTGTTGCAAAAGAATGGGAAAAGTCACACCCCATACACCCTTCATATGGAGTACAGCATCTGACCACATGATGTGGGGCAATGTGCTTCACAAGATACCTGCTCAACACAGCCTTACTTAGTTTTACATGTATGGTTAGGAAATTGAGAAGGTAAGACTAATTTCATTTAAATCTAAAACTGCTGGCTCGAGTGTCAAATCAACAGAAAAGCAGGCAACTTTCCCAGCCCCAACTATAGCTCTGTGGACAGACTCTTCCAAAAGGACTTCCAAAGTTTCACCATTTCACTGCTTTGTCTGTTTCAGCAACAGTCTGGAAACAGACTAACTTTGATAAATGCATTGCCTTTCTTTTATTTCTACATCAGACAACTGTATACAATGAACCATATACCCTCTATTGATCCATATTAGTACCTGCAGGTGCAACTGTTTTGCAGTTGCATTTCAATGCAGAATTATCTAAAACTTTGTAAAAGGCTTCCCCACGAAAATAATCTGAGCTTCCTCATGCCTCAATGCATTTTGTCTTCATACAGTATGAAAACATTGGAAAAGCAAAAAAAGCTGCAAGTCAAAAACACATCAAATGATGGAGCAACAGGTCCCATCTCTTCCTAACTTAAAACAGGCAGGAAAATGCTTGAATCAAGGTTCTTTTCATCCTTCACATATATATTCTAAACTACTCTGGTGAAACACTAATTCCATCCATTATTGTCACTGATTTTAAGAAGGCAAGAATCTCAGACTCACATTCCCCCTGAAATAAAGGGCATCTAATTACCTTGCTAGATCAGGACTTAGCAAAAGTAAAGTTCAAGTTACACGATTCAGAGATTATGATCTCTTAAAGTGCCCCTGAAAATGCCTTGGACACCTTTGGCATTATTTCTTCCATTTTAATCTTACTTCTGAAAAAGAAAATCTCACTGCTTCAGGCCTTGTCTAAAAATAAAAGAATACTGACCTCAAATCTGATCTCCAAGAATGTAACCTAACAATGATAACACAACTCAGAAATGTATAGCTGAACTGGTATTAAATATATTTAAGTCTCTGCTATAACCTCTGTCGATGATCAACACTCAATGCAGGTCATTTTCCTACATGAAAATTTAAAAAAATAAATGCAAGTTCACAACAGAATTTCCATGGCATGGCTCCTTTCCTGTAAATTCACTACAATTATGCAATGTGACCATGAGATTGTAGAGTTCAGCCCCTTGTATGGTGGCAAGGGAGACCACAACCCTGGACTTCAGGAGAGCTAACTTAAGCCTCTTCAGGGACCTTTTTGGAAGAATCCAATGGGAATGAGCCCTGTAGTGAAGGGGGGTCCAAGAGAGCTCGTCAATCAATATGCAAGCATCTCCTCCTCCAGGCTCAAGATCAGTGCATCCTGATGAGCAAGAAGTGAAGCGAAGAGGGCAAGACACATGCATGGATGAATAAGAAACTCCTATTAAAAGTGAAGCACAAACAGGAGATACAGAGGAGGTGAAAGCAGGAAGAGGCCACTTGGGAAGACTATAGGGATGTTGTCAGAGTAAGCATAAATGAGATGAGGAAGACCAAGATCCATCTGCACTTAATTCTGGCCAAGGATGTCAAGGATAGTAAGAAAGGTATCTTCAAAATGAGCAAGAAAGAGGACCAGCCAGTCAGCTTCACCTTTATCACTGGAAAGATGATGGAATGCCTTATTCTGGAGGCCATCCCAATGCACATGGATGACCAGAAGGGGATCAGGAGTAGTCAGCATGGATTCACTAAAGGAAAATCATGCTAGACCAACCTGATTGCTTACTATGATGGGCCACCTACCTGGATGGATGAGGGAAAGCAGTGGATATTACCTACCTCGACTTCAGCAAGGCTTTAGACACTGTGTCACATGATATCCTCATAGGCAAGCTTAGAAAGTGTGGACTGTGGGAGTGGACAGTGAGGTGGATTGAAAACTGGATTACCAGCAGATCCTAGAGGGTCATAATCAATGTCACAGGGTCTAGTTGGAGGCCTGTCAGTGGTGAACCCCCAGGGTTCAATACTGAGCCCACTGTTGTTTAACTTTTTCATCAGTGACTTGCATGAAAGGAGAGATGCCTCCTCAGCAAGGTCACTGATGACACAAAGCTGGGAAGAGTGATCCATACCCCACTGTTGTTTAACTTTTTCATCAGTGACTTGCATGAAAGGAGAGATGCCTCCTCAGCAAGGTCACTGATGACACAAAGCTGGGAAGAGTGATCCATACCCCACAGTGCTGTGCAGCCCTTCAGAAGGACCTCAACAGGTTGAAGAGATGGGCAGGGAGGAACTGCCTGAAATTCGACAAAGGCAAATGCAGGGTCCTACATCTGGGGAGGAATAATAATCTCAGGCACCAGCACACGCTGGGAGCTGACCTGGAAAGCAGCTCTGCAGGGAAGGACCTGGGGGTCCTGGCAGACAACAAGCTGTCCATGAGCAAGCAGTGTGTCCTTGTGGCCAAGGAGGTCAATGGTATCATGGGGTGCATTAGGAAGAGCATTGCCAGCAGGTCACTGCAGGTGATCCTGCCCCTCTACTTAGCTCCATTGAGGTCACCATCTGGAGTGCTGTGTTCATTTCCTCTGGACACAAGAGACATGAGGCTACTTGAGAAAGTCCAGCAGAGGGGTACAAAGATGATTAGGGAACTGGTGCATCTCTCATATGAGGAAAGACTAGGGTAGCTGGGCCTGTTCAGCCTCGAGAAGAGATGACTCAGAGGGGATCTTGTCAATATACACAAGTAAATGAAGGGAAGGTGCCAAGAGGACGAAGTCAGGTTCTTCTCAGTGTGTCAAGCAACAGAACAAGAGGCAGCGGGCATAAACTGATGCACAAGAAGTTCCACCTGAACATAGGGAAGAACAACTTTACTTTTGGGTGACTGTACAACAGATTGCCCAAACAGGTTGTGGAGTCTCCCTCACTGGGGATATTTAAGCACCATGTGGACACAGTCCTATGCAACATGCTCTAGAGTAAGCTTCTTGAGCAGGGAGGTTGTACTAGGTGATATCATTGGTGGTCCCTTCTAACCTTATCCATTCTGTGATTCTGTGACTCTGTAATGTTATGCTTAACGGTAGCTATATAAAACACACCATTCAGGAAGGGGAGTAGTTTGGTTTGCCTCTTGCAGTTTCTGAAAATACAGGCTAATAATCAAACAGGAATTAAGAAGCATCCTAATTATATTTGATTTTAATAGCAGCTATATGCCTACATACATCTGGATGAAGAGACTTTTGCAGACACAAACAGCATCCAGTAGCAGAGCATATTCACATCCTAGGCAGTACAGGCTTTCAAACTTCTACGGATTTATTTCTCCATTTGAAATGCATATGAATTAGTGAATTTATACCATCAGTGCTTCGCTTTTCAAAGGACAGTTTTGAAAGAGTGGTTTTTCACATGTAAAAAGATAAATATACATTTAACATCAACAAAACATTGAAACAGTTTTAGAGCTCTTTCCTCTGTTTTTTATTTTTTATTACTCATTACACTCATCCTGCTTGGGCAAGGGTATCTGGATGGCCACATTCACTGACATAGTGTTAGAGATTTGTGTTATGACAGATGACAAACACAGAGGAGAGAGAATAGAAATCAAAAAAAAATAAAGGGGGACGGGGGATCCCTCTTCACTTTAAAACGAAATCCAAAATGGAGAAATAAGGTCCTTGTTTAGTTATGTAAAATTTTTTACTTTACAGTGATTAGGGATCCAGAATATTGCTAAGCTACTTTCTCCCTTACACTTGGCAGCATAAAAATAATGAAGAAAAAATAGAACCTGAGAAATCTGGAAAATGTCATCCTAAAGATATCACAGGCTGCACTGCCGAGCCCTGTTTTCTCATTAGTATGGAAAGAAGTCGAAATTTCTTGAAAACAACGTATTCAAAACCAAATTCTTGAATTTATATAAACAGTTTTCATTTCAGTATATAAATCCAAAACCTCTCAAAATTCTTCAGTGACCAAAAACAAAGAGGGAGAGAGACAGTGTTCCTGCCACCCTGCCCATAGGGAGCTTCTCTTGATGGATGCTGGTCTCTTCCAGCCTTGTGAGCTATTTCATCTGAGCCTGACAGCCAGAGTGGAGACCCCCAGGAGCCACATCAGTCCTCACAAACCATAAGGACAAGGACTAAAACAAGACACACAAAAGGTTCCCTGAGATCAAAAGAAGAACCCCAGTATATACAAAATCCAATGCTTTGTGATATTTGGAGTATTTTTAGAGCCTAGAAATTAGAAAACCAATTTTCAGTTCTTACTTTCCACTCACCTTAACCATTTACCCAGATTTTTAAAAGATTTGAAAAGTAAAGGGCAATATCCTAAAAGCAGCTATTATGTCACCACTGTCCAAAGTCCCCTTAACAATTTCTAGCCTGGTGTCTCATGTTTTATTATACAATTCCAAGTCACCAGAAATAACTTCTCAATCGAGCCAAGTTCATGCAATGATGCACAGCCAAAAGTTGCTTTGAGGAGGAAGGGGCTGGGGGTTGAGAGGCCCTGTAGCCAGTTTTATATTACATTTAATCTACAACAGTTTAGAAATATCAAATAAAAAAAACTCAAAATACCAACAGCTCTGAGCTTCAAATGAATTTAAACCTGCCTTTTTTTAGCACAAGCTCACATGACTTGTTAAATAATTTACTCTATAAATTACTTATCCTGTCTTATTAACAATTCTAGAGTGCTTTATGTAACTACATTAGAAATTTATTTTGTGGTTTTGAAATGTACGCAATAAACAGTCACCCCTGTTTTAACAGGCAGGAGTTTAAAAGTCATCTACTGTTTTGTTGGCAAGTAGTTCTTCCTGAAAAACACCAATTAATTTCAAACCCCATTCACCTGAATAATCATAAGTAAACATATTAATGACTTGAAAGCAGAACTGTGAAACTAGGCCAGGAATATACTTGCACTGCAAGAAATCACTTTAAAATCAAAGTCTTTGAAGAGTCATATACACTGAGATATAATAGCAATAGATTTTACTTAGCGAGAAAATATTAGACTGGTCCTTTTACAAGAAGTCCTGAACACTTTAAAAATCACTCATTTACTACTCTATTGATATTCTGTAATGAGTGATCCTGACAAGAACTACTTATTTGCTATTGTGCCTACAATGTATGGATTTAACAATACTGATATAGTTATTTTGCTCTCACCACTGTTGGTCCTTGGCGCTTAATGTGAGCTTCAATGACTGATATGGTTATTTTAATGCAGGATCTCACTCTAGAGTTCAATTTATCTCCAATAATATACAAACAACCAAACAATTATTACAATTACACTCTGTTATGATAAGCATTGGCACTTGCTTTCTAGATAAAGGCCAGCCCACACCATCATCCTAGCCAGTTGGACAAATCTAAAATGCATCTTATTAACTATAATAGAAAACTATACAAAAACAACTAGGAAGAGAAAGAGTGAGGAAGATGACTAAGAAAGCACCAGGCATAAATACTCTTATGCCCTCCCACACAAAATTTCAGCAGCTGGCCCTCACAGGGCTGATGCAGAAGCATTCTGGGTGTCTTTCTACTGCCCTCAGTAGATCTGGATGTTGGATCCAACCAGGAACTAAGAAATAGCTCAACTGGGACAAGACTGCTTATTAAGCTCTAAACTGCAGTTTACTTACAGACCAAAACAGAGCTGAAGCACCTGAGCAATAAAGGACAGAGGCTGCCTTATGCACGGCACCTCAGCTCTGCTATTCCTACCGCAATGCTCAAGCCTTCTAAGCCACCTCTTAAAGAGGAAAACTCTGGCTGCCCACTTACACCCCATCTGCTCAGTGCCATCCACCTGGCCCACAGCCAGCCCTCTGAACCACCATGGACTTCACACACCCACCCTGACCACACAGTTATCCCAGCCTCCCATACTTGTGGCGCACGTAAGAGTCAGCACACATGCCCCAGGTGCTTGTGGATGTTTTGCCTCGGACTGTGAGATCCACTCCTGTCAAGAGCAGTACATAACCAACAAATAAAGAACTGGTTTCAATAGACACTATGGAAATACATGGGAACAAATTCTTGAAATTAATTGTCTTACACTCTTCTCCTGTTATTTATACCAAGAGGAATTCCACCAGAGACCAATGGAATTGTGCTCTTGTATCTGTAAAGCACATAAAAAAGAACCAGGCCTGAAGATTCACAAGTGAAATGCAATGCCCCAGTCTCTTAAACCTGCTTCTTAGCTAGAGTAAAGCAAGATCTGCAGTGTTAAAAATGGTTCCACAATCTGTAGCTACTGTATTAGAACTGCTTCCCTACATAGTTACTGTTTACCGAGGTCACACAACAAAATAATGTGACAGCTACTGCAGTCCAATTTTTAATTTATGCCTATATACTAATTGAAGGGCCTCTGTGTTTTATGTTAAAAGTACACATGAAAAGACCATCTTAAATATGTGTGACAGCATCTCCTGAGAAATCCATGACTCAAAATTATTTTTAGATCACCAAACACAACAATGTGCAATGTCACAGAATGATACAGTAAAAACCAAAAAAAAACCTGTAAAGACAGCGATGCACAAAAAAAAACCCCAGAAAATGAAAACCAAAACCAGCAACACAAAATGACTAGACACGTTTTAAGTTAATCATGGCTGGAACACATATTTATAATACCTGTTTTCTCCTCTGGCCTTTTAAACAGAGATTAAATTCTAAGGGAAAATGGCTCTGTTACTTCTAATTTGAAAGCACCAGATAAAAATGCTACAAAGCCTATGTAAATGAGCACAGATGCATAGCTCAAAGTAATTTTTTTCCAATTAAGCAATCTACAGAATATTACACAAACATCTAAATCAATAACAGTTACAATTCAGAAAGACTATTTCTTTACCATAGGTCCTAAAAATCTACCAAAGGTAGGCCATGTATGAGTAGTAGAAAGGAATGCCTCCAGCTTTCTCCCCAAGCAGAGAAATGCAGCAAATTGACTTCGACAAACTGTAGGAATGTAGCTCAAAGGCTAGAATTTAATCTAAACTCACACTGTATTCGACAGTATTTTTATACTGCTTCTAGAGGAAACTAACAAAGAGAAGAAGGATGGTGAAGCCAAATAGTGAGAAACCTGAATCAATTTTGGGGAAAATATTCTGGTATCTTTTACATTAAATGCCATAGAAAGTAATTCAGAAACAAGAACAGGGAAATAAGAAGATGGAGAAGACAGCTTGAGATGGTTTTTTCCTGAGAGCTATCACCTCCACATCCAGTATCCAAATTTTTTTGCTCAGCAAGAACCTTTTCAGGTTTCCTCAGGCAACGTATATAGACGCCACAGTGCTCTGAGTTGTGAAAGGATGCAGGATTTAACATGAAAAGCAAGAGCACTCCCTCACCAAAGACCGTCTACAGGCCAACGAGGATGGAAGTACCACATGGAAACGAGGGGGGAAAAAAACTTTTTTGCACCTTCCTCATGCTTAATTAGGGTTTCCTAATCGCCTACCACTTGCTGACAAGCAGCACAATGTTCATTCATCTGCAGGCTTCCTATTTTCTCCTTCCAGCCACCTCCACTGAGAAAGGCAAACCAGGTTCGCATTCCTATGGCTAGGGTTTGGAGGATAGTTTGCTGTCACTTCTACCAGAATCTGCCGCATCCCTTTCCTTTCTTTTTTTTTTTTTTTTTTTTTTTTTTTTCATAGGAAAAGAGAACAGGAGAGATCTGGGGTGAGGTTCGCAGCAATAAACTAAGGGAGAGAATGTAAAGAAACCCATAAATAAAATAAACCCTTAGTACCATACCTGCTGCCGCCGCAGAGGTGCGGGCTGACCGGTGCGCGCCCCTGGTAGAGGACGGAGCAGGAGGCGGAAGCGAAGCCCCAGCCCCCCGTACCGCTCCCCGGCTGCCCCGTGTTCCCGCTGCGGCCGGCGGCGACCCCCGCCCAGTGCCCTGGGAACCGCATCGCGGCAATTAGGATTCACCATCCAAACAGGCTGACAGCGGTACGTCTGGAAAGTCGCGTCCAAATTAAATCATACGGGCTTTTAGTCTTCCAGCCACCGCATCTGCCCGCGGAGTAAGTGCCTCTCGCGCGGGCCAGTTACCCGCCACCTCCGCCCGCAGCTTCCCCCGCCTGCTCCGGCCCGCCGCCCCCGCGCCTGGCCCCGGGCCGTACTCACATCTCGGTAACATTGTCGCCCTCGGCGCTCCGCTGCGGCACGGGGAAGGAGGCGATGCCCGGCGACGACTCCGTGCACCAGATCCGCCAGGAGCTGCAGTTGCAGGACGCGGGACAGCCCAGCGCACCCCGCCAGCAGCCCAGCACCAGACAGCACAGGCACCACAGCCGCGCCAGGCCGGGTCTCGGCCTCCGCCGCCAGGACACCATGCCGTCCCCGTTCACTCCAGCGCTGCCCCGACGGCCTCCTCCTGCTCCCTGCGCCGCCGCCGCCGCTGCCGGGGCGCTCGGCCGGAGGGTGCGCAGCCTTCCGCGCCGCGGGCGGGCAGACGGGACCGGTGCTTACATGGGCGCGCCGCAGCCGCAGCCACACCGCCCCGCGGCGCTGTCCGCCCCGGGCACTGCGCGAGCCGGCGGGGGCCGGACCCGGGCGGCGCGGAGCAGAGGCCGACCGGGGCCTCCGGCGCGGCGCGGCACCTGCCCCCGGCCCCGCGGGCTGACAGCGACACCGTCTGCCCCTGCGGCTACTCCCGATGATGCTGCAAAACGCGCGGGGCGGCGGGGGCAGGTGGCGGAGGCTGCGCGCCTACCTGCGGGGGCTCGGGCGGCGCTGCCCGCCGGAGGGAGGGCGAGCGGATGAGGAGGGAGGCGCAGCTCGCGGTGGCGGCGGGGCTCGGGGCTCCGCGCTCGCCGCTTTACGCACCGTCTCCTCCTCCCTCCAGCTGATAATAAACCAGCTCCGGCTCCGGCTCCAGCCCAAGACGGGGAGCTGCCGGCAAAGTGACGTGGGGCTGACGCAGAGAGGGGCAGAAACTCCACAAAATGAGCTTGAAATAAAAAAAAATAATTAAAAAAAAAAAAGGACATGGGAGGGAGGAGGGGGAGCGGGGGAAAGGGAGGTTGCCGAAGAGCAGATACCAATAGGCAGGCTGCGCCTAAGCTTTCAGCCTCGCACATACATACGCGCGCACACACAAAGAGGCGTGCACGCACCCCGCGGGATGGGGAGCGCCCCGCTGCCTGTAAGAGCTGTCTGCCCCGGCGGGCGGACAGAGGCACTTTGCCGAGGGGCACTTGGCATCCCCGCCAGGGCGAGAGCTCGCCATCGGGTGATAAACCATCGGGGATGGTGTGAGAACCCCGGAAATCAACGGATGAGCGACGTTAGTACTCCTTGTTCTTCCCTTGACAGCTCTGCGGTCGGGGGTGCTTTACGTTTTTCTGCCCCCGCCCCCGCTTGCGGGTTCCGCAGCGCTGCCGGTGAGCCGGATCCCGCCGCAGCGCCCCGCACTGAGCGCTCCGCAGGCGCCACCGCGCGTCCCGCCGCCGCCGCGTACCGCAGTCCGGCCCGCACTGCCTCCGCGCGGAGCAGTGAACCCCCGACCGCCCCACGGACCCCCAGGCGCCAGGGGAACGACACACGGCACACAACAACGAGTTATCATTGCTGTGCATCGAGGCTGAGGCAAGTCCGAACGACATACGTGTGTCACGCATTCGCAGGTGCAAAGAGCAGCTGATCTGGGGTGTTCTTCCCTTGCCGTTTCTGAGACTATGTGCTTCTGTCCTGGTACACGGCAGGTAGTCCTTGCTCTCTGTCAACAGGTTCTTCACTTAACCTCTACTGTTACATCAAAGGATGGTGATGGTCCTTTCTTACCTAATTACCCGAGCTGAGTATTTTCAGATTAGTAAATCTGGGTGAATTAAAGAAAGAAAAGGTTACAGAATTCCTCTTACTAAGATACAGAACAAACAGTCAATAGGCTGATAGAAAGTGCTCAGGAATCAATTTGACATGGCACTTGTTAATTGAAAGCACACTTCATTCTTTTTGCATTTGCTCAGGCTAACAGGAAAATCCCCATCTTACTGGATGCATTTGTAGGCCTGGCATGGCCACAGACAGGGTTAGTTTTGCTTTCAAAGAACATCCTGCTAAGAAAGTCAAAGCTGAAACACTGATTTATACTTCCCCATGAGGCAACATACGAAGACTAGACAAAAAGACATAATTGAAAAATACTATTGATCATGATATACTTAAACCTAATTTATTTGAAGTTTAAGTAAAATGATTACAGAGATACTCAGAATATATTGCCTCCTTACCAAGTTCAGCACTTTATTTTTTTTAAATAAAACACAAGGAAGATGAAGAGAGGCTCAAGGAATAACAAAGCCAATGATGCAGCATAAAAACATGGAAGGACCATACAAAATATTATTCAGTGCAAGGCCTTTTGTCTACAATTAATACAATTTTTTTAAGGTACCAATAGCTTTAAAATAAAATATTTCTCCAAACAAAGTATTTATAGAAGGATAGCTAGTAAGATGAAAAGGTCATGGAAAAATTTTCTAGAGGCAAAACAGTTTGGTATTTTTAAAGGATTTGGAGGCAAGTGTTAAAAGAGAGAAAAATTATTTGCATAAGCTGCAATATGATTCTATTTTCAATCTTCAGGAAGATCCTTAATGCAGGACAGAAGTAAAATTTTGAAATCTGTAAGTTGCCATAAAACCTTCTTTACTGTTCTCCAGCAAAGTCTACTTACAGCTTTGGAAAATATGCTTTATTCCCCCTCTCTCTCCTGGATGAACATGAAGACATCAGCTCTTTATGGCCATAATTACTCATTGCAATTCTACTTGTGATTTTATGACAATTAGGTCACACCTATCTAATCATATATGGGCACATACTTAAACTTTATTACTTCACAGACATCTTAGGTCTCTGTTTTCCATGAATTTGCAAAACTGACAAGTTGTCAAAGAAGTTTTAGATAAAACTATGCAGTTGGATCAAACTGGCTAATGAGATGGTTCAATAGTATTGAAATGACAAAGTTCTGTAGGCAAGACCATAAAGTCATAAGGCTGCAGGTAAGCGTTAAATAATGCTAGAGCAAACACTTGGAAAAGGAATCATCACCATTGTGGTAAACATCAGTTTATATTTTCTGCAATTCAAAAAATTTCTCATGAGGGTGTTGCTGAGTTATACAGTAATCATTGCTTAGAAGTTTGGAGACATAGATTTCCGCATGACAATGCCAAAACTTACCAGATGTGAAAACATGATGGTAAAATACCAAATTCTGTTAAAAATCTATTTCCCCACTAAAATTAGTATTTTATCAAAATAGATTGGGGGGAGAATAGGGGAAGATAGCAGACTGAAAGTGCCACCAGAATTGTCAAAATGAAAGCTAGGGAATGCTGCACTGAGAAATACCATTGCTGGCCTAGTGGGGGAAGCAGCAACTCTTTCAATAGGCACAGTTCCTGCTTTGAGTCTTTAAATTCTAGAATTATTTAGATAGCTGTATAAAGAATTTCTATGGTAAGTCATGACTTTATTTTACGTAGATGAGGTTTATTTTTATGTATTCTATGGTTTTTTTCTTACAGATTAAAGAAAGTAGGAAGGAACTTCAAATACTCAAGTACTTCCTATTAGTCAGTACTTAAGAAAGAGCCACAATGTGAATCAATACTTAAGGGAGAGCCACAGCTAAACCACTAGAGATAAATAGCTTTCTGATATGCTGCAAAAGCAAACATCATCCTGAAGGTGTTAAAACTGGAGCAAAGTTGAAAATATGACAAAGCTATAGAGTGTGATTAGAGGGCTAGAAAATATGAATTCTGAGTCAAGATTGAAAGAACTGGCTTTCTTCAGTGCATGAAAGTCTGACAGGAAGCGCAATCACACCCCTGAAATATGTAAAAGGGCATGCAAAGGGACAGGTAATATTTTTTTCCTTGTCTGGGGAATAGGACAAGTAATACACTTGATTTACAACAAGGATGATTCATGTTTGACATTATGAAAACTTTTGTATGAAAAGGACAGTTAAGCACCACAAATAGATCACTTTGGAGAACACTCAAATCTTGAGTAATAGAGCCTTCTCAGAGCAAGTGAGGTGAACCTCTTCAGGGCCGGTGAATTAGAGTCAGATTTGCCTTAGGTAGATGAAGGCAAATTAACGACCTCCCAGAAATTCTGTTTCCTTGCAATACACATTTCTTTGCCCAATTTTTTTACTGCTGTAGATAAAGTTACGTGGGAGCACATTCATCTGAATATATTAGGAGCAAAACCTGAACATAATGAAATACTCAGTGTTTCCTTGAAATCACTATGCTAAAGTTAAGTTTAATCACTCTGAAGCTTTAATTCATACACCATACATAAAGAACATATCACTGAATAGAAATTATAGTAAATATCTGTAAAGGTGGATAACATGAATTTGTGGGAAAAAGTCAGCACCTGAAAATTCAAAGAATCCCCCTGAGAGTAGTGTTATTTAGGTGGGGGAATAAGTAATTATACTGCTGAGTCTGAGAACAGGTCACATGATTTGTGTACCCTATCTTGGTAAAAGCGTGTGTATACAGAAAGACTAATCTTATCAAAACTGCATAGAAATAAATGCTTACATTTTGCTTCCAGTTTCAAAATATTTAGCTCTTACGAGAGAGAGGTTGGACACCTCATAGGAACTCATGATCTTGTCAGAAACCTTTTGTTTTCTAGAGAAATATCCCAATTCCCATAAAACTTTCCATACGAAGATGTCCTTCTGTTCAAGAACTGTGGTCAGAGACACGCATCTGCACCACGACCCAGAGCAAGCCTATGAACTCCAACCGCCAGCATCTGCTGGGCTGATAACTACTCTGAGATGTACCTGCCTCTCTTAAATGAGCTCCCACATCTTTTCCCTCAATGACAAAAATTGGTTTCCACACAGCTCTTTTCTGAATTTCCTTCAAACACGAGGCACTCTCTGAGTGTTTTAGCCTGCCTTTTGTTCTTTGCAGTGTTCCACCTATTTACAGATTTATCTAGCTACTTGATCATGGCTGATTTTGCATTCCTAATAATGGAAACGTTTACCTTATCGCTTTCAAGCACCGTTCAGCATTTATTGGGTTTTAAGGGAAGCTGAATCCTGCCACCTTGTGCTCAAGAAAATTAGCACACCTTTTTGTTTTTGGAAGGAGTGAAAAAAGAGAAAAGGGGAAGGAAAAGTTGACTAACTACCATGTTTCTATTAAACAAGGAATAAAACGGGGCTCTGAGTATACAGTGATTGGGTCCAGTTCGATATTGCCTGGGATGTCTACCTGAGATTTTTTTAAAAGGACAGTCAGTCTTCTAGGGACGCTGTTCACACCGAACGCTGCAACACCAGGGAGTGTTGCTTTTCATATCCCTACAAAATGTCGAAGTCCCCCATGCCACGCTCATGCCCTTATGAGGGCAAGACATTTAGCTAGCCTCTTGTCCCATAGCCTGTGTTTGTGTGATGGCTGCTGGTATTAATCACAGAGTTCCTGGTTACTCTTGGTCACATTTGTTTGCTATAAGAGCAGTGCTGCTTTCTTTTCATCAATAAGCAGTCACATCATAGAGTGGAGGGAAAGACCCTTTTCATTTATAAAAAAAAAGTTAGTATTTCTTGGGGGAATGGTAAAAGTAGTGATTGTAAGGAGCATGGTTCTCCCTTTTTTGCTGAAGTCCAAGGCAGCATTCTTTTTTTCCGGCTGACAGGGCTCCACAAGTAGCTTCCTGGTAATGTGTGAGTGCAATCATCCTGAAGGTGGTCAAACTAGAACAAAAACTTGAAAAGGTATCTTCTTCCACCATGTGCTTAACTGCCCCCCCTCTGTGTCACTGCAGGCTCTTATCCCAACATCAGTCTATTTTTTCCACCACACTTGTCAGTCTCTCTGCAGCCAGCCAAACTGGGCAGCTTGTTTCTGCAACTATCCAGTTATCACCTTATGGACAACTGAAAGCAAAGATAAATTATGTGCCTACCGGTAAGACTTCAGCAACAGGGATCCCAAAGCAACTGATCAGCCCTGATGTCTTGCTGGGTTATTTCAAACAGTGTTTGTTCAGGTTAAGTTTGCATTAATGGCATGGACTTGTTCAGTTTCACAGAAATTGTTTTTTCCTCAGATGATCTAGCTGTCTATATGTCTGTTTGCACACATATATTTTGTTGTGCAAATCATACTTGTCTTTCTGATTGGGAGGGTTCAACAGGTGGAAAATGGCAACATAATAAAAATCTGTCAGTCAGTTGTCAGTTTTCTTCCAGTTTAATGGGAGAAAATGGTAGGATTTTTTTGCCACAATGAGCACATGATATTTTGAATCCTCCTTTACAGCAGTCAATGAACAAGAAGAGAAAGAAAAAAAAAAGGACTCCCCAAAACCCAGTCTCCAGGACACTAATTAAAAAGATCCAAAATCATCTGAAAATTTAGCTATTGGAACATTGCAAGCTAGCTTCACTTGGCATTACAAATTGCTGAGTTACTGCTACTCTTGTCATTTATATGCACAGGGACTACATAACATGAATATGCATTGCTCATGATTATGATTTATGACTCCTCGTCCTTTCAGGCTGTGGGAAATACACTAACCTGGAGAAAGAAAGCTCTGTAATTTATTGCTCAAGATAGACATAATTTAATTTATGATGCAGTTATGCTTGTCATGGCTATGCTAGCATTTCATTCAAACAAAGGGCAAATCGCATTATAAGGCCTGTTTCTCCAAGGGAAAATGCTGCTTGTACAGTTGTGTTCATTGTTGATGGCGTGCAAAGGACATCGTAATTCTGTTCCAAAACTACTGATGATGTCTGAGCATGCCTCTTGTCACAATGACATAGGTAACAGCCGTGAGCAGTGATAAGCAATCAAAGTAGTAGAGACCTGGAAGGTTAGAAATCAATTACTTCCAGCTGATCAGTTTAGGACTGAGAGATCCTGATGGCTGGTACAGCAACTGTAACTGGAGGTCATTACTCCACTTATGGATAATATACTGTGAATGTCTTGATAAATCTAATCTTCTAACTGAAAATCACGTTTATGGGAGCATTCTTAATTTTTCTTTCCCTTTCTTAAGAACATTGGTACTAGAGGCAATACTATGTAAATGTAGTATTTGTTAACAGCTTCTCTCTCCTTTTCGTCTCTCCCTGTCTACCTTTCCCCTCCGCAACACGCAGATTTGGTCACAGGGCATGAGGGACTCTTACATAATGTTTAGGTTTCTATGGTACTTCCCCTCAGTTTCCCACAGCAACCATACAGAGCAGGAGACATTTTAAGATGTACCATCATCATCACTTATAAATCCTTTTCCCAAGATTCAGATAACATTGGTTTTTCACACGGCCATGTCCAGTTAAGACAGAGGCACCATTTGGTTCAGTTTTCTGAAGTTCAGCAAACAATGTTGCCTTGTGGTTTGGCAACATCTGGATCAAAGACAGAGCTGATAATCACCATTCTCTTCACAGAGAATGCAATAAAAGTTTAAACTATGAGAACATTTGGGTTTTGAAAGTTTTAGCTTAAACCAATCTCGCTATTTTTGCTACCCTCTTTAAATGTCTAGTTAAGGCAGTGTCCAGCTTGCTGTCTAAGCAGCTGGACCAATTGCATGAAGCATATTATGTACAGTTCAGCGCAGAAAGCAGTCTCTTGACTGTTAACGGTATTTACAGCAATTTAAGGTGAATTCACCTTACAATTTAGGTTCTGATGCTGAAGTCAGTGAAATATTTTTATTATCTTATCTGAAGCTTACCCATTAAGCACAGCTTAGTTCTTAGCAGTTAAATTCTGTTTGAGTTGTACTTTTTTGCTTTGGCCTTATGTTCCATGTGTTAGCCTGAAGTGATAATGTAGCAAAAGTTTATACCTACTTTCAGTAGAATTCACTTTAAGTTTTTTTAGGGATTATCTTTTTTAGATTTATGAAAATTCTTGTTAATGTATTCTATTCATGTCCAAAATATCTGATTTTGTTCTCTTCCTATGCTGCTGCTTTTTTTTTTAACATGGTATGTTGATGCCTGAACTTTCACTAAATATATTTTTCATTCGAACATTTTATCCAAGAATTACAGAGCGAAAAAGAACCTTCTATTAAGGTTGCCAATATAAAGCATTTAAACTTGCTTTTCCTCCGTCTTTTGCAGTTTCATTACATAGCCTACCTGAAGGGCGACTTCTCTCCTCAGAGACTGGTGCTTTTACTTGTCTTTTACATAGACAGTGCTTTTTGGGATCTGTTCCCATTAGAAGTACCTCTTAATTGCTTCTCTTTCTTCCTGGGCCTCTACTGTCAGATACCACACCTCAGTCATGTCACAGGGGTTCTTCTAAATTTTTTAGGTAAATACAAGTATAGGGGTGGAGTAACTGACAACACTGGTGACACATCATCACCTCTCAGTTTTTTGCTAGATCTTTTCTCTTTTCAGCTATTTCAGAATTTCAGGCTATTCCAGCTGAAGAGACAAGTAGATGGAATAACAGGAGAGGAACTCACCCTATGACAGGGAAAGAGGAACAAGTACTGTGGATTCATTGCTCCCCACACCTAAGAGATGAATTTGGCATTACTCCTCATGAGTACTGTTGGGTACTCCTCTTTGCTTTGCCTCTGGAGCAAGAATTCTCTGATTTGGTAAGTAATTTTGTCAGTAATTTTGTCCCACAATGAGAAAAGAAGCCAAAAAAAGCCAGATGCTTTAAACTTGTTAATATCAAACAAACAGGTTTTCTTAGCTGTGCCCATTTTAATCTGCTTTTGAAGACATCTCCTCAAGAAAGATCATCTTCTGAAGAAGATACATTTTCTTTAGCAACAGAGACAGACTTTAGTGTCAAAATTCATCTTATTACATGTAGAAATTCACAGTATAACTCTATGTTCCTTTTATATTTAGTCGTGAGAAATAGACAATGGCTGACATATCTCATCCTACAGTAAAGTCTGACCAGATCACATGGATCATTTCCTGGAAGTACCTGTTTATAGGGTTCATGTTATAGGAGGGATGGCCGAGGAGCATCCTGGGAAATGAAGTCTCCTATGTACTCCAGCACACATGGGCAGTGGAGTACTCTGTGATTGGTTGGTAGAATCACGTGTTGTGACGTGTACTTTCAAAGTGCATATAAAAGTCGTTTGTCTCTAATAAATGGATCTGGTTGCTGAACCCTCAACCGGCTGGGTCCATACGGATTTATTACTTATTATATTAATAAACTACCACACATGGCACACGAAATGGGACTTCCCTTGTACCAGGGGTGAATGGGGACTGCCCTGTATCAGGGTAATTGCAGTAGCGTTTGGGGCTAGCTTGTTTTAAAAGCTAAAACAACGCTTTCCGAAGAAAAAATTCAGGCGTCGGGAGACCAGCACAGCAGGACTGCGGGAAGGAGCTCTGAAAACTGAAGTTGCATGCACCAAGGTACACCAAGGAAAAAAGGCAGCAGAGAAATCAAGGTAAGAAGCCAGCATGGGAGGTTCAAACTCCAGGGAGATAGACAAGGACACAGAAGCTGTGTGCCTATTATTAAGACAATATTCCACAGAAATAATGCAAGCTAATGTGATTGAACTGTTGCAATGGATAAGAGTAGTTGCACCAGGGCTTCCAGTGATTGGAGCCTTAAATATAACCACCTGGCAAAGGACCGGGAGAAAAATGAGAGAAAGATCAATGTTCAGTGATGTAGAAGCCTTTAAATGCTTACCTACCTGGACACAAGTTATGAATGCTCTGCAAATTGCTCAAAGAAAGCAAAATCCCTCCATAGAGACAAACATCAATTTTCCTGTACCCCCTACTAATGCTGCTAGGCATAGGTATTCCCCAGAGATCAGGATTACAGACAGGAGTGAGGGAGAACCGCAGGCAATGCAAGAGGAAGGTAGGTGAGAGGACTTAGTAATGGACTTGAGTTGGACTTTCCATGGGCAGGAACGGGAGGGGAACAATGTAAGTTATGGCTCTAGTCTGAGTTTTCGCGCACACGCGGGTTGTGATGATGGGGCACGAAATTCAAACTGTGGAGCCGTTACAGAGGAGCAGTTTTTGAATTCCCACTGTGGCGTGGGGGAGGGGATCCCAGACAACTCACCCCCTTCGGTCACTGATGAGTCACGGCCACGTGGCGAGCAGATCGCTGCATGGGCGCTGCCATCTCACACGGTCAGGGGACCAGAACTCGGGTCGTCTCTTCCAGCCCTGCAGCCATCTTGTCCTAACCGTGTGAACAAGGAAGGTTTGCCTCTTCCATCACAACAGCCATCTTCTCGCATGCCTCTACTAGGAGTTGAATGTGTTGGTACAGCGGGTGGTGAGGCATCGGAAGATGCAGGAGAGAAATCTGCTGTGGTTCCTCTGGGTGAGGACGAGTGTGTGCGAGCGGGTACATCAGTAAGCCAGTGGGAAAGGTGTCGAGAGGAAGTGATGCGGATTGGAAGGTTATAAATGCGCGTCATTTACCAGCCCTGGCAAAACCCTCAATTTCAGTCTGCCTTATGACGTAACTAAGGAGTTGAGGCAAATTGTTAAATTAAGTGGCGTTTCCTCGTCTCATATGTTTTCGTATTTGGAGACACTGAGTACTACATATGTTTTTACCCCCCAAGATTGGAAGAAGTTGTAAAAGATGATTTTAACAACAACCTAGTACAGCATCTGGCTTACTGACTTCCGGGAGAATTGCACAGCTAATGCAAATGATCTTAGCAGCTTGCAGGCAGGTGTGACTTTAATCATTTGATGGGGGAGGGAGCCTACACGGCACCCGAATCCCAGGTTGGTTACCCTCGAGAGATATAAGAGGTAATCACAAAAATGGCTTTAAAGGCAGTAAGGAGGCTTCCTAACACAGACAGGGATAGTAATTTATCCTTTGCAAAGATCCTATAAGGACCAACAGAGTCCTTCTCACGATTCCTCAATCAGCTGCAGGGTTCATTAAGCAGACAGATAGAAAACGAAGATGCAAGAGAATTGCTTTTCAGGCAGCTTGCCTATGAAAATGCTAACCAGGATTGTCGGCGAGCCTTGCACACCATCCCTGAAAGGGAAGGCTGCACGATTGCTGAGATGGTCCGAGCATGTTAGAATGTCAGATCAGTTGAACATCATACTGCCTCTCTAGCAACAGCCTTAAATGCCCAGCTGAGAATACAGGACGGAGTAAAAGGGAAGGGCATCTGCTACCGATGTGGGGCTGCCGATCATTTCTATAAGAACTGTCCTAGGAAACCCCCTTTGGCAGTATGCCAAAAGTGTCATAAAGGGAAGTAGTGGTCTAGTGAAGGTTGGACTTGAGTCGACCTGAGGTAAAACCCTTCCCGTCAGGAAACTGGAAGCGGAGCGCGAAGCTGCGCGCCCCGGTTCATCAAATGCAGCCCAAGAAAATTGGTTAG
>NW_016690194.1:5056659-5167266 GCF_001604755.1 Lepidothrix coronata | reverse complement strand
CCTGTCAGAAAACTTCACCCTTCAGCTATTATTTACCATTACATGGATGACATCTTAGTAACCACAGCCACAGAGACTGAGTTGTAATCTGTTATAACTGCTCTGACTAATACTGTCCAAGAAGCAGGGTTGCAGGTTGCTCCAGAGAAGATCCAACGATCTCAACCCTGGGCCTATCTTGGATGGAGGATCACGCAGCAGGAAATCACACCCCGGCCACTGATGATCAAGGTAAAAGACACTTTAACCTTTAATGACTTACAGCGACTCTTAGGAGCTATTAACTGGTTAAGGCCTATCTTAGGCTTAACTACAGAGGAGCTTCATCCTCTTTTTGAACTGCTCAAAGGCGATCCATATCTAACATCCATTCAGTTCTTAACTGCAGAGGCAAAGCAGGCCTTAAAGACATGTTCTCAGGTGATTGAGAATAGACAAGGCAGAAGATGAAATCCTGACCTTCACATTTGCCTTGCACTTGTTCCTAGCAGGTTCCAGCCATTTGCAGTTTTGTTCCAGTGGGATCAGGCCAAATCTGATCCCCTTAGGATCCTAGAGTGGCTGTTTCTGCCCCACTCACCACCAAAGACTGTGTGAACAAATGTTTGTTAAGCTTATCATTAAAGGCAGAGGACACCTACAGGAGCTGGATGGACAGGATCCTGCAACCATCTACATCCCAGCGACGAAACACAACTCGACTGGCTACTGGCAGAAGATGCTGGATTCCAGACAGCCTTGGCAGGCTATCATAGTGACATTTCAATTCATTATCCTAAGCACAGATTTTGGGCAGAAATGGGTAACCTACCCTTAAGAGCCACACACCGATGTCGACACCAACCAGTAAACGGCCTTACTGTCTTTACTGACACATCTGGGCAGCCCAGAAAAGCTGCACTGACATGAGTAAACTTTGTCACAGGACAGTGGGACAGAGGTACAGACCATAAGCCGTGGCTCAGTACAGGTCCTAGAACTCGCAGCCATTCGTATTGCCTTTGAACTGTTTTGTGATCAGCCAATTAACATTGCCACAGATTCGTGTTATGCAGCAGGTTTAGTCTCACATCTCGAGGCTTCCTTTCTTTGAGATGTTACTAGTCCCCACTTATTTGCTGAGATACGTACTGTATGGTTTCTTGTTAACCATAGAAAATTTGACTTCTGTGTAATGCGTGTTCTTTCGCATACAGAAATGCCAGGGCCCATAGCAGAAGGTAACCAAAGAGCTGATGCTGCTGTTATGATTGTCATAGTACCCAGAATTCTGGAGCAAGCTAAATTGTCTCATACCTTTTTCCATCAGAACGCACGTTCTCTAAAAAGACAATTTCAGATCATCATTAACCAAGCTCGAGACATAACCGTGTCATGTCCAGACTGCCAACAAATTACTCCAATGCCATCCCAGGAAGGAGTTAACCCCAGCGGACTGATAGCCAATGAGATGTGGCAGACAGACATCACACATATAGCTGAGTTTGGTTGACTAAAATATGTCCATGTTACAGTTGACACGCATTCCAGATATATAACTGCCACTGCACATACTGGGGAAAAGGCAAAAGATGTCATAAGGCACTGGCTTAACTGTTTTGCAACATTAGGAACCCCGAAAAAGATAAAGACTGACTATGGTCCTGCTTACAATTCAGCAAAAGTCAAAACCTTTCTAACAAACTGGGGAATTTCTCATTCCACAGGCATACCACACTCACCTATGGGACAGGCGATGGTGGAGAGAGAACACCATACCCTAATAGACATGCTGCAAAAACAAAAAGAGAGGGAATCCATCTGTAGCCCACAGGAACGTCTGTGGAAAGTGACATACATATTACACTTCTTAAATTGTGACAGTGCAGACCAAAGTAGATACGAAAGACAACATAGACCTCAAGCATTTTCCTCTCCCAAGCCACCAGTCATGATAAAGAACTTAATATCAGGACAATGAATGGGACCAGTGGATCTTTTAACATGGGGAAGAGGATGTGTTTGCATATCTACAGGTACAAAACTAAAATGGATTCCTTCCAGGTGTGTCAAACCTTATGTAGGTACACCTTCACAGCAGGAGCAAGAGCCAGAGGTGACAACCCTTTGGTTGTCACCGAAGACACGGACAAAGACACATAACTGTTGACTATTGCTGAGATTGACCTGTGTGGCTAAAATACAGAAACCTAATAAAAATCATAAATATGCATGAGAAGAGAGAGAGAGACGGCTGTCTGCATGAATGTCTATAAGTGAATGAAAGAGAATTGTGTGGATATAGGATTATATGTGAGTGTATAAGCACTTTAAACCCAATAAGCCTTAAAAAGGCTGCACTTACAAGACAGCTCTACCTCAACTACATGATCGCATTAGAAAAAACTCAGTACACAACACTCATCCCCCAAAACCCCTTTTGTTGAAATAAAGTTGAATTATCCCTGTTCTACGCAGACCCTAGAAAAGTAGAGGTCGATATTTCACCCAGTTACATAAAAAAACCTCAGATTAATAAAGTTGTTTTTCATTCCAGTTGCATACAAACTGTTAGAAAATAAAAGTTTGAGATTATATCAAACAATTTCAAAAGGTTAGAAGAAAAGTTCAAATAAATCTACTTGTTAAAGAACCAGGGTAAAGCATTGAGCTGGGTCACTGTTAAAAAGGGTTCAAAAGGTTTAAAAATGTACTGTTCTACAATATGCACTGTTCTGTAATCCATCACAATAATAAAAAAACGGGGGAGATGTGGGATTCATGTTATAGGAGGGATGCCCAAGGAGCATCCTGGGAAGTGAAGTCTCCTATGTACTCTAGCACACATGGGCAGTGGAGTACTCTGTATGATTGGTTGGTAGAATCACGTGTTGTGACGTGTACTTTCAAAGTGCATATAAAAGTTGTTTGTCTCTAATAAATGGATCTGGTTGCTGAACCCTCAACCGACTGGGTCCATGCAGGTTTATTAGTTGTTATATCAATTAACCACCACACCTGTTTCTCTAATGACTGCAAAGGGACTATATCAATGTGGAAGTTTTTATTCCAAATACATGTATTTAAGTGGATATTGGTCCTAAAGGGATTTCTATCTTTGATTGATTCATTGGGAAAATCTGTTGATGTCCCTGCAAAAATTTGGAGACCACAAGCACTACAGACAAAACTACCTCAACTCCTTGATCTCACTGTCCTACAAAAAGATATTTCTTGATTACAAGCCCTGGTCATCTTTTAGGTCTGTCAAGGAAGTATAAAAGGCTTGGAAGAACATTGTCCAGAAAAACAGTGAGCAAAACCTCTTGCAATTTCAAGTGTATAATATACCAATACAGTTTATATATCTACAAGGTTAATTTCATTGACCAATAGACAGTAACACTTAGTTTTCATCTTGACTCAAGCAGATGATTGTTTCTTCAGCATGTCGACTTGTAGTGGAACTGTTTTGCCAAGGATGTAGCTGTTCAACAACAACAGTAAGAGTCCGTTTTCTGTAACACACACTCCCTTTTATCTGAGTCCAGTTTTTTCCTTTGGTGTCTCTGCTTGGGCACTCTTGTGCTCTTGGAGTAATTGACTGGAGTTTTCTTGCTGAATCTCAGCTACTCAAATCCTTTACCTTGTCTTGGTCAATGAAGACACAGTTTATCCTTGTGAAATGAAGCCAGTTCTGAAATCTATCCTAGAAGGTCATGTTCTTGTTGCCCACTCCTGTTAGTTTCATTACCTACTGCAGGAATCTTTTCTTTCCCTGTACTGTCCTCACCAGTGTTCAAAATCTCACAATTCATTTTCTTATAGCTCCTATAGTTGAGACACCTTCTGTGCAGCATTTTTCTTCTTCGCACATGATCGTGACTCATCAGAGTTTTGTGCAGTCATATTGGTGATGTATTTATACAAAATTCCTAGTATTTTGCAGGTAAGTATTATTTTCTAAAGCCACAGTTTACAAATTGCCAAATCCAATTCATGTGCTGGTTTTGTCCTTTAATGCAGGTACAAGTTACTCACAGTCAGATGTACTCTGACTTTTGGCAACCACAGTTGCTGAGCCAGTTCGGATTCTGCTACACTTACAGGGCTTTCACCAAGACTGAGACAGGTGCCACTGCTGTTCATGTGACTAGACTTAGAGACTAAGGTGCTTATGTTCAAAAAGAGCAGTGATTTTTTTTCCTTCATTTCTTTAAAGGAAAGGGTCTTATGTCCCACTTCATGTTGCATATATATCCATATTAGCACTTCTATAGAGGCTCAGGAGAAGTCACTGAGAACTAGCTAGTCTTCCTTCCCATCACTATCACAGAATCACAGAACATGGTGACTTGGAAGGGACCCACAAAGATCATTGAGTCCAACTCCTGACCATGCACAGGACCATCCCCAAGAGTCACACCATGTGCCTGAGAGCATCGCTCAAACACTTCTTGAATTCTGTGAGGCTTGGTGCTGTGATCACTTCCCTGGGGAGCCTGTTCCAGTGCCCAACCACCCTCTCGGTGAAGAACTTTTTCCTAATATCCAACCTAAACCTCCTCTGACAGAACTTCAGGCCGTTCCCTTCGGTCCTGTCCCTGGTCACCATAGAGAAGAGATCAGTGCCTGGCCCTCCTCTTCCCTTAGTGAGGATGTTGAAGAGCATGATGAGGTCTCCCCTCAGTCTCCTCTTCTCCAGCTGAACAGAACAAGTGACCTCAGCTGCTCCTCATACAGTTTCCCCTCAAGGCCCTTCACCATCTTCATGGCTTCCTTTGAACGCTCACTAAAAACTTAATATTTTTCTTCTATTGTGGTGCCCCAAACTGCACACAATATTCAAGGTGAGGCCTCACCAGTGCAGAGCAGAGTGGGACAATCCCCTCCCTCGACCAGCTGGCAATGCTGTGCCTGATGCACCCCAGGAAGGCCTGCCTGGCTGCCAGGGCACTGCTGACTCACTATTGTGTCGACTGGATTTGTTTCATGGCATGACTCTTGCGTTGTAGTACCTACAATTTTATTTTTTTTACCTGAGAGGTGACTGGATAGTTGAAGAGATTCCCAGGCCTTCATCCATCCAGGGATTCCAGTCACAAGAGCATGTAGGATGTATACAATTCCTTGCTTTGCTGTTTGAACCAAGAGCAATATTTCTTGAAAGGCAGATGGCCTGATGGCTAAAAGGTTAAAAGCTTTGTTAAACATGTGTATGCATTGCCATTGATTGGGGATTTGATGGTATTGAAGTGCACTTTGAAAGGAAACCACTGATGTAGGGCCCTCTCCATGTCATCCTTACTAAATTCCAGCGTGAAACAACCTTACAGATTGTCAATTTATTAATTGACCACAGAATGTGGGTAAAGGACTGAAGTACATGAATGATAATTACTGTGGTTTGTTAAATCTGGGCACATGAAAGTTCATTGCAGCTTCAGTGTAACTTTCTGTGTAGTGAGAGAATTAACAAAAAGCTGGGGATGAGTTTACACAACACATTTGGTATAGCTGAAAAAAATCTTTTCAAGATTTCTTATTTGTTGTTATTGTTAAAATGTTCAGAGTTTGTTTCAGGAGCTCATTTCACTTGGCAGGCCAGCACAGACTTAGGCATGTGTGAAAAAAGAATGTCACTATTATGAAAAGCAAAGAAGGAAATACTAAGAATATCATCAGTAAGATGATGGGCAAATGTTATATTACCACTAAAATGACATGCAGATTGCACAAGCATTTAAAATCTTGTAGGACTCCCTAATGTTTGCTGTTCTTTTTTGACCTGAAGTTAAAAGAAACAGTTTGCCTTGCTTCTTCAGTTGTACCTGAATTTATAAAATTTGTGATTAATTTTAAAGGTAAGATACAGAAGAATTAAATATAAACAGTGGTAAGACAAATGATAAATAAATGATAGTACAACAAAATGAGTTTGTGATTCAGTTGTTAATAATTTTTTATATAAATAAATCACTTTTGTTAACAAAATGATATAGCTACTAATGTTATTCTTCCCAAGCATATAAACTTTTCTAGTCTAAGAAGCTTATGTAACATATTTATGACATTTAAAGAATTAGTGTGGCAGCACTATATCAGAAGACACTGGTCTGGCTAGTATTTTTAAAAGTTATCTAAGATCACAAAAACACTGAGTGTGTTAATTCTGTTGACCTAGAAATGCAGACCATAAGCACAAGGATGCAAACCCATTAAAGCTAACAAAACAGAAATCACACTGTTCTGCAAACAAAGCAGCATCCATGAAAATATTTTTTGGCTGTTGCTGCTTTTGAATTAAATCGCTGTTCTTGAATACCTGGAATGAATCCTGAGTATTCACACAGTCATATGAAGACCAATGTCTTTATTAAGAACTTGTACAAAAGTGTAAAAATCATGCTGCCCATTATTAAAATGAATGGTATTTCTTCTGCTTCCTAAGATACAATGGTTTTGTGGAGTTACCATGTGCATTAACTTATTTGTCTTCACATCCTGAGCATTTATCCATGTTGATGACTCAGGTAAAATGAGGAAGCTGTTCAATTGCCACTTGAGAGGACTTGGAAAATTATGAGTACATAATTTTGGGGACAAGAAAAAAAATAAATATTGGAAATGCCTCCTACTTAAATCTAAACACAAGGAGACTCCACAAATTCAAGAGTTACAAAGAGATCTGAACAGAACGTAGAGCTGGCTCAACTGTGTTCAGTAGGCAAGGGCAGGGAAGAGCAAAGAGACCATTTGCTTCAGAGTGATAATTATTAGGCTATAGAATGGTGTCCTGTAAGAAAATTTCTAGATGTACCAATACTTGTCACAACTAAAATCATATTAAATAAATCACTATAAACTCTGATGTAAGGAACACAGTTTCACTGGCATGCCAGTATTCTAATATTTTACCTTACTGACACCCAAAATCATAATATCTTATCTTCTGATTTCCAAACCTGTGACCTAGCACTTCTTTTTTGAGTCATTTCCATGTTTGTGTAAATAGAGGGTTGGGTCAAAAGTTGTTTCCCACTGTGCTGAATGAGACTATTTCCAATTTTTTCCTACATTTAAAAATAATAATGTCTGTCTGGAGTAGTGAAAGAAAAAATGAAGAAGCAATTCATATCTCAGAGATCCACTCCCTTTTCTGTGCCATTTCTTTTGTGTCTTCTCTTTATAGAAGACAAAATCTTATCTCCTGAAGCATCCTTTAGCTTTTTACTTATGTGGTATGCATTCGCCCTGATGATTTCAGACACTGTGAAAGTGGATGTACCTAATTGAAAAATTGCTCAGTGGGTCATTGCAGGCACTTAATTGACCATTTGACTTTTAAACTCAATCTTAATCCAAGGAGGTTGATTCTTTTGAGGTTTTGCATGCTTTTTGACTGCAGAGTGTGACAACATTGAGAAATGCAAAGTAACAAGGAAATACAACAGCATTTTGAACCCTGCTTAAAGGAAAACAAAGCAAATAATAAGAGTAGTATGCCAGAGGTAAACACTCACGAGTAACACTCAAGTGCTCTTAATAGAGGCCTGGGGCACTGGAGTAAATCAGGCAGTGCTGAGCCTTCAAAACCGTCTTTCTCAACAGTGTCAGTATCTTTAGGTCTGGCAATAGTAGTGCTATAAACTGTGCTGTCACAAAAAATACAGTAAGACAGAAGGCCTGACTCAACAACAAGTTACTCTATTTTTATGTCATGGTAACTTCTATGGAAACAAGCTGAAGCAATAAGACATAACTGGGGAAACAGAGGTGCTAGTCTAGCTCATCTCAAGGCAAAGATTTCCACTTGCCTGTTTCATTTAGTAAAAACATCTTACTTTGCTGAAACTGAACACCAAACAGTGTTCCATAGCGTATTATCTAAATTACACAATATCTTAAATGTCATAGGAATGATATCCTACCTGTCTTGTTTATGTTTTTATGGAAGTTTTCATCAGGAACTACATTACACACAGTCTTCAAAATATTTTTCTTAGCATGCGAACAAAAGAAGATATACTGTATATACAACTGTATTTGGTTGAGATTCCATATGAAGGCAAGCAATCTTCACAGAACAGTTTTTACTTCTGTTTCAAAATGGAGGCAATTTCTGAAGAAAAGTGGTATCTGAAAATAGGAAAAAGTGTCACTGCTGGATTGCTGAAAGAAGAGGTTGACTGTATGCCATTTAAAGACCTCTAGGAAGGATGAACGTGAATACAAAATACATGTCTTGTAGTAATCCTAGACTTTGTAAATCATTAATGTTGTTACCTGAAAGACCCTGAGTATGTGTTACCTCATACGAGAGGAGACTTCTGCGATCACAGTGAGACACAGATACAGAAAAAATTTGCAGAAGTTTTAGCCATCTAATTATATTTTCTGTGATACTGAACAAATACTGTAGGGATTATCCCTTGTAATTGAAGGCCCTTACTTAAGGCACTGCGTTCCAGGCAATCCTGAAGGTTCACCTGTGTAACCTTTATTCCTGGTGTTGAGTGGTGGGTGACAAGTGCACAACCAGTAGGGCCCATGGGACTTTTTCAGACTCTTTCTTCAGAAAGAGTTTCCAGGATAATAAGCTTGCCCTGTCTGAATCCAGAGGCTCAAAAGTCCCAGTTCCCGTATACAGATTGATGATAAGGCACTCAAATGCAACGTTTAGTAATTTTCCAAGAAAGTATATCTGAGTTCGGAGCCAGGTACCAAACCCAAAACTAGCTGGACCTCTGTGCTTAGATGCATGAGCTGTTTTGTTGGATGTCTTTTGTTTGGGTGGTTGGTTTTGGTTTAATTTTAACTCCTTTTTGCAAGTAAAAGTATTTTCTAAGAGCATTGTTTTGTCTCATGAGTGAAGCCTCTATCTTCAAAGAAAAACATTTCTGCAACTCCTCCTAAAGAGAGGTGTGGTTCTCATCGTATAAAGCCACAGAAAAACAACATTCTTAATTAAATGTGGTGGAGGAAATTCTTTACAAACAACAAGAGTCTTTTCACCAACTTTTTCAGGATCAGAATTGAACTTCAGTCACACAGGACTAGTGTGAAACCAATGAGATTCTCCTGCAAATTTCAGGGGGAATGATGGACTCTATTTCTAAATTTTGCTAGATCTTTGTTATAGGATACACCTGAACTACGAAAAATGAACACCATCTCCACATAGATTGTTACATTTTTCCTCCATCCTTGTGCCTCATTCACCTTCAATACTTAGAAATCATTTGAAACAATTTAAATCTCATTCAGTAAATGGGTTTTCTAATGGCCCATTCCCATGCTTTGTGTGCACACCATTCCTATTATCCTGAGCAAACCAGACCTTGTAACAGTAAAAAACAGAAGTTCCTGTAAGTGTTGATCAGGTTTCTATCTTAAGAGAGCAAACTCATAGAAATTTTTATAACTATATCAAATACTGCTTGCCTGTGCATGCTGTGATTCTCTTTCCTGGATCAGAAGCGTAGAGATTCAGCTCACAGGCTGTGAGCTGGCCTCCTGCACGAAGCTAACATCACAGTTAATTAAAAGAAAGTCACTGTACTACTGGTATTCTTGAGATGAGGCATTAGCGTAACACATCCTGGACAGAATACAACTCCTGCAAATGATACCATAAATTGCTTGGCACAGACACAAGCTCTCATCATTAAGGGAAAGTGCAAGAATGCAATTGGGATTCCTGGTGTAGTGTAAAACTAACGAAAACCTCCAATTATTCAGTCTTCAAGGATGAAAAAGAGGAGACTACGTTAGTGAGTACCTGGTTGCAAGGCGTAAACTGCATCAGATTGCACCAGATGATACTAAGAGGTAGTAGCTGGCACTAATTCCTCACCAGAAATAAAAGTACTTGTGCTTCTCTCATATCTCCACTCTTATGCAACATGATATGTTCATTCATTCATTTCTTGGGATGAGTCTGAGCACAGATGATATATTCGTATTGATTCCTTTATTTTGTTTTTCTAGGCATTTTGTTTAACAGTGGTAGTAAATGGGTGAATAATACTGTCTCTTCTCAGGGAAGTATTCAGGTCCTTTTGCAGCTTTCTGCACTCTCGTTCATTGATGATCCCCTGAACTCTGTTGTTTCTTGTTTTGGATCAGCGCTTCCTGGTAGAGCTGATGTCTGTGACAAGCCTTCTTGACTCTATGATTCCCAGAAAAACGCAGAGAATAGACACCTCAGTGGCTATGACTCAACCTTGAAAGCTACTGCAGGTCCCAGCTCAGAAACTTCTTCCCTTTGGCTTGACTCATCAGCAGTGTAAAACAATCCATGATCTCTGAACACTGCTCCTTATGGCCAAACTGGAAAGAGGAAAGAAAAGAAAAGAAAAGAAAAGAAAAGAAAAGAAAAGAAAAGAAAAGAAAAGAAAAGAAAAGAAAAGAAAAGAAAAGAAAAGAAAGCTCATTTCTGTTTATAATCATGTTTTCACTGGAATAGTGAGAAGTGTTGTTTCTCTGCCATACTTTGCTGGCTTGGGTTGTTTTTTTTTTCAAAAGTCATTTTATGCTCTGAAGTGAATAGAGATTCTAATTTCTAAAGAGAATAAACATATTCTTTTAGGGTTTTTTAGGAAAAAATTGAATAAAGCAGCTCACTAAATAAGTTGGTTCATTTTCCTGGATATACCCCATCTTCTATCTAACATGCAGGGAAAAATTTAATTGCCAAAGCACAGAACATTTAGGTTTTGCTCACTGTTTTTCCTAGTCAATAATTCTGTTAACATGTAAAATATAGCATAATCTCATATCTATAATCATAGGAGCAAATCATAGGTGTATAAATTTTCAGCTTGTTTTCAGTGGGGTAGTAAAGCATAACTAGTTCTTCTGCATTACAGATTAGATTGGACTGATTAGGAACACCTATGACTCACACTCTTGCTCTTTGGTGCATCCATTTAGGGGAATGCTAGATCCCTTGAGCCATCTCTTGCTCAGAAACTACAGGCATACTTTCGAGCTATTCTGCCAGCACATGAACTACAGACACTGGAGAGCACCAAGAATGTCCTCCACATATATGGTTCTGGTGTCTGAAAAGGAAATCTGAGGCATAGTTTATCCCAGGAAGTCTGAGTAGCTGGGGTCCTCCAGATTCAGCTAAGAGATCTGGAATGACAGTCAATATTTTTTCTCAAATCCTAACAGTAGCTGAGGGGTGCTGCAGTCCTTCAAGCCTGTGATGTTAGACCTCTCTGTATTTCCTTATATCATTTGTAGCTGTGTGGACCAGTTCAAGATGAGGAGAATGAACTGAAAAGGAAGGAGGGGCATATTGTAAATTAGCAACTTCGTCTTATGTTGTTAAAGCTTTGGATATCTACAGTTGTTCAGAGAGGGAAAAGAGAAGTTGCACAGCTTTTTTAAAAGCACATAGAAAATTATATTGCTACTTATTTGAAAGAAAATCATAAAAAAGAAGTTTCATAAACTATAATGTAGACATAGCAAATACATTTTAAGAGATTTATATTTTCAAAACAGGCTTTGACTCTGTGATTCACTTGAGTGAGGCAAAGTTGCTGTTCTGCCACACCAAATTCCTGTACTTATGGGATTTAATAGATAAAATTGAAACAGGGTGAAAAAGAAGAAAACAATTAATTCAAAGTTGTACTTTAAACAGAGCAGCACATTTAGGGTTTTTTCCTAAACTTCACAACTGTAACACAGTATAAAACTGCTAAAAGTCAAATTCACCCTACCAGGTAACCAGCTTCTCACTTCTACATTAGAATCACAGCCAGGTGATGAGTCCAGTCAAAATGCCCAGAGATCTCAAACTGCTGATAATTCAATCAGAATTTCTTGACAGCTTTGCTTTGCAAATTCATTACAGCTTTCTGCAAGAAACAAGAGAAGAAAGACAGTATTTCAAGGTCCTTTTCTTTATTTTTCTGTCCTCTGCTTCCATTTCTCTCAAATGTCTTTGTTGTGTTTTTTGACGTCTGGAGGGGTTTTTTGTGGGTTTGGGCTTGGTGTGGTTTTGTCTGGTTGGCTGGTTTTGGTTGTTGTTGTTGTTGTTGTTGTTGTTGTTAGGGTGGGGGGATTAACTATGATTCCTGTAGCTAGTTAATTTCCACCTTTCATTTTCCCAATATCTTTCACCTAGATGAAAAGTTGGCCCCAATTTTTTGGAAACTTCTAAGAGATCACTTAACTAGCATTTAGAATACCTAGAAATAGTGGCCAAAAAATACAAATCAGAAGCACTTGGGACTTCTAATAAAATATTTAAAACAAAGTGTGAAATCATATTAGCTTGTTTTCAGATGAGATCCAGAAAGTTCAACACAGTCCATGCTCTGTGTACATATTTATTCTTGTTAAAAATTTAAAAGGCAAGCTTTTAATGTCTTAGAATTAATTTAAGTTGTAGGCAGTCTGTAAAACAATCAGAGAGATGCTATTAAAAGTATATTAATAATAAAACAGGTGCTTTAAAGAAAACCTAATGTCAACCTAAGTCCACTTTACATTCCATAGAGCAGGCCTGGCTGAGGATTACTGAGAATTTAAGAGTAGAGCTTTGGGTGGAAAATTCTAACTTTTCACTAAAAAAACAAGGCTTGAGTATCCTGTTTAGTTATTTTTTAAGAAGCAAATGCCACTTTGGTCTTTGATTTAACTCCTGAAATCAGTTAGTGTAGTCATAATTAACTTCTAAAGAACATCGAGACACAATTATTAAATAATCAGCTGTGAAGGATCAAACAATAGCATCTAAGCTGGACAGAAGCTTTTTTCTGTCAGAAGTTATTAAAAACGAAAGAGAAGATGTGATTGCTGACCCCCTGTAGTTTCAGCAGCAAGAATGTTTGCAGAAACAAGGCTTCACTCCAGATAGTCCAGGGTCTGAATACCATCCTGGTGTAGTATACTCTTAGCAGAATCATCTTCAGGCATGGCCACATCTGCATTTACTCTAGTGCCAGGACATAAGTGAAAATTTTTAAAGATGGCTTTAGAGCCAATAGTATAACTTAGAAACACCTACTGTGTCCCACTAGCTTGCCAGCTACCTTAGCTTTAGTAAAGGTGCTCTATTTTAAGATATTAAAACTTCATGAAAATCCTACAGTAGATTTGAATAGAATACACTGATCATTTCCTGTATCTGTACTACCTATTTTGTGACACCCAACCTTGCCAATACCACACATGCCCATGTAACTTCAGGAATACGTATACAGCTGTAGAGATGGACCAATAGCAACTTCATATCCATTCTAAAAAAAAGTTTCTGCATTATTGATAGAACTTCTCTTTTTGTAGCTGAAACTGACAACTGACTTCAAAAAATATTAATTTAAAGTATGTATAAGTTCATGATTACTATCTTTAAATCTGCAGATGTCTCTGTTTTTTTCAGATTTTTACAGACCTATCAGCTCAGTTTGTTGTTCCCAGTTATATCAGCTTATGGAGCACAAGCATGGGACAGTTGTGCTCAAATACCTATAAAGTTTATGACAAACACTGAAGCAAAAATTTATCTTTGGCAATTACAGAAAATAAAGCCAAAATATCAATACTTCCCTTTCTAAAAAAGGCTGGATCCATCTCAGTCTCAGAATCAAAGTTGCTTCTTAAGTTGCAGAGATGCCTACTCGTCAAACATACATGAAATAAGCATACATTAAATTCTTACATCCCAGGTTTTCTTTAAGGGCTTCACTGAAATTACTTATCATGTTTGTAGGTCCACACTGCCTCAGGCCTGTGGAAATGGAATACACACAGATGTGGCCTTTAATAAACATAGATTTATATCCTGCTTCTCTAGTAATAGCTTTAAAAAGCAATACAAACTAGGTACATACTTCTAAAACTATTGGACAGTCTCCAGCTGACCCATGGTAGCTTCTGTTTTACAGTAAAAATACTCTTCAGTTCTCAGACCAGTAGACAGTCATAAATTGATTTCTCATCTTCTTTCATGTCTAATATGTTTACTACAGAAGCAGCAGTTGAAGGTAGATACAAAACTCAGGCATGAGCCCAGGACCCTCCATGACACGCAGAAAAAAAAATCTCTTCTCCCACAAGTATGTTTAAGACCTCTTCCACCCTGGATGAAGAGAGAGGCCCTCCAGTGAACTTTCCACAGTAGCCTTATCTTCTGCTCCAGCACAATCTGTTGAATTTGCACAGTCCATGAACTAAAGACCAGACAGAGCCAAGGGCAGCAGAGATCATTCTAAAAAAATCCCACTTCATGTTATTCCACATTGCCACAACTCTTTGCACTGAACTGGGGATTGAGGAGCATAGAATATATGACTGGGTTCTTAACTGGTGAGGCCACTGCTTCTGCTAGCCATGCTGTGCTGCCTTGCTGCTGGCTCACCTTGCTGTGTGGAGCAGCCAACTTCCCTGCTTTGATGGTTAGTGCAACATGGGGTCTCTCCTCAGCACGGGGTCGGGACATAGCCAGGTAAAAACACAGAGCATGGAGGAAGGACAAGCTCCAGGATCCAGCCATATAGATAAAGAAAAAAACCCAAACTCATTGTCAGAGGTAGCAGCTGCCTCTTCAGTGACCTTCACTTCTTGATGGTGGCTGAGAAGAATGATGCATAAACTTTGGAGTGAGCCTCTGGGCTGTGATCTAAAATACAGGAAATATAGGAAGATGGGGTACTGAGCAGCTTTGTTAGCATCACAAGAACTCTGGTGCCTACCATATCCACATTTAATAGCAGCATTGTAGAAAATATTTATACCTTATTTCACACTTATTTGTTTTCAGAGAAGAACAAGGAAAGAGGTGCTGGACTCTCTTCAGATCAGAGGCTAGCAAGCTAGAAAGGAGAGGGAGGGTCCTAGGAAATCCTGTTCATATCAATAAAATGTTGAACATCAGTATGTAGGGTTTGCAATTGTGACAGATCAAATCATATACCATAATCTGTGATGATCTCTTTCTCTAACTCCCCACTGAATGATATTAGTTGCACAGCCAGCTATCACTGATGGCAAGGCACTCCAAGAAAGGTTTAACAGATAAAGTGACAGATGCTTTGCCAAGTACCTGCTATTTCAGGAATTGCTAAACACTTAGTTGCACAAGCAATCTTTGAGTTATTGGACTTAAATTAGAAACAAAGCCAAAGACAAAGGCCCTGAAAGGCAGTTTAAAACAAAGAAGGAATTGTAAGTTCAGCAATGTAGGCTGAACGTCCCAGAGAGGGAACCTAAACTTTCTATTGATTTCAAATGCAGAGCTTCTTTCCAGAGCATCTCTATCCTCTGCTTTTTTGGGGCATCATTTGACTGTCTTCAGAGTTTGTGTGTTCTCAGATCTCTCACTTTCCCTCACTTGGAAAGGAACAGCAGGGTCTGGCAAGTACACCACCTCTTCAGTGCATTTTTTAGAGTGGCTTTATTTACAGGCTGATACCAATAGGTAATGTCAGAATGGGAGGCAGTCCTAGGGACTTTAATGGGTCAGGCAAAAGAACTCATATTGCCTCTGGATCTGAGGACGGAGAGAATTGCTCTTTAGAGACACAGAAATATTTGGGGATTCAGTAAATTATACAATCACACTTAGGAAAAATAGTAGAGGCTCCATTTTTCATCCTTTGAACAGAACAGGAACATGTACACAAGTGCAACTTCACAGAACTAGAATTTTCTAAGTTGGTTAGGGTTTATGTGCAATTTATGTGTATGTTTGTATTTTTAAATCCATATTTTTCCATTTTCTATAGCCAAAGAAATCTGAAAAGTATAAGATGTTTTTGAAGGACCTCTTCCCCTGGGTCACCCTTTACTCCCACGCTGAATGTCAAACACTTGTGGGCTGTGATGGGGTAGGCACAGGCTTTGGTAGTGGGATATCTAAACAAATACACTCCCCCTGCCTCCTGCTGTCCTTCAGGTCACTTCTTTCATACTGTATCTGAGACATTGTGACACTTTATGTCAATGGCATTTTTAGCTGAGGTGGGTTTTGTTAGGCTTGAAGAGAGGAAGTTACAATCTCTTGGGGATTAATCCAGCACTATTGCCATTTAAATGGGAGAACTTCAGGATATAGTGTAGTCACAAGTCACCTTTCAGGAGTTGTATTCTACATTTATGGAGGGAAAAGAGAGAAATGAGGCATTCATACAAAAATCTGTTCTAGTGAAATGCAAAACCAAAAAAACCAAACAAACCTGGTTGATCTTTTCCTGGACTGCATTACATGCTGCTATTTACATGAGGATTGGAGACTTTATCTGCAGCTTACATCTATAAGAATTTCCATGAGAGTTTTTAGAACACAGGGATGTGATAGCAAAAAAAGAAAAACAATTGTTTTTAATTAAAATAAGTTTTATTTAAACCTAAAACTGAAGAAGAACGGCTTTTGGGTTTGTGCATAAAAGACTCTGAAAATGGCAGGGGAAAATTATTTTCAGGCATATGATAGCAATGCAATTGCAATTATATAACAAGGATGCAAACTGAAGAAAGGTTTGAGTTTTCTTCATCAGAGTAAATAGATGAGTCTGGCTGAAGCTGTCTTTCTAAGCACAAAGCACACATACACAAGATTTATAAGGCATGAACTCAAGGAAAAAGACAGTCTTTGATCTTTCTAGATAACAGCTTTCATTTAGAGTTATAAAAAAAAATCTAGTCTGATCTTTACTCAGTATTCATTTGCTAATTATTACTAATTATAGCACATTTCAAATGTTTTTAATAGGTTTTTATGTATCACAGGTATCCTGTAGAGCTATTTTCTTCTCATTTGCTCTTTTCTTAATTTTGCTAGTAAATCCAAGAGAAACTGGATGATCTAAAAAACACAGGTAGAACTTTACAGCAGGAAGCACTTGTACTGAAATTTAACCCCCTTATAGATTCTAGGAGTCTTTCTGTTTGCTGTAAAAAAAAAACCTAACCAAAAATCCTGTGAAAAAATTGAATGACAACAGAAGCCTGAAGACATACATGACACTCTTGGAAGACCATTAACTTGGCAGCTTCACTTTCTTTTCTGAAAGTCAATGAAATTCCCAAATTCTAAACTAATGCAAAACTTTACCTTTCTTATATATTGACTCTGCCCCTCTATGCTTCTTTGCTTTTTCCCTCTTCATCACCCATCTCAGTTATGTCTTTTTCAGTTCCTTTGGATTCCACCTCTTCAGAGATGGGGTGATTTTATTGCTGCAGCTTCACAGCTTAGCACAGCTGGGCCCTGATTTAGACTGGGCACTTCAGCTACCACAGCAAGATAACATAATTCTAGAAATATGCCTTTTTTTCCTCAACAGTCTTTCCAAATGGGACTACCAACTGGTATATAAAGAAATGTAGTTGTATACATGTTAATACCCATTCTGTCACATACAAAACACACCAAAACTAACTACAGGTTTGGTATGCCAGTAACATGGTTCATCCATCTGAATTTCCTTCCTCCCATTCCCTGAATATTTCCAATGTGATCCATCATTTTTCAGATTGAGAACCCTTCATATCTCGTTATGTTATGTACCAATTAACGCAATGTCTGGAGAAGAAATCTGAGATGATAAAATATTGGATGCACAAGCAGGTGCCTTTCTAATAAAGTACCAAGCTTTTTGTAATGGCGACTTATTTTTAGAAAGTTAATAAAGAGATTAGTCTTCCAGACCAGAAACAGTAGGGAAATTAGCAGTTGTTTAATCATGCAGATCAGTAAGATGCTCAGTGTTAAGTGTAAGACTAGTCACTGACCCTTTCTGGGGATTGAATGGATTATTATGTTCAACATTTCAATTTAGCCCAATACCACAAGTGCATAGTAATTGTGATTTTATTATACAGTCACATAAGTAATGCAATATTTTTAGTGATCTTTAACCTTTAGAACATCACACTGAAAACCATCTAATACAATAAGAAGGTACTATGCACTGTTTAATTTTTGCTGACATTAAATTGGTAAGAAACACTGAGAAATTTCAACAGCTTTAAAGAAAAATTCAATACTAGAAATGAAATTGTCTAGTTATAACACAGCACATGTCAATAAATATATGGATCATTGCTTACGAAAGGAATCTGTAATCTCAAAGATAAAGTAAGAACACTAAAATAACAAAGTCTGACTTAATATTAACATTATTTTGCCATTATACTAAATTAGCATATAATGTATGTAGGATATTTTAAAATTTAACAATGCAAACACAAAACTGGTAATGAATCAACCTCATGTATTTCATTATTTTCTTTAGCTTTTCCAAAACCAATATATTCTCTTCTTCCTCTGCAGAAAGAGCAATGACTTCAGGGAAAACATGATGCTGCAACATTGCCTTCCATACTTCTAGGGAGGCTCTTTATCATTCTGTGGGGGAAAGGACCTTTTTGGTTATTTTGTGATTCATCAGTTTTCAGACTACAGAAAACAAAAGTCTGAAAAGCAGGAGCATTAGGCAGTGGAAAGCATTGCAAAGCATTGGATGCAGATATACAGATGTGTGGGGGTGTTATTTGGACAAGGAGCAACTAGCAACTAGCCCTGCTCTTGGGCTTTCCTTTTGAACATCTGCCTTTCAGACTGACACAGACCAAGAGTATGCATTCTCTTGCTTCCACTGCTTCCATTCATGCACTAAACTCTTACAACACAATTGTGTGCTTATTGAGTCAATGTTCCTTTCAGCTATAGGTACAAGCAAAAGCTCATTCTGGTATTGCAGCACAGCCCTAAACCTTCCTTTCACATATACCAGAAACTGCAGCACATATGCCTGCATGTCTAATACATTCACAATTCTCAGAGCCTACCTTTTGCAGTTCTCTAACTGTTCTCTGCTCAACCATCCTTCCTAGGCAGCTTGCTGAATTATTTAAATGGCTATGGTCAATAGGTCATCACCACAAAGTGCTCCTTAAGGCTTTTCCAAACATCTTACACATTTCTAATAAACAGCAGTAGCTCTGTTTTTTTATTGTTTGGTTTGGTTTGGTTTTTATTTTTCATCAGTAGCTCGGTGTATTTTCTTAGTGTTGTCTAGTCTTGTTAGAGTGCTCCATAATTACTCAGTCAGTGATTCAGTGAATCAAACATGTCCTCACCATGAATCTCTAAAGCAGTGTGTTCTGTATGCCATGACTTGCATGAAATCTTATTCCAAAAATTAGCTATGTAGCTAATCAATAAACTGATTTGAGTATGCTGAAAATACAGGATGATATTGCCTTTTGATGCTACAAGAGATCTTCTTTAAGCCAACAAAACCAACCACAAATGTTCTTCACCCTTCTCTGGTCATTATTCTGTGCACCACAACTAACTCTACAACTCTGTCTAGTTCTTTGACTTCACAGCAACAGATGTAATTGTCTTCTACCCACCAAAACACTCAGATATAATCAGTCTTCTTCATTACAAATCTGCTTCACCATCAGAGTAGTTGCTCTAAAAAGTGTCCTAGATCTATGGCTGATCTTTAATTTCTCCATGAATTATTTAGGTTTTTATTAATTCTGTCAAAAATTATAAAATCTGAAATGAAAGGAAAGAAAGAAACATGGTCACATGCTCATGCCTGAGACACATGAAATTTAAATTGCTGAATAATCTGTCAGTATAATATCAGTGATCTGTGAATTGTGCTTTTAAGTATTATCTTACTGACTGATGTGCAGCAGCTAATTCCAGGTATGAGCTTCTCTCTGGGAACACTTGCATGCTACTAAAGTGATGTTTACAGGTACTTCAAGATGTCTACCTCCAGAACCAGAGGAAAAATATATGTATGGTTGTGGGATACAGAGCGTGATGGCTGCCTGATGCTGCCATGTCATAATTGCTAACATGGAGCATGATGGGTGGCTAATTCTAGAGAAAAGGAGTCCATCTACTTTTTCGAGCTGTCAAGACTTTGAAGGGAGGGGAAAGAATATTGAAGTGAGAGGTCTTTCTTCTCTCTTATCCAAGAACTTCTGTAACTTTTTGATATTCTGATTAGGAGCACAAAAGTGAAATGTAACTCACTTTTGACAATTATCCCCATAATTAATACTACTCTTTTGAAATAATATAATTTTTGGCCAGCAGGACTACATAAGACATCATCCCCTTCTCCTCAGCAGCAGTGAGGCCACACCTTAAATCTGTTTTAGACCCCTTACTACAAGAAAGACATTGAGGTACTGGACCATGTCCAGAGAAGGGCAAGGGAGCTGGTGAAGGGACCACAAGTCTTAAGAGAAGTGACTGAGGGAGCTGGGGGTGTTTAGCCTGGAGAAATGGATGCTCAGGGGAGACTGTATCTCTCTCTATAACTGCCTGAAAAGAGGGTCTAGCCAGGTGAGAGTCAGCCTCTTCTCCCAGGTAACAACTGACAGGACAAAAGGAAATGGTTGTACCAGAGGAGGTTTAGATGGGATATTAGGAAATATTTCTTCAGGGAAAAGGTTAACAAGCATTGGAACACAGTATAGATTCTGCTTCCTTTTTTGGAATACTGCTGGCCTTTACATAGTAGCTGAATAGACATATAGTACCCTGAAAGTCTCAAGTCTTCAACAAACATAGGCTGTACAATTTGCATTATGTGTGACAAAAAAGTAGACAATTTATTATAATCTTCCAAAATATTCATGCTAGGCTTAACCTAAATTCCTCTGTGTTCTTTCATCTCTTTTCACAGCCTGTTCCCTTATGAACAGAAGTGACTTTTAATTAAAGCAATCTCCACTCTGCAGTTCTGGAATGATGTAATTTTGTTGCTGTTGTTTTCTCTGAAAATGTTACAGTGCTGAAAAATAACACATATTATACAGAATACAGACCAAATTATAATAAATATTTAAGATTATATCTGTTGGGATGAATGGGATACCTAAGAAACATCTGACAAACAAAACTAGAATTCTGAGAAGTTGTAAGTTTTGTTATCAGACTGGCAACAAGACTTCTGCTTAGACGTTCCATTTCTGTAAGCAGCCAGAAAGGCAGCCCAGTTATAGGGGGAAAATACTGATCAGGGGAAAATGTCTGATGGAAAATACTGACAGAAAATACTTGCCAGCTTGGGAGCTCTGAGCCTGGGAACTAGGCCTCTGAACCAGAAACATCTTTAAAAGGGGCAGCTGGTCTCTTGGAAGTACAGTTGGTGTACCTAGGAAGAGGACACATCCTAAGGCACTATTGATAATTGCAAAAACAAGGGACTGAAATGACAGCTTATATCTGAAAAGGTGGAAAACAGTCTGGAAAAAGTAGAAATTCCTCCAAAAAACCAGGAAATTTCATCATCAATTGTGTGTTACAAGTCAAAAAATTGAAATTGCAGCATCTATTGGTTGCTCGAAGCAATGATATTTTGTGCCCTCTTATGTCTCTGGTACAAAACAAGCTTAATTTCTATTCAAAGCTGAGCCTCTCTTCCTGGCAACTTACCTTGTCACACATATTTTTTCATTTCTAAACAGGTTGAATTCTCCACATTACCTTTCTATGAGGTCTTGACTGCTCACTGGGGGTGCTGACTCCAGACTCTGTGCCACAGATCAACTTTGAAGTGAGACTCTATCTATAATCTTACTGGTCCTCCTTTTTAGACCCACTTTTGGGGTGGGTTTAGATTGTGATCTCACTTCTGGGATGGTTTGATTCACCTTTGGGATTAGTTTGCCCCCCACTTTGGGATGGTCTGTCCCCTTCTGAAATCTGTCTAATTCCCTTGATACTGATATTATAAATCCATATAAATAATTTATTGTATCTGGTATTACATTGTTGGTAAGTTGCTTCAGTAATGAAAAGTTTATAGTAACTTGTAGTAATATATACCTAATTGGTAGTTGCTGTTATTGATTGTTGCTCTGTGATTGATTGCTACTGTTGTAGACTGCTGCCGTATTATTTATTGATGCTATATTATCAATCTGATAACATTACTACTATTGCTGAGAGTAATGTGTAATATAGATAGTATATATTTTATATATTATATATCATTATATTATATATAATATATAATTATATTATATAGTATATATTCACTTTATTAATCATAATTATACTATATATTATATATGTTATGCTATACTTACTATAGGTGATTTTTTTATTACTTTTATTTTTGTGTCAGCTTACTTGCTAGTGCTAAATTTTCTGGTATTTGTGATAATCTGTAATAAAGTAGGGGAATTTAGAGGATAAAATCTCCATGTTCTTGTGCATTAGGGAATCCTACAAACCTATGACCACAATCTCTGTACACCCTCCCTTTAGGCCTTCACACTAATGCATCTCCATCTCCTTTCCATTAAAACATTATGAACAAAGAGATAAAAAAAAAAAACAAAACCAAAAACATCTGGGCATGTTTCTTGCACACAAGAATATCTAGGTGGCATATTAGTTGTCTATTTAGGGCTTCTGGCTCTGTTTCACCTGCTTACATAGGAGATGACTCTGTGTATAGTCTGTCAATTTCAGATGTTCCCAGACAAAACCAACTGCCTCCACAGGGCAGTTACTTTTCCACAGAGTGTTGAAGGCAATGGAAAGAGACAGCTGGAAAGGAGGACAGCCACTGAAAAGGACAGAAGGATGGGGAGACAGAGGAAAGCTAAAAAGAAGTCTGAAAAGACTATTTGCTTTACCTTGCATTTCCCCCCTGCATTTTTATCTTTTGCTATTTTTATCTTTTGTGAAGTACTCAGTCATATTCAAGTCGAAGCTGAGTACACTTCAGCCAATGCAAAATACCTCTCCATCTTATCAGGATGTGAACTGCTGATTGCAGGTGGCAATCCATGTGTAATCCTGATAATGTGACTGACATTCTGGTTTCATCTTTGCATATCTGGTTGTGACTATCAGTAGTAGTGCAATCTGTCTTCAACCTACTGTATACAAGAAAAAACGATAGGCAGAGCATGACAACTCTACTTCACAAAGATTTGGGGAATTTCAAAGACCTTTCAACTAGGAAAGAAAATTTCTGCACATTGAGGAATGTATCTGTAAAGCAAAGTATTGCAGAATAATTTTATTTTGTTGAAGTCTAAACACACTAGGCAGGAGTCATCTTATTGAAATTTAGGCATGTAAATTTGGCATCAAATACAATGTTACCAGCCAGACTCCCTTTACAGTCAACAACAGGAAACAGATACTTCTGGGGGAAACTCATCAAATCAATTTCAAAAGCCAGATGAAGGACCGGATTAATTATACAATCATTTTTTTGTAACTACCTTCTATGCACAGAGCTTACAGTGACTAACTCATGCCTCACGTTTAACTTTGGATGCCTATGTCAGAACTGATGAACTATACTTTAAAAAAAGTCTACTTATCTCGGTTTAGGAGAGTGATGTCTTAAGAAAAATGAGACCTATTCAACTTGTCAAAAGTAGTCTGGGAAAACATATTAGGGCAGAAAACAACTGAGATGCCACATGCTTCTTCTAAAATACACAAGTATTTTACGCTGTTGCAAGAAATCCAAAAAAACAATGTAGGCTGACCCAAGAGAGGAGAAAGCCACTTTTTCATAGGGAAGTGTAGAGGGAAAGTAACTACAGGAAAAAAAAATATTTGTGATTTGCAGTAAAAATCACATTCAAGTGAGGGGAGTGTGGCTTTTACACAGGTGTTGAGAAGACAGCACCAAGAATGATAGGCTTCACATTACCCTGTTCTAAATCTTACTATTTCTTCAAATAGTTTCTTCTTGTAAAATGAGTCAGCCTGTGTATTTGTTTGCTTCACACTGATATCTCCCTGAAGAGCTGAACTGTTAATCAAGAATAACTTCTACGTGGGAGGTACAGAAAAGTCATGTCCGGGGTGAGAATGGATCAGACGCTGAAAGCCTGGGGCATGAAAAAAACGGACTAAGTCATCCAGCTAGTGTGCTTGAAAATCCAAGACAAAAAGGCAAACAGATATGCAATCAAAGGCAAGTTTCAAAGAAACATCTAGTACATTGAGAACTGGAACCAACAGCCTCACAAATGAGCAACCAGGGAAGTGTTTTCTGTGCTCCATAACATTGATACAAGAGAAGATTCTTAAAAAAACCCCCAAAGCCCAAAACAAAAACCCAAATATTTTTCTCCACAAATGTCAATGCAGTTTGCAGTGTTCCTCCAGAAGATATTCCCTGAAACTTCATCAAGAGCAGCAAAAAATTTCATTTTCGCAGATCATTTATATTTATTGGCAAATGATGTTCTGCTAGAACTTTCTCCTGAAGTTCTAACTTCAAAATACTACTTTTGCAATACCTGAAACCCAATTCTGCTGTGTGGGGCTAAATTTGATTTATTGCCCTCAATGGCAATATTCCACAGAAAGTCCAAATATTATAAGGTTGGTTTCTTCCCCTAAGGAATGATTAAAACATTTTGGTTATTTTTTTATTCAAATGCTTTACAGTAGTTTAGCAGTATTCAAACGATTCCATCTTTTTGTGGGTGTACTTTCATTTTTACATTACTGAAATTCAATCAATATTCTTGTTGCATTTTCAATAAGTCATTATGGGCAACTTTATTGAAGTAGAAAACTTTGAATTGATGTAGAATTAATAAAAATCCCCAAAGGGATTCCTTTTTCCTACTAGCACTCAGTATATTATATTCTTAGTAAGGGATAAGTACTGGGGTCTACCTTAAAGTCTAGATTTTGTTCTCATTTACGGGAGCATTAGACACAGGTAAAATCACTAAGTTAACAGACCTGCCCCTCTTATACCCACCATAAAAGATGGTGAGATTCTAGCCAGCACAGAAGCAGTACCACCAACCACAGTTTAGACTGAATGTTGGCTTCAATTCTTATTTTTCCCAGTTTTCTGTGAAGACAAGGGTTATACAGCTATGCCCTGCTGATTGTAGTATCAGACTGACAGCAATCTGCTGAGCTCTTTTCCTTAAACCACCACATTTGAACCTAATAGGTACTTTCGGCCAAACTGATGAAGGAATCACTGTTCTTTTAAGTTCTGGGAAAACAAATGACTTTGTAGTTAGGCTTAGTAAGTGACTTTTTTACTCAGTTTATTGAATTCAGTATCATCTCAAATGAGGAAAAGAGATGAGATTAACATAAACTCAAATGTTACAAGATGTACAAAAATCCGCATTACACATTCTGTATTTTTAGAAAAGCTGCAGTTATGACCTGAATCTTTATAAAATAGTCAAGTCTATCTAAGACACAAATCCACAGGAATCCAGATTTAAAGGATGTTTTCTATTACTCATACATACACTTTACTGCCTGAAATTTCCCAGCAATATTTTTTTCCTTTTTTTGGTTGAAGTTTTTTTGACATTTTTGAAAAATTTATTAGGGTATTTTTTAAACCCTCCTGACTGGGACCACGAGGAAAATTAAGTATAGAACTTTTTGTCTTGTCACTGTCTTGGGCAGCAGATAGCTTCTCTATGACTGTCAATCCTTTGTTCACTGAAAGTAATTTATGTTTATAAAAATGCTACATCTTTTCCAGTGAAAATCAAAAGTTTTAAATCCAACAAATAAGTGGTGGTAAAAGTAAAATAATAGTAAAGCCAGTATTTAGGCAAGATAAACATACCGCATGGTTTGGTGAATTAGTTAGCAGCAACTGAAAATATTTCTGGCATTGCTGGAGGAGGTTGTGGTTTGTTGGGACAGTAGATCCTAACTGCCTGTATGTCCTTCACCATCTCTTGAAATTAAGATGTGATCTTAGAACTCTTGTAATTATGTTTTCTTTACTACACCGCTGGTAGTCAATCAGTCTCATGGGAATTAGAGTAAAATATTGCATCTTAAAAGTGGGCTCTTCACAGAGTCAAGTCCTTTGTTTAATTCACTGAGCAATTTTATGGATTGTGATACAGTAAACATATCTTCACATTAGGTAGAACATTATTTACATTTAGTATATAGGCCTTATGCTTCATTAGTGTTGACTTTGTAAATTAGTCTGAAAACGTCTTAAACACTAATTTTTTTTCTTCTTTTCTTCTTGTTAGCAGAAAATGCATTATCCTTTCCTTCCTCAAGTGACATAACAGCAAGTCCAGATCATGCCTTTTTAAACTAGGAGAAAAATGTTAAGGTAATATTTTGGGATTTCTTCACAAGTAATACAATATCTCAAGTGATATTTTGATAAGCTCCATGATTTGGATAAGCAGATTGAAATGTAACTTCTATCTTCTTTTATAACCTGTTACTGTAAACATTTAGAAGTTCCTATAATTTGAAGGAAAACAAGTATTTTCCATCAGAAAACAGCAGTTATTTTATCCTGCTATCTTTACTTCTCTTTGAGATCGTTCAATCTGAACATGTCTATGTAAATGCAGATTAAATATTACCATTTCCATTAGTCATGTCAGAGGTAGTCAGTCATTTACCAAAAATCAAGAGATTTAGGAAACTGTAAAAATGCAAACAGAGAGTTTGTTCCTGCCAGCTACTTGGTTCTCACAAAATCCAATCTCTGTCACATGAGTTATCTCACATAACTTGCATTTACTCAGTGTAACTATATATATTTTAAATGTCTATGTTAGAGATTCAGAAAAAAAGCAGTTTTTAGGCAAGTCATGTACATCGGTTTATTAGTTAATTTTAGAACATGAATAATCCCACTCCATCCATTAAGAAGAACATGGCTGAGAATTGAATCGCATTGCCTTATCCATTCAAAGGCAATGTTATCCATTCATTCTTGATACATTTCCTCAAGACTGTCAGCAGTTACAAAGTGATAAGATAATGGAATGTATTCATTTTAATTATCTAGAATATTTCCCCATGAAAGTTGCAAATAGCTTCAGTTCATTGTAGTAATGAAGAGATAAAGAAAGTAATCACTTTTTAGCTAGATATACTTGAATACACAAATGCTGCATAGTTTACAAAAATATATATTTCTGCATTAATTCACTTGGAATTTTTTTTGGTTGGTTGGTTTGTGGTTTTTGTTTTTTAATATGGATATTAATCTTAAAAATAAGAGCCTTTTAGTAACCTTGTGAATGTCCAGTTTTCTTCCCCTAAATTAAAATTGCTACTATAGACTTTCAAAACTGCTTTTAATTACATATTATCAATTGACAACTAGCTGTAATGTTTGCTTTTTCATACATTGAGATGTTTCAATTTAACATGGTGTTCTGATTTTGAGTGTGGATCATATATAGAATATATGGAGACTATGGTATTCTGATGGCCACTACCTCAGCTTCAAATATTGATTGGGATCTTTTCTATTGCACTACCCAGTGAACAATCATCTAAATTCACTATGTAGTTGCTATAACAATAAAGATTTAAAATTTGTAGTTCTTCTGAGTAACTAAAAATGTATATGAGTAGAAATAAATTACAATTCAGGAGACTTGCTTCTACCAATCCCAGTGATCAAAGTATCACTGCCTGTTAAAAACGAACAAAGACAGGAAATCTAGAAGTTTGTCTTGAAAGATAGATTTTGATCGCAGAAATAAATAGAATATATGGCTTTCAGTCATAATACTTAAGATCATTGGTGAAATGTTTCACTAAAAAATGTGGGATGTAACCTTGAATATGTACAGACTTAGGCTTAGTAAAGGAGACTTTTAGTAGTGGGTGATTTTCACTAAATGCAGATTAGAGTGGTGGCTTTCCATAAAATTCATTTCTATTATGTTTCTAGCACAATGTTAGACGAGGAATAATTTAATTAAACCACCGTAATTTAGTCAGAAATTCAAGACTAAAGAGTGAGAGCAGGTAATATGTTTTATCAAGTGAATGAAGGACTCTGTTCAGACCAATGCTCTCAGTGAAGCTGAGTTCTCTGGCATCAGCAGACCTTTCCAAAGAGGTCTGCTAAAACATAGTACATCCATTGCCTGCTAGAAGTAGGAGAAGTAGAAATTTTATCACCCGGAGACATTTGATCTTGACATAAGAAAGACATTTTTTACAGTGAGAACAATCATTCACTGAAACAACCTCACCAGGAACCAGTAGAATCCTCAATCACTGTAGGTTTTCAAGATGAAATTGGAGAGTATCCTAGATAATCTCATATAGGCCCCCTTTCCCATGTAGATTTGAACCAAATGATCTCTCAAGGTCCCTCAAAACTGAGCTATTCTATGATTTTGTGGGTTTTGTTCATTAATTGACACATACTTTTTAATTTACGTTTCTCCCAAAATAGAAATTTGTCCTCTGGGCCCCTAAATATTATTGTTGATGTCTACTCTAGCACATATCAGAATTTCTCCATTAAAACAGGAAGTATGAGGAATCTGAAGTAAAAAAAAAGAAGGAATTCATTGTAAGTATCAGCTGGGAAGTGCTTCAAGCAATGATTATTCCTTTAGCATTAAGCTAATTGCTCAACATGACTGACTCTTATTGGAAGATTACTGATCATTTTTAAAAACAAACATAAATTTATCAACTATTTTCCAGAGAAAGAACAGATAACACAGACTTGACTGGGCTGTCTTTTATATCGGCTTTTTACATACACAGGCAGTTAGAGCTGGATCTGGTTACAGCTACCTTATAAAATTTCAAAGTTGCTTTCTTGAATTGCAAGACTACCTTCAGATTACACACGATGAGATCAGGATCTAATCCTTCATTTTAATGGGTCAACACCTAATTTAGAGCAGCATAAAATTAGAATCAGACCTGGAATATGAAGAAACAGTGGAGTTACACTTTTGAGATATAGAAGACTATAATATAATCAGAATTGTGTCACCAGTACCCAGGGTGAAATGTGAAAAATGAATTATTTTCATGCTCACACCTCAAATGCAAATGTATAACAGATGTTTAGCTATGTCCTTTCATTCTATCAACCTCACGTTCATCGCGGTACAAAAATATATAACACATCATAATTGAAATTATGGCAAACCTGTATTATGCAAGTGACCATAAGAAGTTCTCCATTAGTATATCTGTTTGAATTTGAACCTGTAAAGTTGGGTCTTCCCTTAGACCAGGCCCAAAACACTTTTGACTGAGAAACAATTCACTGCAAAATATCCTAATAATTTATCCTTGTAAATCCCCAAAGGTCTCAAAAGAAAAAGCTTCAGTGAATTACAAACCTATTTATATAGGTTTAAGTTTACATATTCATATGTATCTAAAATTGCACGTATTTATGTGCATATGTACATATTTAATTTCCACTTATTCATATTATACCTAAGTTGCTATTTTTTCATTATACTTCATCCGAATCCCCTGTTACCTCATTTGTCTGGTACAACATGATTTTCTTACACTAGGCCACACTGGATTAGGGACAGAAGATAATATACAGCATTAAAATATATGAATTATTTATTCTGTGGCTAGAGTGAAGCAGCCAGGACTTCACTTAAGTTTCTTTTCTTATTACTCCACCCAAGAGGATCACTAGTGTCACTGTGTCCTGGGTTACACTCCCACATGAAGCCTAGAAAATAGTAGTACACCTCTTCTTCATAAGGGGGTAGCCTATGTATTAAATAAGGCATTAAAAACCTTCAAAAATTTATTTTTAAAGCCTTCAGGCTGCTTTGTGGTGTTATTTTCATGTTCTTTAGGGTTTTGTAATGTCTTCTCATCCCAGCCTCCCAGTAAAACGAAAAATTCACATTATTCTGTGAAATTCAGGTAGTCTATTGATTTGTGATTTCCTACAATGAAAACGTGAAAGAGCCTTTGCTGACCAGAAGAGAGTGTCAAATACAGAAGAGGTCTCAACATATGGTGCTGTAAGGCACCAATTTATTAAGGAAGGAAAATGTTCCTACTTTCAGAACTTAATGACACAAATAACAGAAACAAAGGTCACAAAAATCAGTTGTAACAGGGATGGACAATAAAACAGAACATCACAAAAGAGAGGACTTCTATTGAGTAACCTGAAAGTTGGAAGGCTGTGGCATGGCTCTGGGATCTAACCAAAGTATCCTTTTCCCGCACACCTCTTTTTGACTTCAGCAGGTTTTGGGTACATCACATTTTGAGCAGGGAGGAAATTCAGAGCAATTTCTTACTGCACAGTTGTGCTCACTGCAATTCAAAAGGGCTAACCACAGCATTAGATTACCAGATGCTCAGGGGTTCAGTAATCCATTAGCTGTTACATCTGCATTCCAGGGTTTTCATAAGAAATGCAAGAGCTGTGAATCTCTGAAGTGTCTCCTAAAGCGATGAGTGACTTGGAGATTATCACTCCCTTTTCGCTTAAAACAGGATGGAGCTTCCCCAGGGCTTCATTCTGCTGGAAGGAATTCTGGATAACCTCTGACGGTTCATTCTCCCCAGACCTTGGGAGCAGTGCAAGTGTGGGTGATAGATGAAGAGAAAAGTCCTATTGAATTCTGAGAATTTTTAGCCTTCAGGTTCTCCTTCTTTTCTGGGAGTGCCAGTGATTTGCTGTCAAAATTTTCAGGAGACACTTGAAGGAAAACATTTTTCCTTAGGCTGAGATAAGCCCCACAGGTGCATAAACAAGCCCAAAAAGTCTGGAGGAAGAAGGGAACCTGCATGCAGACCTTTTTAAGTAAAAGAGCAACTTCATTTGTTAAATAAAGTTGTTCTAAGGAATTGCTTATACTCTGAAAACATTCTAAGGACATGAAGAGTGAGAAAGTGAGTTAAAATTAAATTTGGAGTTAATAAATAGGATTGCATAGAATCATTGAATATGCTGAATTGGAAGGGACCCATCAGGATCATCGAGTCCAGCTCCTAGCCCTGAACAGGACCTTCCAAGAATCACACCGTGTACCTGAATCCATTGTCCAAACACTTCTTAAACTCAGACAGGCTTGGTGCTGTGATCACTTCCTGGAGAGTCTGTTCCCTTTGGGTGGAACACCTTTTCCTGTTATCTAACCTAAACCTCCCCTGACTCAGCTTCATGCTGTTTCCTCAAGTCTTGTCTCTAGTCATGTTTCAAGGCAATGCATGCAAAAATAATGAATTTGATTGCTTAAGGTGTATGAGTGAAGCTCTGCAAACACACATTGTTAGTGAAGAAAGTTTACTGCAAGGGACACTCAAACAACAAACAGGACATTTAAATCACATCTCCCCTTTTTGCCCTCCAGTTGAACTTTCTTCTGACAAAACACAAAACAGAAATTCATGCTGAGAATCTGCTTAAAGTTAAGTGAGTTACATTTGAATCTGACTGTCCTTAACAGGTTTTATTTTGTCTGGAAGAACACACCAGGCCAGGTTATGTTTGGCGTTCTGAGGAAGGACCCAGCTTCAGCTGTTCAATATACCTCTATACTGAATGAGAGCAGAATCACAAGGTGAGGGGACCTGAATTGAAAAGTATTCTGCATTGCAGCCCATGGTGCAATCCATTTTGAAAATGAAATCAAGAAAATAAGGCCAACAATAATGAAAACATTCACATATTGTCCTTCAGCCTGTACCAGTGAATATCTCACTTTCAAAAAGTTGCTTTTCATTTGGGATCTTCTGGATCATTGGCATTCGGATGCATGTAGCAGTTAAGCTCCCCAATAAATTAGCCTTTGATCTTGAGAGTTCTGGCACTGCTTTCTTCTATAATGTTTCCTTGTCCCTTGTCAGGCAAGGAGGCAGAAGAAAATGATGGGAGAGAGAGGATTAATTTTTAATTTGAGTATTGTTAAAGTGAAATTTCTGGGTATCATAGCAGATAATTAAGTGTCAAAACAGATACACTGTAGAAAAGTGCCAAGGTTGTTTGGTGATCATGTAGCAAGTGTGAGAAGAATTGCCCTCCCAAAGCAACATCATTTAATTTAAAGTTGAGTTCAGTAATTCAGTGTTATATTTTACATGTATAAATATTTTGTGTTGGGTTGTATCTTTCTTAGCTCTATTGACTACAGATCCTTTTAGCATTTATCATATTACTGAATTCAAAAGGATGACAAAACTTCTGTGGTTCCTGCCCGTAACACATTTTCCAGAGGAGCAGAAGGGGCCACTTTTTTGTTTATACTGAGCTACCAAATATGTTTGTTCTTGTTAGCTTATTTTATTTCTAAAAAATCTAAGACCTATCTAAACTCTATTTTTCAAAGAGCTGCATCTGTGTAGGATTTAGGAAGCATACGAAAATCTATTGTCAAAAGAAGATGCATACTTTCAGTGCTGAAGGATGAAGAAATATGACTTATAACAACATATATTAGTTTAGAGTAATTTATGTCTGTTTGTTACTATATAAAATATTCAGGTTATTTCCTCAGGCTATTAATGGACATACTAGATGAAATAGGGACACAGGCTGAAGAGATAAGATGTGACCATGGAAGAAAATTTCATTAGAACCCTAAAATAATAAATGAAAACAGATGTTGCAAAGTTTACATATAAAAGATTCAGAATTTTCAGAAACAGGTGTATGGGATATTTGCAGCACCATAGTTAGATATCAATCTACAATCTACATAGCCTAATTTTCAAAGCTGTTGACTATTTAGTTGCTCTGACGGATTATGTCTATATATGTAGAAAATTTGCGAATGATACCACTCCCATGCTTCAGGGAGTCCCATTAGAAGCTTTTTTAAAAGCCTTATTAATACAAATGGGACAAACATGTCGTCTACTTAATAATACAAAACTGTATTAATTGGTCTCCAAACACAGCTTGTTAATAGATTAATGCTCAAGCAAGGTACCAGAAACTGTGAAGTGGACAGCAGTTTCCAAGGCGTAAATACCAAGAGGTCACATTTCCTGCTGTCATAACTTCACATGAGTCTTCTGATACTTCAGAGACTGTGAGATCAAATGAGGTGATGGTACTAGGGAAGTAGATGCTTTTTCTCTGCCAAAACACCAGTGTGGGACAGAAAAGGCAAAAGCAAAATGTAGTCTGAGATGATATTGGGCAGAATGGAGCAGATGTGACCTTCCGCATATATAATTTTATATACCTCCGAGAAATAGAGCATTTGCACTGTAGATGCCCTCAAGTAACAGATATAGGAAGCTAACTGGATGTAAAATAAAGGGAGAGAACTTAGAGGAGGAAGAAAAGTCATCCCAGAGAGAAGTTTTAATTGTTTTGTGGTTCCAGCAGTGGATAGTGTTTGTATTGTAAATCCACACAGTCTACTTTTATTTTATGGTCTTTTTTAACTTTCTGCTTTTGAATTGCTTTATTAGAGAGGGGATTATGTCACATTTTAACAACTGTGATGGTATAAACTACTAGCTAGGAATGTGCTTGTTTTAAATATTTCTGTTTAATGCAAGGAAGCAGATATTACAGATTTTTATGTGCTTCTCCTCACAGATGCTTGGTTGCCCAACCTTTTAATGTTGAACCCTTTATTTAATGAAACTTTTGGGTTTGTTCAGAATAAAAGAACTTTTTTATACGGATTTGAACTCTCAGCTCTTACTATAGATGGTTCTTTATGCTGTCTGGTCTGGTTCTCATTCACTTTACTTTTATAATTACTTCATTAGCCTTGGTGAGATTTGGACCAGATGACTGTCATTGCATGTCATGCTCACATTGTCCACATATGAATCTTTTCTCTTTCCATGTCCATACATGCACATGTATGGCATTTCATACGACAAAAGACATTGACTGACCAGAAACAGACTTTTGCACTTTCTGATTTTCATCCTGCAACTACATCTAATTCTTAGTCTCACCTGACCTTCTGACATCAGATAAATAAAAACAAAAGCAGCAATGAGTCACTATTCGGTTCATTCCCAAACTGTTCCACATGCAGGGCAGGAGGGAGAAGCCATACTATGTTGAGGGCCTTCCCAGTTTCCTGCTCTCACACAACCCCAGACGCTACAGCAGAAGAGCCTCACATGGGACTGTCCGGGATCACATGGCCTAATCTGGCAGTGGATTGTGGCGGTTGTGGTGCCCACACCCAACCATTGCTGTCATCCACTGTTCTGTGCCTAAAACCAGTGCTGGAAAAGAAGCAAGAGCAGCCCCTGGGGTGGTCGCACAAGACAGATCAGCTAATTGCTAACAAAACAGATTGCTCTAATCAGATACGAAGCAGTACACATTTGTTTCAAAAGAAATGGGAAAAGCATACAGAGTTTTTTTGACAATTACAGATTTATTGTATTAAGACATATGGGTCTTATGGAGCAGGAGGGGTTTCACTTAGACCAATAACACAAAACTTTGTTCAGGCAAAAATGCCATTGATTTTGTCTGATCAGTTTTATTTTTCAGTTCAGGATAAACACATTCATTTACAGCAGCAGCTAGCACAAGGAACAATGCCTGGCATTATTTCTCCTACGCCTGTCAACATACGCCCCACTTAAAAAAAATTTAAAAACATGTATGTGGCTTTCTGTAGCAACAAACAAGCTAAGTAGTCACATTTCTGTTCTCTAAAAGTAATTGTATGTATGAAACCCCATGTATTAAACAAGGTAAATGGACGAAACTATCTACCATTCTACCTAGAAGTAAAGCACAAAGAGGCTAAGACAGAAAGGAAGGCAGAGGAATTCTTCAGGCACATAGGAGCCCTTAGAATTAGGGCTTAACTGCAGTGTAAAATGATTGTGGTGAGAGTGAGGCAGATAAGGGAATTGTTCTACCTTGTAGCAGCCCTTTCAGTAAAAAATTATCCCACAGACTAGGTCAGATTCCCACAGCAGTTTGTGAGATGGCTGTTGTTGAATATTCTGATGGCTGTGGTGGTGCCAGGGAACCCCATGGAAAAAATCTGTTTATGAGGTACAGCCTCAAGGCCTTTAAGTAACATAATTCATTCTGGATTCCTTCTGGTTTCGAAATATGCAAGTTACTTTGCAGTTACTAAATCTGTGCTTTGGCTGGTATTTTTTCAAGTACTCCTGCATCTTTGTGGTTCAACTGAAAAACAAACATTCTTACAGAGTCCATAAAATATTTACCAAAGATTTTAATGGTTAAATCAACTCTGAACAGATAAAACTCTTAGCTGCTCTACTGTTAGGCCACAGAAACTACCCTACCGCTTGAGTTTTATCTTCCAAATTAAAAATTTAAAGGAGAAAAAAATCAGATAAGATACTGAAACAGAAGGGGTGATCTGGATTTTCAGTACTGAAATCATGTTTATTGAATATCCCAACTGTCCAAATTCTATCACATTTCTCTAAGTAAAGAACATGAAGACTTCATCCATCTATAGCAAACTATATGCAGAGCAGAAGATAAATGAAAGATTTATCTGTGCTCGTCACAACTTCACAAAACATCATTTAAAAGGCTTCCGAAGAGAGTCAAGTTGTAAGAAAAATCCGTGAGAATTTAAATCAGCTCTCACTGATGTAAATTTTCCAATTTCCTAGGATTCCTTCTCCAACTCTAAATGGCGCTTTGGTGCTATGTAAGAATGGCATAGCTTTGTTGAAAAAACAGGAAATATAGCTTTCACTTAAATATTATTGTCAACTACCTTATAATAATAACATATATATACTTGATCATAGGTGTTCAAATGGAGGAAATTAATTGTTTCAAATTGCTGAAAGATAAAAGTTATACGTCAGAAATTAAGAGGCTGATAGGGTAATGTCAGTCATCCTCCTCCTTCCTTACAGACTGAGACAGATTCTTTTGGTCAACAGTGAAAACAGCAGACTCTTATGAAGATATATTGAGCTTTTATAACTGCTTTAGTAATTCCACTGCTATGAAAAGAATCACATCAATAATGCACTCCCCATCATAAGATGCCAAACTTCCCCCACTCTGTGATTAAAGAGCATTTTCAGAATTACACATACTTTCCCAATAATCTGCCCTCAGGGTAGCCTTCCTTGGCTGGCAGTCAAAAAACTAACATGGTCTCTATACAGTTGGTGTGGTGTGTTGTAAACCAACTATATTACTGAATCCTCATAAGGGTTAGGAAAATACTTGGTACATAAGGTAGCATCACTGGCAGGAGGTTGGTGCTGGCAGCACCATCATGGCTAGACTTCACAAACAAAGATTTAGGAAGGCTCTTTCCCGATTTGAGGCCAGAGTAGACCAGTTATGATGATCAATATGGCCAAGGCTGAGATGTTGTTTCAGGGAGTCTTCGTATCTTTTCTTTGGGGCTCCTCTCTTGCGGCAGCCAGTGGCAAATTCACCATAAAGCAAGATCTTAGGGAGGCGGTGGTCCTTCATCCTTGAGACGTGTCCTGCGCAATGCAGCTGTGTTCTCAGTAACATGGCCTCAATACTTGTGACTGCTGCTTGTTCACATCTAGAACAGATGTATTGGTTACATAATCTGACCAGTGGATGTTTAGGATTGTATGGAGACAGCGTTGATGGAAGTGTTCTAAGAGTCGCAGGTGGTGGTGGTAAATGACCCATGATTCGGAACCATATAAAAGAGTAGACAGCACAATGGCTTTGTAAACACTGATCTTTGTACTTTTCTTCGAGTGTATATTTTGTCAAACTCTTTTATGGAGTTTTCCGAAAGCTCTCTATGCCTTTCCTAACCTGTTGTCTATCTCCCCATCAATCTTACCATCCAAGGAGGTGAGGCTGCCTAGGTAATTAAACTGCTGGACTGATTTGAGCTCTGATTGGCCAATGGTGATATGGGGATGAAGGAAGACTTCCTGAGGTGCAGGTTGATAGAAAACTTCTGTCTTCTTTAAGCTGACTTCTAGCCCAAAAAGCTCAGCAGCATCTGCAAAGCAGGATGTTAAACACTGCAGAGCTACTTCTGTGTGGGCAACAAGGGCGGCGTCATCAGCATAAAGGAGCTCCTGGACAAGATGGTTTAAGGTCTTAGTGTGGGCCTTCAGTCACCTTAGGTTGAATAGGTTTCCATTGGTACAATATTGGATGTAGATACCATTTTCTTTGTTGAGGTCTGCAGTGGCCCTTTGGAACATCATGCTGAAAAAGATTGTGAATACAGTTGGTGCGAGAATGCAGCCTTGTTTCACACCACTGGTTATTAGAAAGGGCTCAGAAAATACATCGCCATATCTGACTTGGCCATGCTGATCCTCACAAAGTAAGATGATCATTTTAAGGAACTTGGGGGACATCCTAAATGTTCCAAAATCTGCCATAGACCTTTTCTGCTCACAATATCGAAAGCCTTAGTGAGATCAACAAAGGTTACATAGAGACCTTTGTTCTGTTCCCTACACTTCTCTTGCAGTTGTCTGAGAACAAATACCATGTCTGTGGTACTCCTGTTGGCTCTGAAACCACATTGGCTTTCAGGCAGAAGTTCTTCTGCTATAGCAGGTATTAGTCTGTTCAAAAGTATTTTTGCCAGGATTTTGCCAGCAATGGAGAGCAGAGTAATATCTTGGTAGTTTGAACAGTCTGATTTATCACCTTTCTTCTTATACAGAGTGATGATGACTGCATCACGAAGGTCTGATGGTAGTTTGCCTAGTTCCCAACAGCACACCACAAACTCATGAAATTTAGCATGGAGTGCTTGGCCTCCATGCTTCCAGACTTCAGGTGGAATTCCATCAACCCCAGCTGCCTTGCTGATTTTCACCTGCTGTATGACGTTAATAGTTTCTCCTATAGTAAGGGCCAATGTCCAATTCATTCTTCACTGGGTTTTGTGTAATGTACTGAATTGCTGAGTTTTGAACTACATGGTTGGTACTGAAAAGAATCTGAAAGTGTTCAGACCATTGATTCAGAATGGAGGTTTTATCTGTGTGAAGCACCTGACCATCTACGCTGAGTAGAGGGCTTTGAACCTGGTATGTAGGCCCGTACGCTGTTTCCAAGGCCTCATAGAATCCTCTGTAATCATCCTTATTTGTGCATAATTGAATTTTTTCAGCTAGATTGATCCACCACTTGTTCTGGATGTCAAGAAATTTCTGTTGGAGCTTGCTACATGCAAGAAAAAAGGCTGTTTTTCTTGTGTGACAGGTTGGCAGTGCAAGGTGTGCTTGGTGAGCAGTTCTCTTCTTCCTCAACAATTCCTGGATCTCTTGATTGTTTTCATCAAACAAGTTCTTGTTCTTCTTGAAGGAGAACCCTAAAGATTCTTCAGAGGACTGCAGGACGCTGGTTTTAATATATTGCCAAAGTGTTTCAGGAGTGGGATCTATGGAATGATCTTCGAGCCTACTTGAAGATTTGCCTGGAAGCTCTCTCTCACTGTATCTGTTTGAGGATTGTTAACTTGGAGTCTCCTCCTTGGAATACTGCCCCTTTTATGTTTGAACTTAAGGTTGAAGTTAAGTTTACAGCGCACAAGTCGATGATCTGTTTGGCATTCTGCACTAGGCATCACACTGGTATGATGAACGTCGCAAACATTTCTCTGTTGCACCAAGACATAATCAATGAGGTGCCAATGCTTGGATCTAGGATGCATCCAGGTTGTCTTCAGACTATTTTTCTGCTGAAAGATAGTGTTGGTGATGGTGAGCTGCTGCTTCACACAAAACTCTAGCAGAAGGTGTCCATTATTGTTACAGTTTCCAAGACCATGCTTGCCTAATACTCCTTTCCAGGCTTCAGAGTTCTTTCCTACTCTGGCATTGAAATCATCACAGATAATGATCTTATCATCTGCAGGAACCTTTTGGGTAAGGTGGTGCAGGTTGGTATAAAATTTATCTTTTTCAGCAGGGTCAGCTTGGAGAGTTGGAGCATATATACTAAAGACAACAACGTGTTGCTTGTTGTGTAGTGGAAGGCGTAGGGAGATAATGTGGTCAGAACGACCTGTCAACAGACTTTCAAGTTTAGGGACAATAGAGTTTTTAACCATGAAGCCAAGTCCTGAGAGATGCCTTTTGGTTCTGGGTGTACCTGACCAGAAGAGTGTGTAACCAGCACCATGTTCTCTAAGGCTGCCTTCCTTGTGGAGACGAACTTTACTGAGAACAACAGTGTTGATGTTGAGATGTGACAGTTCTTGGGCAATTAGAGCAGAACGACGCTCAGGACATCCACTATCCGCAGTATCTGGCTGCTGGTTGGCTGTGCCATGCTGGCCGGTGGCAGCAGCACTGCACTGCCGGCAGCGGCAGGGGTTGCGCCCTTGAGGGAGAGGAGAGGAGCATACAGAGATTATGAAAATATTTAGCTATGAAATCATGCCTCTTGAAGAATACGTATCATCTGTTTCTAACTTCCAACAGGGAGCTACCCTGTAGATTGAAAGAATTTAGCTTTTGACTTCAATGAGTTTTGCAGCATGGAGAGAAAAATAAAACAGAGGATGTACTTTCCTTATAAAATAGTGTCAGGTATATGATTGAATTCACTATCTCAAATAAATTGCTTTTCCCAAAGCTGCCTTGCAGTGTGGAGCTGCTGCCTATAAAATGTTCAACAGCAAGATTAAAGAGCAATTCCTCGATTTCACAAAAGTTTAAAATGCAAAGGATAAGCTGGAGTTTGGTTCAGCTTGGTATGTCTTATGGGTGGGATTTGTCAATAGGTCTCTGCAGCACAGGGAAGGTGTGGTTAATTGTACTGGTTGCAGTAGTCTTCTGTGGCACTACCTTTGAAATCCTCAAGTTCATCTGATTAATGAACTTTCATATCCTACCACTCAGAACTTTTACTCAACCAGAAATAACACTGTCTCCCTGGAAAAAACTCCCTTTCCCCTGACCACAACAAAGAGGTGAGGTGCTATAGAATAACCTCTGGCTCCTGGCCATGCCCTTTCCTGGCTACTGCAAAAATTAACCCTGTCCTGGCCAGAGTCAGTACATTATCCACCCCTTATTTCATACCGTCTATGTCATGCCCAGATCCTACATCTTCCAACTAGACACACACACACACATACACACATATATATATATATACTATTTACTATATACATATACATACATATATATATACATATCATATCAACAGTCAATGGCAATCCCTCCAAGATATCTGTTGAGTTAATTTAGTCCATGACTATGGGTTCTATCCATCCTAGAATGTTCCAGGGCAGGAGAGCTGGTGTGTTGTCAGCTGGTTGCAAGCTACATCAAGAGCTCCTGACTGGTGTATTCTTTTGTCCATGGTAGTTATGGCATACAGTGGCAGTGTCATTCAGCAACTGATATTATACAATTCAACATTACAGACTGTTCTCACCCAAAAATCAAACCCCTGTTGAGGCACACATTGTGTTTCCCTGTTCCTCTGCACTACCTTCCAAGTGCACCCAGGTCCTTGATAAATACAATCCATGGATGGGTTTGCCTTTGCTTGAGGCAAGACTAATCCAAGCTGTCTTCCCTAACACATTCCTCATATGCACCATGGTGAATTTGTCCCCTTCTATGGTACATGAAGGTTTTGATTGGGCGGGGCCATCTTGATTGGTAGAGCTTGTAGTGTTATCTAACCAGGTGGCCTTCACTAAATGTATATCCCAATGTTTGAAAGTCCCACCACCATTGCTTTCAATATGGTTTTTAATAGTCCGTTGTACTGTTTAATTTTCCCAGCAGCTAGTGCATGGTAGGGAATGATATACCCACTCAATACTGTGCTCTCTGGCCAGGTGTCTATAAGGTTGTTTTTGAAATGAGTCCTACTGTCCAACTCAATTTTTCCTGGGGTACCATGTCACCACAGGACTTGCTTTTCAAGACCCAAGGTGGTGTTCTGGGCAGTGGTGTGAGGCACAGGGTGTGTCTCCAGCCAACTAGTGGTTGTTTCCACCACTGTAAGCACATAGTGCTTGCCTTGATAGATCTGAAGGAGTTTGATATAATCAATCTGTCAGGCCTCCCCATATTTATATTTTGACCACTGTCCACAATACCTGCCTGCTTGATTGCAGTGCATGCTTCAAAGTTATGGATAACCTGGGAGATAGTGTCCATGGTTAAGTCCATGCCTTGATCCGGAGCCCATCTGAATGTTACATCTCTTCCCTGATGACCTGAGGTGTCATGGGCCCACTAAGCGAGAAATAATTCACCCTTATATTGCCAGTCCAGATCCACCTGAGACACTTTAATCTCAGCAGCTCAATCCACCTCTCCGTTGTTGTGGTGTTTTTCAGTGGCCCAGCTCTTGGGTATATGCATGTCTACATGATGTAACTTCAAAGCCAACTTCTCTACCCGGACAGCAATGTCTTGCCAAGATTCAGCAGCCCAGATGGATTTACCTCTGTGCTGCCAATGTGTCTCTTTTTCTGTGGCGGTTTGTATCAAAGGAAGAGTGCTGAAGGGCATTCTGAAACTCATAGTTCCTGATACACTAGTGCACATGCTCCATGGAGTACTTGGATGTGATTGGTCGAAGATCCTATGTTACTATTCAAACTGCATATATAAGGTGTTGTTGTTCTCAATAAACTTGATTCAGTTGCTTGAAATCACAAGTGATGGGGTCTGTGCCCTCAATGCTGCATTTTTCCATCAGTCCTGTCACCCCCACAGAGCACTGGTTAACATCTATGAGTCAGTGTAGAGGTAGAGCACTGGCCATTTCTCTCATTCAGCAATATCTAAAGCCAGCTGGACGGCCTTCAGCTCTGCAACCTGATTTTATTGACCTTGTTCCTCAACAGCTTCTGCAAGTCACCATGTAGGACTCTACAAGGCAGCTTTCCATTTTTGACGTAAAAGTACAGTATGGCAGGAACCATCAGTGAAGAGTGTATTGCTTTTCATTTTCTGACAACTGATTATATGGTGGGGCCTGCTTACCACATGTCACCTTCTCCTCCTCCTCCTCTTCTGATGGTTGTCTGAAATTTTCACCTTCATGTTAGTTTGTGGTGACTTCCAAGATCCCTGGGCAATCAGGATTTCCTACTTGAGCTCACTGTGTGATCAGAGTGATTCACTTGCTCTAGGTCATGTTGGTGGCATGGTGTCTGGAAAGGACCTTCTCTTTGAACATCCAGCCCAGCACTGGCAGTCAGAGTGCCAGGAGGAGCTGTACTTTGGTGCCAATCCCTTCTGAAGCAGCTCAAACCCCTTCACAAGCTGCCAGTATCTCTTTTTCAGTTGAGGTGTAACAGGCCTCGCATCCCTTGTATCCCCAACTCCAGAACCTCAGGGGTTGTCCTTGAGTCTCCCTGCATACCTCTTGCCAGAGACTCCAGCAAGGACTGTTCTCCCTCACTGCAACGTAGAGCACATTCTTCGTATCTTGTCCTGTCCTGACTGGTCCCAGGGCTACCGCATGGACAACTTCCTGTTTAATTTGTTCAAAAGGTTGTCGTTGTTCAGGACCCCATTTGAAATCAATCTTGTTCCATATTACATGACAGAGAGGGTTTACAATTTGACTGTAATCTGGAATATGCATTATCCAGAAACCCACAGTGCCTAGAAAAACCTGTGTCTCCTTGCTGGTTAGTGGGGATATAGCTACTCTTTTGTTGACCATGTCCATTGGATTCTGACGACATCCATCTTGCCATTTTACTCCAAAGAACTGAATTGCCTGGTCCCTTGACCTTAGTTTGTTTTTTGGCAAAACCATCCTTCAGGAGGATCTGGATTATCTTTTCCCCTTTCTCAAAAGATTCCTCTGCTGTGTTGGCCCCATATGATGCTGTCATCAATGTACTGCATGTGTTCTGGAGCCTCACCCTTTTCCAGTGCAATCAGTCCATGGCAAATACTGGGGCTGTGTTTCCATCCCCAGGGCAGTTGGTTCCAGGTTTACTGCATAACTCTCCAGGTGAAAGCAAACTGTGGCCTGCACTCTGCTGCTAAAGAAATGGAGAAATACACATTAGCAGCGTTGATGGTGGCACCATTTTGCTGCCTTGGATTTGCCTTGGATTCCAATTCATACTGAAGTTCCAGCATGTCCAGCACACCAGCACTCAGGGGTAGTGTGACTTCATTCAGGTCACGATAGTCTACCATCAGTCTCCACTCTCCACTGAACTTATGCACTGGTCATACAGGGCTATTAAAAGGTGAGCAAGTCTTGCTGACCATTCCCTGGCTCTCCAGTTCACAAATCATCCATGGGTCGTGGGCCTGGAGTCCTGGCTGGTGTGGTGGTGTCAATGTTGCACTGTTGTGGTAGCAATCGGTACCTGTTGTTCTTTGACCCTCAGCAGTCCCACAGCAGAAGGGTTCGCTGAGAGACCAAGCTGTCTAATTTCTTCTGTCTCTACAGCAGCTATCCTGAGGGCCAAACGATGCCCTTTTGGGTCCTGAAACACTCTCTCCTGAGGTAATCTATGCCAAGGATGCACAGGGCCTCTGGGCCAGTCACACTGGGGTGTTTTTGCCATTTGTTCCCAGTCAGGCTCACTTCAGCTTCCAGTTGAGTCAGCTGTTGGGATCCTGCTGTTACCCCAGAAACAGAGATGGATTCTGTCCCTACAAATCTTGATGGCATCAGTATGTGCCAGTGTCAACTGAAGCTTTATACTCCTGTGGGTCTGATGTCCCAGGTCATTGAATCCATCCAGTCTGGTAGATCCAATTGTCCCTTTCCTCCACCTGGCTGGAGGCAGAGTGCCTCTAGTTTCAGTCATGGTACTTGTTGCTCACTTCTTGTAAATATGAACTGGAGGTCCCTACAAGAGGGTTGGAAGCAACATCAGTCCTCTGATTCTGTCTGAGGACTTGCCCACTGGAAACCAGAGTGGCATTTATCCTTGAAGAATTTCCCATGGTGGTTGTTCTTCCTCTCATCTCACATACCCATACTGCAAGGATTTTCCATCCCACTTCCTTGTGTCCTTGATGTGCTCATGCAAAACCACAGGTTACCTTGTGGTGTGTATCTTCTCTCTTGAGCAGAGGAGGGCTTACTCCCAATAGCAGAGACTGTGGTCCATGTTGGCAGAGATGAGGCATTTCCTCTCTAGTTTGCTCGACTCTTTTGAATCTGTCCACAGTCTTGGACAGTCTTTCCACAGACAATAGTGAGGAGGTATTCTCCAGTCAGTAGTGAGGAGAAAAGCTAATATTCGTATTGACAGAGTCAGCTGGTCACCTGAAGCACTGTTTGTGCTCCTTCTTTCATTGCTATCAATGCCAATGAATTGGCATATGATGATGGCACGGTCCATATCCATACAAACTTTTGTCACATGGATTATGTACACTGGACCTCATCTGGACCTACAGGGGACTGCTCATTATTTGAATCCCTATAGATTACCTCCAGCACAGCTAAATCTTTGAATGACCTTCCAAGAAATCTCTTGACTCTAAACATGGTGTGGACTACACTGAGAAGACCTAGCAGTCTTAGTAAGAAGACCATGCTTTCCATAACATCCAAAGGCAAATCAAAATCAAAAGGATTGTTTGTTGTAACAGGCCTGACGGAGGCAAAGGGGGTAAAAGGCTAGGGAAAATCATCCTTCCTTGTCTCCCCCACAGACTGGGTGCAATTATTCACATGATCACAGAATATGCTGAGTTGGAAGGGACACAAAAGGATCATCGAGTCCAACTCCTCACCCTGCACAGGACCATTTACAAGAGTCACACCATGTGCCCGAGTATCATCCATACGCTTCTTGAACTTTGTCAGGCTTGGTGCTGTGACCACTTCCCGGGGGAGCCTGTTCCAGTGCCCAACCACTCTCTGGGTGAAGAAGCTTTTTCTAATATCCAGCCTAAACTTCCCCTGACACAAAGTCAGGCCATTCCCTCGGTTCCTGTCCCTGTTCACTACAGAGAAGAGATCAGTGCCTGCCCCTCCTCTTCCCCTCACAAGGAAGTTGTAGACTGGAATGAGGTCTCCCCTCAGTCTCCTCTTCCCCAGGCTGAACAGACCAAGTGACCTCAGCCACTTCTCATATGGCTTCCCCTCAAGGCCCTTCAGCATCTTTGTTGCTCTCCTTTGGACACTGTAAGAGCTTAATATCTGTCTTCTATTGTGGTGCCCAAAACTGCACACAATATGCCAGGTGAGGCCTCACCAGCGCGGAGCAGGACAATCCCCTTCCTTAACCAGCTGGCGCTGCTTTGCCTGGTGCCCTCCAGGACACGATTGGCCCTCCTGGCTGCCAGGGCACTGCTGACTCATATCCAACTTGCACCAATCCTGATCCCTCTCCCTGCTCTGAAAAGGAGAACCCTGATGGGCACATACTGCATGTGTGGAAAAATATACAGGGTTAGGTACCACACCCACATGAACAGAACAAGAACCATTGTGATCAGTGGCTCCTTACCTTATAAAACAGATGCTTAGATCAAAATAGTTTCCAACCTGCTCTGGGCAAATCTGTTGTTATAACAACCCTTTGTGACCCAAAATAAAGCTGTGTTGGTTTAGGAATGGTATTCTCCAATTCAGTGCCCCCACCAATACTCTCCCAATCCACATGCTGCTCTTTCACACACACCCCTTCCCTCCCCCTTCCCACTGTGGCAGGATGGAGTTGAGAACTGGAAGCAGAAAAAATGAGCATCACAGGCTGAGATAAGAACGATTTACTGGAAACAGGAATGAGGTAAGAAATGATCAGTAGCAGCAACAATATTAATAACAAAAGTATACAAAAGAGAGAATGCTCACAACAGACCCTGAGACAATGAACAGTGGTGGACAGCTTCTGTCCCCCCCCCTTCTGGTTTTTAGACCAGAAGCCATGCCCTTTATATCAAAAGCCATAGAGTCCCTTTCACCTGCCCCCAGCAATGACATGAGGCAGTACAGAACAACATCTGGGGCCTGGCCCTGCCCCCTCATCCCCACACTGAGCTACTGTAAAAAAATTTATCCTCTCCTGGCCAAAATTAGGACATAAACTCCAAGTTACCTCCTCTATTTTAGTATATCTTTAAATAGTATGTTTTCGAGTCTCTGTTTTACTTTCTGAAATAAACTTAGGGTTTTATATGGCTTATCATGACAGTGTAATATGTAAATGCTCACCAGGGACCCTGAGATCTACACAACATATTTTCAGCCACTCTTATGGAAACTGATGGAATTGAGCATTAGCTCTTTTACTTAATTAGGTACTGAATTATTGCAATGAAGCTGTACAAAAATGGAGCAAAATTAGACATATCAATCAAGTTTTGGTAATTTGTAGGGAAAAAAAGTTGCCCAAGCAAAAGATTCAGTAAGAGAAAGACACTATTTTGTGGTCTTCATAGTCATTTTCTGTGTCCTGCTCTGTTCTTTTCAGTATTGAATAGAATAAAACAAATCTTGAATAGAATAAAGAATAAGCAGTAATGCAAGTACTGTTTGGACAAGGAATAATGATATCCTGGTGAATTTTGGAGTGATTTGTAATGTGCATCAGAATCACAGCTATGGCGACTTCCAAATATTGGTGTTCACCAACTCAAAAGAGTTTAAGGCAAAAGTACCAAATACAGAGCTGACCTAAGAAGTCATGTGACTCAAAATATCAGACTGGAGTTCCTCACTTTAAAAAAAAAAAACCTCTGTGAAAATAAAATTGTGACAAAAGTAAAGCCTGAATGAAAAATGCCACTATTATTTCAATGTTGCTTATGGATATTTTAGTGTATGAATAAACGTGATAACTGAAGGTACATCTATTTCCGTAGTAACTACATTGCAACTTATTGGTGATTCATGATATGTTCATTTTATTTCATGTACTATATTTATGAAAATATCTCTCTAACGATTCATTCAGAGGTCTGTGTGAAGACCTTTGGTTTGTCAAATTACCAGCCTGGAAGAACCCTGAGCCTTGGCATGGTACTGTCACCTACTCAGTTTCCCACACTACAAGTGTCCAAGCACATTTATGAATTATCTGCTTCCTGACAAAAAAAGAAAAACTGCAGTGGTTCACCAACATACCTGCAAGCTGGTCTGATAAAATGGTGGCATGCTATCACTTTGGTGTTATTCTCAACTATAATACTGGAGTAATTTCTAAATGGACCAGTCCCTGTCCTCCTGGAACTTGCAGTCAAAACTCAGGACTGAGTTTTTTTCTTTAATTATTAGTTTATTTAATAAAAATCAATTAATTTCTTGCAAAGGAGGACAAATATTTTATCCAAATCATCGTTCACTTCATCCCCACCAAAGGTGACTTGAGATATAATTAGATACACAACTGGAATGAATCTCACATAAAAAAAAAAAAAAAGAGGGTGGGAACGATTGAAAAGGCTTCACATTTTCCCAAGCTTACTTATCAGACATAATTACTCATTTCCTCTGTTGATTTTTTGTTAGAAAATTCCCTATAGCCTCTCTTTGATAGAATCAAGATCTACTCAGTTGGCTCAGGACTTTTCCTAATTGTCGTCCTTTCAAACAGAGAAGAGAAACTGTGTATTGCAATTTAGGCAATCAGAGTAATCATTTTGCAGGATGGCATGTTTTATGAAGGACAAAAGGCTTCTGATTATTAAAGCCTTTGCCTTCCAACTACAAAAGTACGTTTCAGGAGAAGACAAAATGTTACTAATGAGGAATGAGTTATGGTAGACTGAAAATAACAGATGATTATCCTAGTTCAAATACCATATGTATGAAAGGAGGGCATCACAACAAAATATTTAAATTCAAAACAATATCACCTTTTACACAGTCTAGGATGTCCAGAAGAAACTGCAGCTATATCTTTAGAGAGAAAATATGGACACATTGATGTTATGACTTAACTTACTCCTGAAATCTGAGGAGGAAAAACTTGGGCACTATACTATTTTGCCATTAGGTTAGGGATTTATGATTTTCTCTCTACAGTGGGTTCATACCTGTGTCTAAGGCATGATATCAACCAGCTATGTTAGTGCGTCTGAATAACTATTTGCTTAGAATATCAACTGACATACCTGAAAATACACTTCCTATGCCATTGTTCATAGAATCTAAGCCAAAGAAATATTTACGGAGGGTCTAAGATCAAAGAAGAGGAACACAGCTAACATGGCAACATTGACTTGCCATGTTAGCAGATTTCTTCCACTACACACACACACTTCTGCCATCCACAGGAACTTCTAAGGATTTAACCCAAGGTTACCCACATTTCTTCTGGAGGGGGCAGATCTCATGAGAGCAATTTCCTGCTGGTCTGAAGGGAAGGGGACAGAGAATCTCTGAAGTATGCAATTTCTTCAAGAGCCATATAAGGGATTCAGCTGTAGAACTTCTTATTAAAAGCCTGGAATGCAGGTGTGATAGCTAGTGGATTAACAAACCCCTGAGCATGCTGGGATTGGGCCTTTAGGGGGAGCACAACTGCAGCATGGAAGTGCTCTGCATTTCCTCTCTCTTCACAAAGCCACGGTGTTTATCTAAAAGAGGCAAATCACCCTGTGAGCTGAATTGCAAGTTTACTCCTACTTAACTGTATAAGGCCTTTTTATGTGCCTATTGGGATGCTTTGCACCAGCTGTAACTTCCACAGGAACTTCAAGGTTAGCTCCACATGGAGAATATTACAATAATACTACTGGGAATTAGATGCTCAAAGCCTGGAGCATCAACCTGGAACACTGATTTTTTTTGCTTCTTGCTGTAGAATTGCAGATTGGAGTCATTTCCTCATGAGTTGACTTCTCACTGCAGCTGATCTGGAAGATATTCTTCTTCCAGCACACTAAGGTGAAAGCTGCTGAAGCTGATTGGTCTTGATTGTTCAGGTAAGGTCTGCCTGACCCATGCACTGCTGGTGGCAGGGAAGCTCTTGTCTTCCAGCTGGCACCATTATGGGGCTTGGCAGAGAGTGGTAGATTAACACTGCCATTTCAAGTGGCACTTGCTGGCTGCTCCCTGGGGACCAGAGGCCAAAGGGTCTCCCCGTAGGGCAGGGCAGACCAGCAGCCAGGGCTGTCCCACCACGACTGCTAGGGAGCAGAAGGGCACCCCCAGCTTAAGGCAAAGCTGAAAATCAGCTCCCAGAAGACAGGAGTGAGCCACTCCCTGCAGGGCATCTGAAAGCTTCTTCCAATGGCACTAGGGGGACAGGGCTGCCCTTTGAGCTGGTCCCAAGCCTCAGTTGCCAAAACTCCTGGAGAAGCATGATGTCTCCAGACTCTGACATAAAGTACAAGAGGTATAAAACCCATGGGCCCAGTCTTTGCACTGAACACCAGAAACAGTGGCATCCCAATCCTCAGTTCAGACATCCTCTAAAAATCCCTTTATGTTTCAAAAATTATTCTGTGTGTTCATATGCAGATTTTAAGTATTACGTCATTACAAATCAGACTCTAGACTTCTTGAGAAGTGTTTTGCAGTTTTTAGTATTAATTGGGACATGCTTTATGCTGGGCTAAGATAAAAAAAATCAATAATGAAACCAATTTTTTTTCTAAATGTTTAGGATCTTTGTAATTTTGAATATTCCAGGAAAAAATTGTGCTTTTGAATCCCCAACCTTTAATCTTTTCTCAGAAATTAAATAAGCAGAGGAGGGAACAAATTTCCTAAGGCTTTAAGTTTTCAGGAGCAAAACTTCCCTTACCATGTCCTGCCCATCACAAAGACGTTGGAAAGGAAATTGCTGCCTTTGGTTTCAGTGCAGTTAAGACAAAATTAAATCAGTGAAGACATGAGAGAATCAAGCTCCTGTGCTCATAGCCACATGCAATACCTCACAAAGCCTAGTAGTAAGGAAGTAGAAAAGCTGAACTACTACCTAAAGAGCATACATACAGACCTTGAGTACAGATTATCACCTTGAGTGTCCTAAATACAGACAGGATTCTAAATACTGTGGTACATGGCAACAGGACTCCTATCTTCAGTAGAAACTTCAATAGTTTGCAGTCCATGAGAGTATATACTTATCCAAAGTTCAAAAGTTATTGTAATATTTCTGCACCTGGGTTGGGGCAATCACAAGCACAAGCTGGCAGAGGAATGGACAGACAGTAGCCCTCGGAAGAAAGACTTGGGATGCTTGTGGACAAAAAGCTCAACATGACTCAGCAATGTGCGCTTGCAGCAGAGGCCAACCACATCTTGGACTGCATCAAAAGAGGTGTGAGCAGCAGGTCAAGAGAGGTGATTATGCCCTTCTACCCTGTTCTTGTGAGACCCCTCCTGGAGTGGCAAGAAAGAAAGACATTCACTTATTGGAAAGAGTCCAGAGGAGAGCCACTAAGCTGATCACAGGGCTGGAACATCCCTCCTATGAAGATGGGTTGTTCAGCTTAGAGAAGAGAAGGTTCCAAGGAGACCTTATGGGAGCCTTCCAGTACATAAATTGGGCTTACAAGAGGGCTGCAGAGGGACTTTTCACAAGGGCATGTAGAGGGAAGAAAAGGGGGAACTTGCCTTAAGCTGAAGGAGCGTAGGTTTATATTACATACTAGGACGAAATTCTTTTCTGTGATGGTGCTGAGGCACTGGAACAGGTTGCCTAGAGAAGTTGTGGATGCCCCATCCCTGGAGTTGTTCAAGAGCAGGCTGGATGGGGCTTTGAGTATGTGAAAAGTTCCCTGCTCACAGCAGAGTGGTTGGAGCCAGATAATCTTTAAGGTGCCTTCAACCCAAATCATTCTCTGATTCTATGATTCTGGCACACAGGACATAGGATCAGTTAGCTGCAGGAAGATACATCTACTCCTCCAGAGCCCTACTCAATTTCTTCTCATTGAAGATGTCCTTTGGACACTGTAAGAGCTTAATATCTGTCTTCTATTGTGGTGCCCAAAACTGCACATAATATTCCAGGTGAGGCCTCACCAGCGCGGAGCAGGACAATCCCCTTCCTTAACCGGCTGGCGCTGCTTTGCCTGATGCCCTCCAGGACACGATTGACCCTCCTGGCTGCCAGGGCACTGCTGACTCATATCCAACTTACCATCAACCAGGACTCCTGGGTCCCTTTCCATGGCACTGCTTTCCAGCATGTCATTCCCCAGTCTGTCCATACACCCAGGGTTGCCCCACCCCAGGTGCAGAATCTGGCACTTTCCCTCATTGAACTTCATCCAGTTGGTGATTGCCCAGCCCTCTGATTTGTCGAGGTCTCTCTGCAGGGCCTCTCTGCCTTCAAGGGAGTCAGCAGCTCCTCCCAGTTTTGTGTCATCTGCAAACCTGCTTAGTGTCCCTTCCAATTCTGTGTCCAAGTCATTTATGAAAATGTTGAAGAGCACAGGGCCCAAGATGAAGCCCTGTGGAACCCCACTAGTGACAGGTCACCAGTCTGATGTTACCCCATTCGCTGTTACCCTCTGTGCTTGACCTGTGAGCGAATTGCTTACTCACCACATGATGTGTTTATCCAGCTGTGTGCTGGACATTTTGTCCAGAAGGATCCTGGGGGAGACAGTATAGAAAACTTTATTGAAATCCCAAAAAATTACATCAGCTGGCTTCCCTTGATCAACCGGATGGGTTATCTTGTCATAAAAGGAAATCAGGTTTGGTAAGCAGGACTTTCCACTAATGAGGTGTCTAGCAAGGATTTTTTTACAGCTGCAGAAGACTCCCTAACCATTCTGCTCCCAAATCAAAAAAGGTATTTTGCTATAAGATCTAGTCTCATACTAAATACAGAAACAAACAAAAGAGTAAGCGCACCAAACAGTCTCTGGCATATATTTTACATGCAGTTATATATATCAAGGGGTTTATATAGCATATGTCCGTATGTTTTACATGGGATATGTCCCTCGTGAAGAGGGACTTGGGTGTACTGGTGGATGAAAAACTGAATATGACCCAGCAATGTGCACTTGCAGCCAAGAGGGCCAACCTCATCCTGAGCTGCATCAAAAACAATGTGGCCAGCAGGTTGAGGGAGGTGATTCTGCCCCTCTACTCTGCTCTGGTGAGAATCCAGCTGCATCCAGCTTTGGGGTCCCCAGCACAAGAAAGACATGGGCATATTAGAGTGGGTCCAGAGGAGAGTCATGAAGATGATTAGAGGGCTGGAGCACGTCTCCTATGAGTGAAGACTGAGAGACATGGAGTTGTTCAGCCTGAAGCAGGCTCTGGGGGGGATGTCACTGCAGCCTTTCAGCAGCTAAAGGGATCTTATAAAAAAGATGTAGAGCAACTGTAGGAGGCATGTCCAGGGGTGCAGGGGAAGCAACCAGCAGGGAAGCTCAGGGGACATGCACCGGAATCGATAACCTCATTGGTCACAAGGTCACATGGTTTTAAGGGATAAAAGGAGTGCCGGGTTTGAAATAAACGCTCTCTGATCACCATCTCAGCTGGGAGCAGACTCCACTTCTTTATTATATAGAGACCCAACGCGACAAGCAACTTTATACACAGGCCAGGGACAAGGGGGAACAGTTTTAAACAAAAAGAGCAGAGACTAAAATAGATATTAGGAAGAAATTATTTTCTGTGAGGATGATTGAGACACTGGAACAGGTCGTCAAGAGAAGTTGTGAGTGTCCCACCTCTGGAAGTGTTCAAGACCAGATTGGATGAGGACATTGAGCAACCTGGTCTAGTGGAAGGTGTCCCTGCCCATGGCAGGGAGTTGGAACCAGATGATGCTTCCAACTCAAACCGTTCTACAATTCTATGGCTCTATGGGCAAGTAAAAAGTGTGACTTCTGATACGGAAGAATTTCCAAGCCAGGTTTAACCTACAGAGCCCACAGTCAGAAAACCCAGTGTGAGTATTGTAGGTAAAAATACATCTTCTAAAGGTTTCGTTTCTGTTTATTGAACTTCAGAATTGTTACTAATCAGCACCAAGACAACCAAAGTTCAGTCCCAGTCTGTTCCAGGAACTGGTTCAGCCTACTGCCTACATCTTGGTCAACTATGGATTGTTCTCCTTAGAGCACCGCAGAATTGAATCCTTCCTTTTTCCCAGTGCATCTAACTGATACAGAATTGAATCCTTCTTCCTTTCTCCCAGTGCATCTAACTGATACATTCACCTTCCAGCTCTGATATTTCTGTCAGGTTTTGAAAGAAGGACTTGCTTTTGTCCACCCTGGGACCTAACTGCTGTCACTCTTTACCTGTACTCTCAGACAAGGAAAGGGTTCAACCTTCTATTTAGGAGTGAAAGATCTGTGTGCCCACAATTCTGAGAACTGAACTTCACCAAATGTAGTTTTTTGAAAATTTTGGCATGTTTGGCACTGACCTTAGCAATAAATACTTTAGGCCTCCCCTTTTGGAAATGGACATTTAGCCCTTTTGTTTGTTTGTGCTTGTTTGGGTTCTTTTTGTTTGTTTGTTTGTTTGTTTATTTTCATAAAAATCACTGCATAAGAGTGCCATGCTGCAGAATATTTTAGATATGGGTTTATGGCAGCATGAATGTGAAAGGCACAGGAATTATAAATGCACATTCAGCTGTGACTAGGACTACCAACACTGAGAGAAGGCAGCACAACACCAGTGGACTTTGACTATAATGTTTTAATATTTTCCCATGTGGATTTCAGGAAGCTTTCTAAACCCATTTTTTTTTTTGGCACATGTATGCTATTTTGTGCACAGCAGTTGTGGTTACATGATGCAGATTCTGTTTCTGAAGTAACAAAATGAAGTCTGGCCAAGGTTTTTTATTATTACTCTGTCATATAAGTACTCTGTCATATAAGACCAATCTGGTCTTTACAAGATTCAGTTAAGAGTCTGCTCATTTATTTCCATTCTGATCAAATTATGTTTTCGGGGTCCTGATTATCAAGATGTCTTCATTGCTTTGGTTAACCATCATATAGATTCCTTCTACATACATGTGACTGTGTTATGGAGCTCCTAAAATGTCAGGAGAATGTTGTTTGTGTAAAACACAGGAATTACAACTTATTTTCAGTTATTCCACACACTGAACTAAGGACTGGTTGTAGAACCTGCATTTGTAACTTTTAAGGGTTTAGGTGTCACCTAAGGAAAGTACATTGGAAATATCTGAAAAGGCAGACTGAGAATAATTTTCTATTTTTTCATTTGTAGATGAAAAAGCTACAAAACTCAAAATCTAAGAATATTTTGTACACCCAGGCTAAGATGTGCATATATCTCTACATGGACCAGAAGCAAAGGAACAACAGGAATTAAAAAAATAGAGTAGAATAAAAGCAAAGGAAGAGGGTTTGGGGTTTGAATGTATTCTGTAAAAGTACAAGAATGAAACTGGCTGTCCTCAGCTGTTCCAACATAACCAATTTCCATATGGAGAAATAATGCATTGCAAATATCTCATGATTTCTTTGACTGACCCATCTCTGTATTTACGCAAAAAACAATTTCCTATTCAAATGGAAGAACTGCTGTACCATTGCTTTTGCTGGTTAGGAACAATAACAAACCTTGTCTCTTAGTTTCCCTCTGAGAGAAAAAAAAAAAAAGAACAAAAACCACCAAGCTTCAGAGGAAATTACAATTCTGTAATTTTCGCATCAATGCAGCAGAACCCCCATCACAACTCTGTCTAGCTATGGTTTATAGGCTACTGTTACAAATTTTAAAGAAAAACACAGAGAACACCTTCATTGGGAGCAGTCATTTAACATACAGTCAGGTTTAAAGAAAATACTTACCCTAGGTAAATATTCATTTTTTCCTTCAGCTATAAGAAAAAAGCTTTTATTTTCCAATTTTCTGATCTCAAGTGCTAGACGAATAGAAAACACTAGGAACAAATAGTTAATTCTTTTCTCATTGACAGCTGGGGTAATGCAGCTTTAATAACAGACAGGCTCTCCTTACCTGCAACATAACTCCTACTTGTTACAGAAGTGTATAGATTAGGCCCCCAGTGGTGCAAATCACAATGATTTTATTGGAGCTGCATCAATCTGCACTTATCAAGAGTCAAACTGTTCTATTTTCTAAGCGGTAAAATTACAAGCCAGTGAAAACCACATTTGTTTTGCCATAAACCACACCAGGTGGTAAACCAAATTCTTCCCATGCTTGAGAAACTGAGAGCTGGAGCTAAACCCTATCAAATTGACTAATACTTTTATATCATGAGTGTCATGGTTTGAGAGCCCCAAAATCCAATTCCCTAGTCTAAGCCCCCTCTCACATCTCAGTTCAATGTGAGAAGGTTTTTTCCAGACAACCACACGAGGATCAAATCTCTTCTCCCCTCCAAATAAAAGTCCAGGAGGGAGGAAGGAAAGATCCTTTTCACTCTCAGAGCAGCAGTTTCTAAGGCAGCAGGTATCTATCTGTTTCGCTCTTCTTCCCATGCAGCAGCTGGATCTCTGCCAGTACTCACGAGGGATATCCAAGCCCTCGTGGCCCATCATCTTCAAGCGAGGGTCTTCCTCTTCCATGGACTGCATAGCAGGGACAAAACTCGCTTCACCACGGTCATATCATGGGGTGTAAGACCTCCATGAAGGTCCCTTCCTCAGGGGATTCGTCCCTGAGTCAGAACATCTTGGGCAGCTTTCAGTTGAAAGCCTTTGCCTCAGGAGTTCTACCAGAGCTCCTGTGCTCTGTCTCAGGCTGCTAGGCTTGGCAGCAGCAGCGAGGGGGGCCAAGGTCACCCCCTCTGCATTCTGTCTGGCCGTCCCAGTCCAGTTTCAGGACGCCTGAGCTTCTCAGCTCCTCTCTCTCCGGTGCTGCAGCACTCCAAGACTCCTCTCCTTAAATAGGAGTCCATCTCCCTCCTCCTAGGAGGGGTCTCAGAGGGGTTTGGAATTTTATTTCAGTTCTTACCCCAGCTTCCTCTCTCTCTGCTGCCGGCTCTCTCTCTCTCGGCTCTCTCAGACAACTTTGTGTCTTCTTTGCTCAGCTGCATGCTATTTCTGCTGCTTATCTTCTGCTGGCTCTTAGCCACAATCTCTGGATGCTGCCGCTGCTCTGTCTCTGCTCACTCATGGTGGAGAAAACTTTTTTAGCTTTCAGCTACAGGTACCTAGCCCAGCCTTATGCTGTTCCAGGTCCCTGCAGCTCCCCACTGGGGGGTGAGGGGGGGCCCAGCCCCCAGTGGGGCTGCTGCTGTTTCTCCTTGTGGCTCCTACAACATGGCTCCTTCTTCTACCAAACTGCAACTCTCTTCTCTTCCGTTCTGCTTGTGATATGTTTATATTTCGCAGAAGCGCTCATTGGTTAAAACTTCAAAACTTCAAGGGTCACCGCCCCCTGGGGTTTCACCATTTTGTAACTTCAGGGGGAAAAACTGTTCCCCCCACCACAATGAGATAATACGTTTTAAAATGACTTCCATGTCTTAGATGTTTTTCTGATTTTTTTTTAGTATATTAATGACTCTATAAGGGAAATTAACATCTGTTTTCAGTAATATTCAATGCTTTTTCCCCCTGGTAGCTAATTGCCTCTTGGTGATGATTTGCCAAATACATGCAGATTACTTTGCGAATTAAGACTGTGCCGAAATAACTCTTCACTTAAAATATTAGCTTTCTATGTTTTCTTTAAAGTGTTTTGCTATCCTACATTTTTCTTATTTATTATAAGGTAGTAAAAATTAAATAGAGTATTGCTGTTATTGATGTATGAGGTTCAGTTTCTAATGTGATTCTTAAGGAAGTGCTTTGTTGAAGATCTTGCATTATTTATCTGAAAGAATAATGAAATCATAATTAATGTACACTTGTAGTACCAGATTAATTCCAAATTTAGAAATCTTCTTATTCCTCCCTGAAATACTGGGGCATTTCAGGATCAGTGAACTAAGTGATCAGCATTAGTGCATTAGTAAGTTACCCTCAATTAATGAAACTGGGCACAGACAAAATTTCAGGAAAAACAGTACCATGTTGCATGAAATATATCTGCAAACCTAACAGCCTTTCACTGACCCCAAGATTTTCACAGTCTGAACATAAGTGACTTTACATGCTTACATATTCCCACTTCTTAGAAGCTTCTGAAATCAAAGTGTGAAACCTTTGCCAGAGAAGAGGAGTAGACTATTTAGCCAGCAGTGATCCTCAGAGAACATTAGGGACACTAATGAGCTTCTTTTCTCATTCAATCAATGTGCATTTAGTTCCAGACCTGATCTGAAGCTCAGTTTTATCTTAAATTAATCTTGTTGCTCATGGTGATTGTAGCTAAGTCTTTTCTGAATGGATATAAAAAGGATGTCATAGAGTAAAGTTGCCTTTTAAGGAAATACTCAGATGCTGGCAAAGGGTGAAGATATCAGAATCACTTACTTAGTTACTTTTCAGATTAGCTCTTCCTGTTTCCACTCCATATGATTTACAGTGCTGTAGGGTGGAAAAAGAGCTCAAGACTTTTTTCTATGAGCCCAAGAAACAGCATAGGATTGCAAAGTCTAAGAATCATTTACAGCTCAGTTTCATGGGCTGGAAAAGCCCATGCTGTAGTGTCTCAGAAGTGTCCTACATTCCACCCTTACTGTAGAAAAGATCACCACTTCTCATAGAGCAGCAATGAAATAACCAGAAATTACCCTAAATCCACATCTACATATATTTAAACACCTGCAGGAATGGTGACTCAACCACATCCCTGGACAGTCAATTCCAGTGCTTGACAACTCCTTCCATGAAGAAATATTTCTTAATATCCAATCTAAACCTCCCCTGGTGCAATTGGAGGCCATTTCCTCTCATCCTAACTCAGCAAAGATTGCATCTGTCTATCAATGGGGAGGCATGAACATATTATTCACAGACCCTTAGGATCGACAATATGTCAATTTATTATTTAAATCAGTTAACTTTTATACAGTTTAGTTTGCTCAGGGTACATGCTCACAATAAGATGATCGGATAGCTCAGTCTGTGCACGCGTCTCATGTCTCCAGTTCATTGGACCTGATGTTCTGTCCATGCGATCTGAAATCATCCTTGTCATAGAAACCTCTTTCTAACTAATCTGCTTTTAGGGTTTTACTAAATTTGCAGGTGTTTCATTATCTTCAGTTTCTCAAGGTTTTCTTTCTATAAACATATTATGTTCTCAAACTTTATAATTAGACACACAGCTAACAAGTATAAGCATCACATATTTTCACACAGTCTATAAGTATAAACAATACACGCTTGACATTTCCATGGCAAGCAAGGCCTACAGAGTGCAGGAAAAATTGTTCAGAGAAATTTCTCTGTCCCGGCGACATCTGTCCCAAGATGTGAGCAGTCAGTTTCTCCAGGAGAGGGCTGTGGGAAATGCTGTCAAAGGTGTCCTGGTTCTGGCCAGGACAGGGAGAGATGTTATTCTATACCACCTCATGTCATTGTGAGGGGTTGGGGGAAAAGGATTTTCTCCAAGGGAGAAGAAGTTCCTGCCAGTGTGGCAAGGGAAGCCATCCAGTAATTATTTATTGCTGTGGGCTTTCCATGTGAATCCTTTCTCTTCTTATACCTTTTGTTATTATTGTTGTGGCTGCTACTGTTTGTCCCAGGCTGCATGGGCCCGGGGGTGGCCCCGGGCTGCATGGGCCTGACGGGGGGGGCGGGCCCACAGAGCTGCGCGGGATTCCGGGTGGGGGAGCCGGACCCCAGCGAGGGTGGGGGGAGGGGAGGCTTCGCTGGCGTGGCTTTGTGCCCTCGTGGGAGGGGGGAGAGAGAGAAGAGTGGAGGCCTCAGAGCGCGCAGTGGTTTGCTGGTCTGGTTTGGGGGGGGTGGTGCCAGGCAGGCTGTGGGGGTCCTCGGACTGGAGGGTGGGCAGGTAAGCGGTGCGTGGGAAGATACGAGGTAACACGGTGGGGGGAGAATAAGGTCAGGGTGAATAATGGTTTCCTCTGGGGGTTGGGGATCTTGGCCGAGCTGGGGCCTGGAGAGGTACTCGAGCCCTAGGTGGGTACAGTGGCCAGAACAGTTTTGTTCATTTGTTTGGTTTTGGCTCACCTGGGGCTACTGGATATATTTGTTACATCCTGAAATGGTGGTCAGGACAAAGGGTGTTTCCCTGGGTGTTTTCATGGGTGTTTCCCTGGGATTGAATACAGACAGGTGGCAGAAAAGTAGGAAGTCTAAGACTTGCCCTAATCCTTTTAATAGTAGGAATGTAGCCTGTGTAGTCCTATGTGGTTGTGACCTATGCTGGTGATGGTACATGCCTTCGGTAGGGTCGCCCATGCCAGACAGGTCAAAACTGTGGGGTCACATACAATACATCCTTGGGCAGGACAAGCTCGAAAGCCTTCTGGCAATCATCCTAGGAGAAGGACAACTCTAATTCCAAACTTGGGCAGATGGAGCTCGCTTAGCCCTGTAAGGCCATCCATCTAAGAGAAGGTCACTCTAATTAAACCTACGTCCTGAGGACCTCGCTGCCACCATCCAAGCTCGCTCGGCCCTGGCAGATGAACCTTAGGATTAAAGGGTGGGTTCAGTTCCGCACATACTGCGTCTCACCTAAAAAATCCATTGCGCAGGCTTGAAGGCTTTACCCACGTGCAAAAAGCCCTGTAGCGACGGGTGAGGGTCGAAATGGCAGGTGAGAGGTGCACTGGAAGCTGCAGACCCAACCCTGCATGCAGGCGGTTCAGGATATTGGTCATTTGAGACTGACCACAGATGACAGTCTCTTGGGGCAGCACCCTGAAGGACCAAGCAGCCTTTTCAAGGACAGCACTGCTTGCTCCACTCAGAGAGGGGCCTAAACAAAGGTGGCCTAAACAAAGCTCATCTCCACCCTCACCCAGTTGGTTAACTGTGGCCAACGGGCATCTTCTTCCAATGCTGTCACACAAAGATCAAAAGACAAAGGCATGCACCTGCCTCCAAAGGTGTACCTAAATTAACTCTTGCATGCTGGAATATCAGAACCATGCTCGATTCTGTGGTAGCGGACGTCCTGAGCGTCGTTCTGCTCTAATTGCCCATGAACTGGCTCATCTTAACATCGACATTGCTGCTCTCAGTGAAGTTGCCTTCACAAGGAAGGAAACCTTAGAGAACATGGTGCCAGTTACATACCCTTTTGGTCAGGTAAGCCCAGAACTGAAAAATATCTCTCAGGAGTTGGCTTCATGATCAAAAACTCTATTGTTCCTAAACTCGAAAATCTGCTGACAGGTCACTCTGACCGTATTATCTCCCTACGCCTTCCACTACACAACAAGCAACATGTTGTTGTCTTTAGTATATATGTCCCAACTCTCCAAGCTGACCCTGCCGAAAAAGATAAATTTTATACCAACCTGCGCCACCTTACCCAAAAGGTGCCTGCGGATGATAAGATCATAATCTTTGGTGATTTCAACACCAGAGTAAGTAAGAATTTTGAAGCCTGGAAAGGAATATTAGGCAAGCATGGTCTTGGAAACTGTAAAGATAATGGTCGACTTCTGCTAGAATTCTGTGCAGAGCAACAGCTCACCATCACTAATATTATCTTTCAGCAGAAAGATAGTCTGAAGACAACCTAGATGCACCTCAGATCTAAGCATTGGCACCTCATCGATTATGTCCTGGTGCGACAGAGAGATGGCCGCGATGTACATCGTACTCGCGTGATGCTCAGTGCAGAATGTCAAACAGACCATCGGCTTGTGCGCTATAAACTCAATTTCAATCTCAAATTCAAACCTAAAAGGGGTGATATCCCCAGGAGAAGACTCCAAGTTAACAATCTCCCATCAGCCACAGTGAGAGACAGATTCCAGGCAAACCTTCAAACTAGGCTTGAAAACCATTCCATAGATTCTGCAGATTCTTCTCCTGAAACGATTTGGCACCATATTAAAAACAGCATCCTGCAATCCTCCTAAGAATCCTTAGGGTTCTCCCTCAAGAAGAACAAGGACTGGTTTGACAAATACAATCAAGAAATCCAGGACTTTTTGAGGAAGAAGAGAACCGCCTACCAAGCACACCTTGCACTGCTATCCTGTCACACAAGAAAAACAGCCTTTCATCTTGCATGCAGCAAGCTCCAACAGAAACTCTGTGACATCCAGAACAAGTGGTGGATCGATGTAGCTGAAAAAAATCAATTATGTGCAGATACGGGTGATCACAGAGGATTCTATGAGGCCCTGAAAACAGCATATGGGCCTACATACCAGGTCCAAAGCCCTCTACTCAGCACAGATGGTCAAACGCTTCACACAGATAAAACCTCCATTCTGAATCAATGGTCTGAACACTTTCAGACTCTCTTCAGTACCAACCGTGTAGTCCAAGACTCAGCAATTCAGTCCATCTCACAACAACCAGTAAAGTATGAATTGGATACTGCCCCCACTTTAGGAGAAACCCTCAAGGCCATACAGCAGGCAAAAATTGGCAAGGCAGCTGGGATTGATGGAATTCCACCTGAAGTCTGGAAATATGGGGGCCTTGCACTCCATACCAAATTTCACGAGTTTGTAGTGCGCTGTTGGGAGCTCGGTGAACTACCATCAGACCTTCGTGATGCAGTCATCATCACTCTGTATAAGAAAAAAGGAATTAAATCAGACTGTTCAAATTACCGTGGTATTACTCTGCTCTCCATTGCTGTCAAAATCCTGGCAAGAATACTCTTGAACAGACTAATACCCGCTATAGCAGAAGGAATCCTACCTGAAAGTCAGTGTGGTTTCAGAGCCAACAGGAGTACCACAGACATGGTATTTGTTCTCAGACAACTGCAAGAGAAGTGTAGGGAACAGAACAAAGGTCTTTAGGTAACCTTTGTCAACCTCACCAAGGCTTTCAATACTGTGAGCAGAAAAGGTCTATGGCAGATTTTGGAACGTTTAGGATGTTCCCCCAAGTTCCTTAAAATGATCATCTCACTCCATGAGGATCAGCACGGCCAAGTCAGATATGGCAACACACTTTCTGAGCCCTTTTTAATTAAGAATGGTGTGAAACAAGGCTGCGTTCTCGCTCCTACCCTATTCACAGTCTTCTTTAGCATGATTCTCCAAAGGGCCACGGCAGACCTCGATGATCAGGACGGTACCTACATTCGATATCGTACTGATGGAAGCCTATTCAACCTAAGGCGACTGAAGGCCCACACTAAGACCTTAAACCATCTTGTCCAGGAGCTCCTTTATGCTGATGACGCCGCCCTTGTTACCCACACAGAAGCAGCTCTGCAGCGTTTAACATCCTGCTTTGGAGATGCTGCTGAGCTCTTTGGGTTGGAAGTCAGCTTAAAGAAGACAGAGGTTCTCCATCAACCTACACCTCAGGAAGTCCCCCATCATCCCCACATCACCATTGGCCAATCAGAGCTCAAATCAGTCCAGGAGTTTAGTTACCTAGGTAGCCTCATCTCCTTGGATGGTAAGATTGATGGGGAGATAGACAACAGTTTAGCAAAGGCATATAGTGCTTTTGGAGAACTCCATAAAAGAGTATGGCATAATAAACACTTGAAGAAAAGTACAAAGATCAGTGTTTACAGAGCCATTGTGCTGTCTACTCTCTTGTATGGTTCTGAATCATGGGTCGTCTACCGCCACCACCTGTGTCTCCTAGAACACTTCCATCAACGCTGTCTCCATACAATCCTAAACATCCACTGGTCAGATTATGTGACCAATACATCTGTTCTAGAACAAGCAGCAATCACAAGTATTGAGGCCATGTTACTGAGAACACAGCTGCGCTGGGCAGGACACATCCCCAGGATGAAGGACCACCGCCTCCCTAAGATCTTGCTTTATGGTGAACTTGCCACTGGCTGCTGCAAGAGAGGAGCCCCAAAGAAAAGATACAAGGACTCCCTGAAACAACATCTCAGCCTTGGCCATATTGATCATCATAACTGGTCTACTCTGGCCTCAAATCGGGAGGCCTGGAGACATGCCATCTACAACTCTGCCGTTTCCTTTGAGAATGCACGCAGGATCACTCTCGAGGAGAAAAGACAACGCAGAAAGAACTGTGTCTTGCAGAATATACCATCTAAGAAGTCTTTTTGCTGTGCCTTTTACAACCGGACATGCCTATCTCGTATTGGCCTCATAAGCCACCAGCGTGCCTGTAACAAATGTGGATAGAGCCTTCCTAAATCTTTGTTTGCGAAGCCTAGCCATGATGTTACTGTTTGTTTTCTTAGCTCATTGCTGTTTCTAACAAATATTTCTTATCTCGAGCTGTGATTTCTCCTTTCTTGTGCCCAACTGGAAGGGGGGAAGGGAAGGCAGTGAGTAGTTTTAGCAGGAGTACTAATTTGGAGAATACCATTCCTAAACCTTGACAAAAGGCTTTAGTAAAGTCCAGACAAACAACATCCACAGCCTTTCCCTCATCCACTGAGCAGGTCACCTTGTCATAGGAGACCAGGTTTGTCAAGCAGGACCTGCCCTTCTTAAAATCATACTGGCTGGGCCTGACCCCGTGGTTGTCCTGCATGTGCCATGCTATGGTACTTAGAATGATCTGCTCCATGACCTACCCTAGCAGGTCAGACAGCAGTTCCCTGGATCCTCCTTCTGCCCCTTCTTGTAGATGGGTGTCCCATTTTCCAACTTCCAGTCACCTGGGACCTTCCCCATTAATCAGGGCTGATAGTAAATGATTGAAAATGGCTTGGTGAGCTCTTCCATTGGCTTCCTCAGTACCCTTGAGTGGATCCCATCTGGCTCCATAGACCTGTGTGCATCTACATAAAAGAAAGCCCTAACTCCCACATGACTATAGTACGAAATCTGTGTCATCTTGATCTGATCTTTCTTTATCAGCTATTGGTATGCAGCAAAAACACCACAGGAAAAGGGAAACAATTTATTTTTCTTAAAGTGTAGTGGTTTGGAGCTGGCTTCCTGACAAGTCTCCAATACCACAGCAAAAGCTTCTCCCCCAAAAAACAAGAGAAAAGGGGAAAAAAACCCAAGAGAACCGAAATAAGAGAGCTAAAGCAATATATAAATATATTTACACTTCATGGCTAGACTTTGTGAATGAAGATTTGGGAAGGGCTCTACCCACATTTGTTACAAGCGCATTGGTGGCTAAAAAGGCCCATATGAGATAGGCACGTCCGGTTGCAAAAGGCACAGCAGAAAGACTCCTTAGGTGGTATATTCTGCAAGACACAATTCTTTCTGCGTTGTCTTTCCTCCTCAAGGGTGTTCCTGTGTGCTTTCTCAAAACAACAGGGCAACTCCCTATTGTTTCAAGGAGCCCTTGTATCTTCTCTTCGGGGCTCCTCTCATGCAGCAGCCAGTGGCAAGTTCACCATAAAGCAAGATCTTAGGGAGAAGATACAAGAGCTCCCTGAAACAACATCTCAGCCTTGACCATGTTGATCATCATCACTGGTCTACTCTGGTCTCCAGTTGGGAGGTCTGGACACCATCTGTAACGCTGCTGATGCTTTTGAGAAAGCATGCAGGATGACTCTTGAGGAGAAAAGACAACACAGAAAGAATCGTGTCTTGCAGAATATACCACCTAAGGAGGCTTTCTGCTGTGTCTTTTGCAACCTGACGTGCCTGTCTTGTATTGGCCTTTTCAGCCACCAATGCGCTTGTAACAAACGTGGGTAGAGCCCTTCCCAAATCTTTGTTCATGAAGCCTAGCCGTGATGATGATACACATAAGAAAGAAACCCCCAACACCTGAAAACAGAAAAAAACCCCAACAGATATACCCAACTAATAAAGATCTAACGAACGAAATCTCAATAGTTTCCTGGAGAGAACAGAAACTTCTCAGTCCACTCCACAATCACCACATCTCCCTCTGAACTCAGAAAGAAGGCAGCAGCCTTTCGACAAACCACAGGCCCAACACTCCCCGTAGCTGGAGGAGCCGTAGGGATCTGCTTTCTTCAAGTCCACTGGAAGAGAAGAAGAAGGACCCTCCTCTCTCTTTCTTATTTATATTCTTGCTTATGTACAAAACCAGAATGGAATACTGGGAATGGCCACTTCCCTAGTTCCGATCTGGTTATCAGGAAGGCCTAAAAAACCCAAACCACTACATAAGGTCATGTTTTTATATTTTCCTTTCTTTTTTTTTTTTTTTGGAAAAGATTCTGAGATAGCCAGGATTCTCTCAGAGACCAGTGAGCCACATGAATCCAGAAACTCAGTCAGTTTCTCAGTTTGGCTAGAATAATGTGTTTTTGTGCTCTCTGAGCCTGCAAGCATTTTTACTTTGATCTTTCATATTTTGCCCTCCTGAGCTTCCAAATAAGACTTTAGAAGCCCATTTTCTTTATTTGAGATATTTTAACAGATTATTGAACAGAACATTATCTCCTCACAGAGAACTACTGCGTAATATATTTACGGATTTAAAAACTAATATGAGCTCAGATTGTATGGGTTGACATGCTTGAGAAAAGAAAGGCCTAATGGATGTAATTTATAGTAAGTATATGAGATTGATACTTTGTCTATTGATGGCAATAATCTATTAATATTTGAAATACAGTTGCATTCCTATTATTTATATGTATTTTAAAACATAATTAATTTTTATTCAGTGATGGTTTATCAGTAACATCTACAGATTTCTACTTATTACGTTTTTACAATGATATATTTTAAGGCTATACTGCATTTGTCTCCAACTTTGAAATCCATGGGTAACCATAAATTCAGAAGTTAATGCAGCATTTTAATTTTTTTTTAAGAGAGTAGAGCAGATGTAGGTACAGAAAACCTACAATTCAAAAAAGCAAATAAATGTGAAGCAAGAAATCAAAGGATTTTAAAATCACACTAGACAGTTCACCATGGGAAAAAAGAGTAAAACATTACAATATACATTGTAGCTGCAAATATGTCTTTGAGACAAGATACCCACACTATGTTGTTCATCTTGCTCAGCTCAAACTGTGTAACACTAGTATAAAATCAGAAGTCCTTTCAAGATATCTGTCTTATCGATATGCTTAAACAGGATTTATACCCAGAATCTAGAGTGAATGTATCCACATCTGAATTTCCATTTAGATGGGAAAATGAAGTTACAAAAGGTATATCAACTATCTTGTTTGACCTGAAACTTTTCAAGACCAGTTCTGTTTCTGTTTCTAAACTTGATCAGAACTACCGCCATAAAAGGTTACAGGAAAGATACATCTTTGATACGTCCTGTCCTGTTGGATGTTGCAAGTCCATTACTTACACACAGATTCTGACCAAAGTTAGTTGTTAACTGCTTTTTTTCAAAATGCAGCCAGAAGAGGTCTCTTCATTTTTGTAACAATCCAGCAAATAAAGCAGTCACATAGGAGACAAGACTGAGTTTGTAAGGGATCTGATGGGATTCATGAAAACACTCAAGCTACCATGTTATACATCATCAGAAAATGTGTAGAGAAGCTAGGAATATGAACTGGCATTCCTTTCTCCGACCAACTTAACCATAAAGTGTAGGGGCACAGGTCCTTATATAATAAGGAAAATACAAGCTCCTCGTGAGGTGGTGAACAAAGAGAGTTTATTTCAAATTCGGCGCTGGTTTTATCCCTTAAAGCCATGTGACTTCTTTGACCAATAAGGCTGTCTATGTCAGCGCATGATCCTTCGGGCACTCTTGCCCTGGTACATCCCCTGTACCTTAAACACGCCCCCTACAATAAAGCTACCCTTTTCTGGTCCAAGACATTTTATGCTTTTCTACCCAATCATGACGTGCACAGGAGAAAAGAACTTGTTAGAGACAATGACAAAGTTAAGGAGCACATGTTGAGGACCTGTACAGCCCAAGCCATCTGCACTGGGGAGTCCTTTAACAGTAAGCACTGAGAGTAGTTTAATGTATTAAGATAGCCCTTACCAATTCCTCTACCCCTTCATAAAGGGATAATATTTCACTATACTGCCATTTTCAGGTATTTCCTATTGACTTGCTCAGACTTCATAGTAAGGACTGCTATGTCCTTACAGGCTATAAAAGGAGTAAGGGCCTACAGCTCTAAGGTTTATATTCCAGTCCTGCACCACAACTTTGACTTTTAGGTGTTCGTATTTATTGGTTTGAATTGTTAAGTGGCATCAGGTAAGCTTTTCACAGAACTCCCATAGAATACGCCAGAAAAGCACTGAAAAGTCTATCCTTCAAGAACAACCTGATGTGAATATTACAGTAACTACTACTTTATTTCATATTGGTTCCATGTTTACCTGGCTTACAACTTGTCTTTAATGAGGTGATAAGTCTTTCAATTAAGGCAAATACTGCAGAGAGATCTCTGCTCTTCACAGATGTGCTACTTTAAGATTTCTATTTCTCCACACCACAGCTGTTAGCAACTGCCTGATTGCTGGAGGTAGCCACTCTTGCAGAGCAGTGTATGTGAATAATTCCTAATTCACTGCCAGCAAACCAGCTGCATTAATTTCAACAGTTCACATAATAGTTTGAATTAACTTCGTTTGTTTTGCCTGATCTGGATTAGGAAGTATTCCAGGATCACTTTAAGCAGTCACAACCGTGGGAGGTGGAAATTTCAAATCATCCAAGAAAGACACCCAGAGGGAGAGGGCAATGACATCTTCAGCTGATGCTGCTGCACTAAAAAAGAAACATCTGGCTCTAAAATAAAATGCAGTTTCAGAGCCAGTAATGCTGGAGCTTTTCACTACTGAATTACCGGATATTATGAGTTTGATCTGAATCAGGTGTGGACACATAATTGCATTTTTATCAAATTAGCCATAATAAGCAATCTCTGATCCAATAAAAATTGTGACAAATTACATTTGATCCAAAACAAAATTGGCCTGGAAAATCACAGGTAAAATACATTAAAAATACCTTGGGAGGGGAAAGTAAATCTATATTTCTTTGGTATATTGTATTATGGTTATGCAGCTCTTTTAATCCATATACAACTACCCCAAATCAAATTAACATCTTATGGAATCACGGTTTGACAGAAGCTTATTCTGACCTGTTTTGTTTTGGTATTTTATTTGGTTGATTGGGGGTCTTCTATGGTGTGCTGTAGAAGAATTCATGCTTCCTGTGGTTTGGAAGAGTTCAATGATCCCCTTGCATGGGAACAAGGGCAACTTCATAGAACAAAAAGAGGAGAGATTGTCCCTGTGTGTCAATGAAGCTGTGGAGTCAGTAAAGCAGATTACCTTACCAATTGAGATAAGGCTTTCTGCTTCCTGGCTGCTGGTTTATGGTCCTCTACCTCTGTACAGATTCTAAAGCTAAAAGAAAAGAAAAGAATCAATCAAACTAACGCACACATAAAAACCATAAAACAAACAAACAAACAAACCCAACACAACAACAACTAAACCCCAAACCACATATACACACAAAAAAGCAACACTAAACCAAAACCCCAACCCCCACCCAATTTTAAATCTGTAGATTACCTTCTGTCTGTGAAAAGTGGGGAAAAAAATAACTAGTTCAGGACTGGTATTTGCACTGCAGATATTCCATCCTCCACTCTGAACTGTTTCAGTTTGGGGATTTGTTTTTTTGTTTGTTTGTTTGGGGTTTGTTTTTATTTTTTGGCTGATTTTTTAAAATTTTTTTTTTAATATTATTTCTATATTTTCCAGAGGCACTAAACAGATTCTGGACTTGAGCAAATCAAGTTATTAGAATACAAAAGAAAATCTCAGAAGACATTTGAAAACTTGCAGCCATTTTCTATAGTTAAGTTTTGCACCTCTGCTTTTAACTACTGGGAGCTACGTATCGTGAACATCTTTGCAAATCAAACATGATCATCTGCACACTCAAGGAGATAACGAGACACTCCCTGAAAGAATCGTTTTTTACCATAAAAATGCAACAGATATTTTTCTGTTTGAGTATAGCAGAAAATAACATTACATACTCCGGAGCACCATCTGCTGGTATTCTTTATCTACTGGAGCGATTATTTTTTTTCACTGAGCAGCTTTGTATTTTCTGTGATTTGGAGTCTTGGAGGGAGTGGGAGGAGCAGAGCTGGGGGGAGAGTTCCTGTTTTAATAGAAAGTGGAGAAGCTAACTGAATTAAGAAGAAGTCCTGTTTTTTTACAGAAATCTTATTGTCACAGAATATGCATTACACAGCTATCTACTTTTTTTACAGCTCACCCTTACAGTGCACCAGTATCTTGGAATGCACAGCTCAGAAGCTGTAACAATCCAGCTTTTACCTCTGCAACCCAGGGCAACAGGGGCTTGGCTATGTAGACTCACTTGGGAAGACAGCAAGAAAAGATTACATGAGATACCAGAGTATAAATGTGGAATGGGGTGTTAATAAACTATGCGGGTTTGTCTCACAGTGGCCATTGTTATTATAGCTACAGTATGAAGCAATAATCCACTCTTCTAAAGTGGTGCCTTGAGAGACAGCGGCAACCACTGTTAATGTTGTCCTTCCAGTGTCTCCAATACTGACTTTCCTATTGAAAAGAGTTGGCTAGGAGTTTCTGTGGGAAATGGCTTTTCATAAAATATTTTAAAATGTAGTCTGTGAAAACTGAAATGCTTCATGGTCAGAATCCAACAAAACAGGCATGGCTGTGTTCTCTCTGAAACCTACCAGCTAGCTCAGGGGGTCGCCTAAGGCAGTGGGGGCACCATGGGCACCAGTTCTGGGCTGGTACTATTTTCCTTCTAGGTATCTGGGGCTGGAGAAAGCCTCAACTATAGGTTTCAGTACAGCTAATTTTCTCCCTGGGAGATGCATAGCCAAGTCATTAAGTTCAGAACACGGATTCCCAAGGAAATAATAAAAAACTATACCCTAAGTACCCCACAACTATACCCTAAAAAAATTACTTTCATCACTGCTAACTAAAGGTCCTCAAATTCTTCATCCCACTGGAAGTGCTGGAAAACTTATTTACCTTTTCCAAACACAGAGAATATTTTTTTTAAATTTCCATGGTGGAGAATTTCATTTTCCAAAATGTTCTGAGTAAGATTACTTAGTGCATTGCTGTCTTCCTAAATCCTGCAATTGCTACTCATTCCTTTGGGAAAGTAAGAGGGGCCAAGCTCTCCTCTCTCTCCCCGAATACACATATGCATGCATCTTGATATCTCCTGGAGCTATAGTGACTTCAGAAAATATTTTCAATGGGCCCTGCAACTTTCGAATTCTGATTAGTTCAACTCCCAACTCCCAGCAGTATTGCCTTACTTAGCATAAATTATTAATTTATTACAGAACATTTCAAAGGGACAGAGGAATAATAGTGCTTGATAAAGACGACTGCAAGAAGAAGAGTGTACTTCCTATGTAGTAAAAGGGGGAAAATTTCTGTTAACAGCTTTTCAAATGAAAACAGATGGAAAGATGACTCAACTGGACATGAAAATTTCCCAGCTTCATCCCTAAAATTATTACTCAGTAGATCAGATTCACAGTCAGTAAAACTAGGCAATACTAAATATATACTGCTTTATACCAGCTGAGGACATCTCAGCATTTGAGGAAGACTGAGCTGTTTTCTAGTGTGATTTTTTTTTTTACATACTGACATAATTTTTTAGAACAAAAATCCAGAGTTTTGAGCATCAAGAAGAGAGCCATATTATGACATGACCTTATTGCACACCCAAAGCTGTTAAAACCAACTCATGAGACCAATAGGGTCTCTCCTTTAAAACAAGCAGGAAAAGCAGAATCAAAATTTGGAGGAGGGGAACCCTAAAGTATTTTTGTTGGTTCTAACTCACTGGAAAAAGCTGATTTCATTAAGGAAAGAAAATATCTAGCCAAAATAAATGCCTGGCATGTCTCTGTTTTCCTGGAACATCAGATTGTTACCTTTAGTCTTACCACAAATGCTTTAATCTGCTGTTCACAGGTACCAAAAAAAAAAATCCAGAGAAAACCAAAGAAAAAACCAAACCAACCAATGAAAACCAAACCAAAAGCCAAGCATTTAAACAAATTTTATTTGATAATAAGGAAGGTCTTATACAGGTTTCAGAACATAGAAGGGTTGAATTTAGTATTGGTATACATGTGCCAAAGTGGTTTATGCATTCTTGTTCGACACAGTCCTTGTATTAAGCTAGGGTACAATTGCCAACACCCCACCCCTGCCCCCATCCCCGCCAATTGGCTTCTTGACACCTTTATACCTCTGCCATTTGTGTGCAGCATTAGAGGAGATTACTTCTCTACAGGCTAGGCACTCTCAGATAACCATTGCCAAGGATATCACCAGTGGCAGATCAGCAGGAAAGTATGTAGGAGGCTGTTCCTCATTACACTCGCAGACTGCTCTCAGCTACTCACCTCTTTACAGATATTCTGCTGCACCAACAGGTTGCCAAGTGCTGCAGCTACTGCTGAAGCACTGTAGTCCCTTGAAGGCAACAATTATTGGAAGCTAATGCTGCATAGTCTTACCTTCACTTTTAATCAATAGAAACCACATCAATGTTATCAGTTGCACTGTGATAGATTTCAAATCTGTTCACTTAAGTTTTGTCCTGAGATCAAGCAGACAGGGTCAGTGAGAGCTCCCAAGACAGAAAGGCAACAATAACCAGGAAAATTAAATAGTTAAAGCAAAATCGTTTTTGGTAGCTGTGCCAGTAGGACTAAAAAGACTAAATCATATTTACTGTCCTTCCACTCCTCTGCAGTGATTCTCTCCTCGCACCCCCTTCCCGATCAGCCTAAAATGCCCACAGCTCTTCAGAGACTGCACTGGCAACATTAGAGCTAATGGCATTACCGGGGCAAGAACCCAAAGCAGATACTGCCATCAAGTGTCCAGTAGACCTGTTTGCAGTGCAGACCCTTCCATCTACATCTGCAAGCAGAGACGTTAATATACAGCATACGTGGGTGCTCACAGACAATTTCGCTGGTACAAGTCAAGCAGTTAACAAATCTGAACAGTTAACCATCCTCCTAGGGACAACAGAGCTTCATTAGAGTTTAAAAAGTGTAGCCAGGACGGGAAATCATTCTCGCCATGGATTGGCTTCTGTAATTGTACGACCTATTGCATTTCCTGGAATGCCTCAAAATTAAATTTAAATGCTCTGTCTTGATTCAGCACTTAGGTGTATTGGCAAGGGTCTTCAGGAGAAAGTACACTTTAACACATGGTATTGCTACCACAACCCTCGTGGTTGTGGGTGTCTCAGTCTGTGCCACTAATGTGGGTGTCTCAGTCTGTGCCACTAATGACAGTGCAACAATGCCCTACAACACCTGCAAGGATCCCCCCAGCCTGCTGGGGACCTCCAGGGCACCTCCTATGCAAAAGCAGGGACTAGCTCCTGGGCCTTATCCCTTCTTCTCTCCTGATTACTTGGGAGGTGACACCATGCTGCTTGCCTGGTGCTCTGACTCGCTGGTACCAAACACCTTTCCCCTCCTTAACTCTTGATCTTACTGCTCAGTTTTAATTAAATCTAACTGAATATTTATAATTTTTGAAAATCGGTGATTTGCAATGAAAAAGAGAAACCTCAGGTGAATTTGAATCTTATTAATCTTGTGAGATAGCTGATCCATAAAAGGGATAGCAAACAGATGCCTACCCATTAAAGATAATTATGCTTGAATTTTTCACATTTTATTTGTTACCTTAAGCAGGGAGTGTACAAATAGCCCATCACACCCTCTGGCCTTCCTTGCTAATTTTAACTCTGTAACTTACAGTATAAACAGTAAATCTAAGCTTTGAGGGAACTGAGTGCAAACAACAGTAATCAGTAAGAAAAGCAGAAGCTGGAAGGTTTTCCAGCTAAACCATCTTCAGAGAGACTTGAAGGGAACTGATTGTGGATAGAAATGGTGCAGCTTCTTGAAGCTTAGGAAGCACCAGGGCAATACATAGGAAGTTCAGAGACAGAGATGAAAAAAAAGTGAATTTAAAAGATTAGGAAAGCCAACTGAACTTATGAGGAATTTACAGTAAATAAAGCTGGAGATTGAAGCAGAAACGTGACTGTATGGGACAACCAAGGTAAAAACAAAGAAGAGATTAAACAGAATACATAGCTTCAATATTGTATAAGCCACAACAGTGAGAACTAAAAGCCTGAATATGATGTAAGAAGATAATCATATAATCAATTTGATGTTTCTAAATGGAATCAAAGACTCTGAACAAGAATATTATTTTATAGGTAGCAGTGGATTAGATTATTCTGCGTGTGTAAATTATCAGTATGATAGTAATTAGTATTACTGGCCATAGCTGAGCATAAGGAACCCTTATATTGACAAAGAGAGAAAATCCTTATTTGGGAAGACTAGGTGAAAACAAGACAGGGAGTGATTTAATGTAAGTGTTGGAAAGAGGAAGATTACAATTAACTCAGGTAGGAGATACCACAGCAAAACAGAAGGAGGGATTTCGGTGTCACCAGAAGAGGAGGTGGGCAGGGAGTTGGCTGTTGCTGTGTTTCTATAGAGGATCTGGGCCCAGGGATGAACTCTCCATCTGGGAGCCCTCACAGGCAGCAGTGAAAGCTGGCACTGTCTTTCAAGTCAAACTTTGACTCTTGGCAGGAGAACTGTTATGAATGTTCACTAAAGAATGCATCTGTCAGTAGGCATGGACCAAATGCTTTTGTTCTGTTATTTCATCAGGCAATCAGGGCATATGTGTGAATAATCACATATGAGAAATAGGAAAAATAATGCTTATATTCACTTTTCAGACCTCAAAGACAGCTCAAAAGACCAGTGCTTACTAATATTGTCACTTTAGGATAAATAGAGACTTCCTGCTCTGAGAGTCTGGTGTGCAGCCTATCTGGAGAACACCACATATACTGAATTTCTGCTACAAACAAATGTCACTCCTATGCTTAAAATTAGGTAATTTATGGGAGCTTATTTCCTCTTTCCAAGAAAGAAAGAGGTCAGGAAGTGCACCTAACCTTTCATAGTTCTACACATCAATCACTACTAGGACTGTAATATGATTCTCACACGGTTCAGTTTGGTGCTGCCTAATAATTAATCTTATGTAGAGCTGATGCAAGGCAACTCTGTGAGGTAATTTGCTTCCAGTGGAATTTTTGAATATGCTTTAAAGTACTTAAGTGTAAAGCTTTGTAAAATGAATAATCCATCACAAATAACTAGAGGTGCCCTTGGAGGACTTGGCTAGTTAGTCAGAAACAGATGTGTCATGCATTTAACTTACTAGTTAGGCGTGGCCTGAACAGTCAGCTTTTCTAATAGCCTCTGACTTGCATGGTAGTTAGCAACTCCAGAGGGTGTCAGTGGACAGTTTGCTCCTGTGAAAAAAGGCCACAAAGGATGGCAAGAATGGAAAACGAAGTAGCAAGTACTTTTCCAGTGGTTAAAGAGAGATGTGACAAGTTATTTACTTTTTTTTTCCATGTGGCATTCACTATCCAACTGGCAATTGCTAGTTTTCTGACACATGATATCTTTTCTCTGGTTATGTTCTGCACTCAGTTTTGTAATTAACTAGAACGTCTTGCTCAGCTGCATGGTTGCAATTCCTTCCTGCTTTTAAACTAATTATTTACTTTTTAGTCCAATGGTAAATAACTTCTTTTCCCCTTCACTACTTTTAAGCAAGGTGCTACTTCTCATACATACTGAATATGTCCCTGTCTCACCCTACTGTGATGTGTTTGGCCACACAGTTCATGTTTGGCAATGGAGCCTGGAAGGATTTGAGTTTGACTTTCTTTATGGTATGCTTCTTTCTCACTTCTTCAAAAAGTCTCATATTTATTCAGCAGTAACCCTCAAGGATGCTGTGCACCCGTACAGGATGAAACACATGGAATTTAAAGATATGCAGAGAAATTGCAACCAGTGTGAGATCTGACAAAATTAAAAGGAATTATATGAGCAAGGGATCAGAACACTGAAGTGAACAGGATTCTTTTTGTAGAAGTTTTGTGCATATCTACCCTCAAGTTTCAAGAGTGTTTCTAGTTCAAGCTATATCAACACAAAATAGCTAATTCTTCTGCAACAACATAGATGCGTGTCATCAATCTCTGGATCTAGGTCACATAACTCTGCTAGGGAGACCTGTTGTTGAAAAAGCTGGGAAAAAATTATACTTGTGATATGGTGAAGTGAGATAGATGATGGCTTTATCTGTCAGAAACACAAATTGTCTTTAGGTTATGTCATGTCAGTTTTACGATCAGGTTGCTCTATCTAGCAGTATATTTAAAAAACTCCAAAATGTCACTGGGTCAGCAAATATTTAGCTGAAAGAGTACTAATGAACCATCAGTAGAGAAAGCCTGTGGTACAGAAAAATTATAACAAACATGCAAGGTAGAAGCTTTGGATTTTCTTTTTTTTGGTTGGTTGGTTTGTGTGTTTTCTGAAACATAGTCAAACAAGATCTGCAAAAAGGAGACTGCAAATATAAATTTCCCACTAACGGACTAGTTGTGTGAACATGGGATCTGCTGGCGGAAGGAGAAGTCATTTATTATACTGGATGTTCAAATCCTCTCACACCCTGTTAAATCCTTTGCCTTAACAAACTGTACTTTTTTGTCCCTTGGACCTTGAAGATATATATGCCAAATTCCTTAGTGAGGAGTGGGAGGTTACAACTCTTTGTACTAAACTGTGCTTAGAACACATATTTTTTATTCTTAGGCATAATTCTAGGCTCTCCGTCTTGCAAGATGAGTTTAACTGTTTCCCAGACAAAGCAAACAGCGCAGGGGATGGGTGAAATGATCCTGTTGGGATGACACAGGGTGCAAGCATCTCCAGGCTACAACACTGAGTTAATTTCAGCTGGAAGAACTGGTCTGGGTAACACTACTGTGATGCTGGGGGCAACCTAGCCCCAAATTGTGCTCTAGGGCAAGCCCTCTCTGAAAGTGATCAGGATGATAACAGCTTTAGCTGTGTTAATAGCGGTATGTTGAGAGTGCCGTTTAGCCACTGTTGACCTCTTTATCTCCTCAGCTGCTGCAAAGGCTTGAACTTCTAAATATCCATTAAAAATTCAAAAGAGCATTTTAAATAGTGCCTCTCCCTCCCCAGGAGGCAGCAGTTCTAAAAGAATGCCCTGGAATTCAAACCGAGTGCATATGTTGTCCTTGACTGGTGTAATATTTCAGAATGCAGGAAGGTATTTTCTCTTCTGAAGCATATTTTACTTCAGCTTCTGTTTCTGGTCAATAAATGTAAAATGCACAAATAAGGAAAATACTAAAGGGTGCTTAAGCACATTTAAGTATTCCAATGAACTAACTTTATTATATTCAAAGGGGAGGATTCTTTCTGTTTTAAAAAAGGCTTTTGCTATTTCTTTTAAATTGCATTCAGCACTCAAGAGATGACTTTTAATAAAATCATGCTGCATGATCCCATTGCATCAAGCGGAGAAATGCTATATCATCTCTAGTATACCTAGGGAACCAGCACGAAGAAGAGATTTAGCACAGTAACTTAGAGTTAGACAACCTCACTTGTCTTCAAGACTTTATCATCCATACTGGTCTCATTTCTGACAATTTGTTATCACTGTAGACTTACAGAATATTTATTCAACACCACAGTATGTGCTGGGCCAGCTTCCAAGTCATCCATTCCACCAAAATTTATGTATCTAATTAAAGTAGGATTGTTTAGTGGAAGTGTATGAGTAGTGTATTTGACATTCCCTTAGAAGAAGTGTCAGTATCACCCAAGCAAAAAAGCTAATCCCAAATCCAATCCATACCAATAGACCAACAAAGAAGACAAAGGTTATGGGTAAGAAATTTGCCCCAATAGAGCTTGTATTAGTATAGTACTTCAGCCCAATAAAGTCCAAATTGTTTCTTTACTTCCTCTTGAAAATGCACACACAGTTCATGCCCTTGGATAGGCCTTGTTTTCTGTACTAGATAAAAGGTACTTCTAGTACTAGTAAACTAAATTAAAGGTACTCAGGCTAGAATGCATCCCAATCCTCTTCCTCCTGCCATATTTCTTGTGTTATTAAGTAGGCTCTGGAGCCAGAGGTGCAGTATATTAGGACACAATACTTAGCTTTGTTATTCTGAAAATATAAGCCTGCTGAACTGATAGTGTGACTTGGTGATGGATTAAAAAAAAAGGAAAGATAGGACCGTTTGTTCATAGATAAGACAATCTTACAGAGACTTCAAGGTTAAATCTCACACCAGTGCTACTTTTCAAATCTGGATGACTTGGACTTCAGGTAAATTTACAGTTCTGTGTAAAATTGTTTAACCTCACTGTGATGGTGCCAGCTCTATAAACTGTACTGGTTGCAGATTTTTACAGCAGTGAATCCTTGTTGCTTGCGTGATGAGTGTCTCCACAGGGAAGCACACTAGGCACTGTATATTCACAGTTTCTAAATTACCTTGGATATATATATCATAACAACGAGTGGCTTATCATTAAATATAAGGAATGTAAGCTCAGTTTTTTGTGACTTCCTCTTCATTCCCCAGCCAGTGAGGATTCCTACCCGCTGGTTTAAGCTCCTCTTGCAGTTCCAGGCTCCAGAATGCAATAATCACACAGAAGAATAAGTTTTATATTATGGGTATAACTTTTTCTTGTAGACAGAGATATAAACACTTTCAGAACTTTTGCTCAGGTTCTTCAGATTTCTGATACATGGCTGTCCTCTTTTTGGTACTTTTCAAATACTTTATCATAAGGAAAACATTTATTTGTGCTACTAAAGCTTGAAGATCTGTACTGTACATGAACTTATATTGCACTGACAGGACATCTATTTACTTAGACAAAAAGCATTTCAAGATGTAGGTAAGTATGATTGTAACAGGAACAAACAAATATACAAAACCCACTGAGATACTCAAAACTTGTCAGATTATCACTTCTCTTCCAACCAAGTAGAAATAATTTAGATTGTTTTATACCAGAAGATTTTGTTTCAGGAAGAAGACTCTCTGATCTTTACAAACATTCACAGACAGCATGCTAGTTACAAAAATAATTTCTTATGACCTTTTGCATTGATGGAGTAATGGGGAACTAAATCTCTCAAACGGGGCTGTCAGTTACTACACAGATGATGTAGGACTCTTCATTGCAAGCACTGCAATGGCATCTTCACTGGCTCAGATCAGACTCCCGAACTGCAGCTGAGATGAACTCTTACAGCTCTAGGGATTATTAAGTGTCCTGCTCTAGTCCTATTAGCAGGGCAACTACTCCAATAATTGCATGTGCTAATTTAAAGTACCTGCAAAACATATTCTAACTGTCTTAGCTGTATACAAAAGACCTTCCCATTACAGGAAGAGTTTCTACTGATTATTCAAAATTCAATTATTCAGATTCTCTTATCTGTGCACATTTTGGTCAACTTCTTTCCCTGCAATAGGACCTGCCTTACCCGAGGAGCCTCCAGAATTACTCCATTTCCCCACCCAGGGTGTCAGTTGACACATCCCAAAGTGCATGTAGCATTTAACTACTGGTCTCAGCCCTGAAGGAGGTGCCAGGGAAAGGCCTGGCATCGCTGGGAATCCAGCACTTGGGGAGATCGAGTGTCAGTTAGGCAGCTGCTTTGAGACAAAGCAAGCTAGAAATTCAGTGAAGTAATCTGTCACAAACGAGACCACTCTCTCATCTGTACAGAGAAAAGCTGGGAAGCGTCTGCGAAGCACTCCCGGTATGCCCACAGGCATACACAGCCCTTGAATATGCCAGCCACACTCAAATAGAACTACAGAAAGACCTTGAGTTTCCCCTGACATCATAATTATAAATTAATTTCCACGAGGTTTGTCACACCTGTCTTTGCATGTATGCATTATTTACTTTTAATTCACTTTCTATATCAGAAGTCCAATTTTCACGGGAGCAGTGACTGTCTATCTCATCAACTCTGTTCCATTTCATCCCACTGAATAGAACTTTTACAGAAAGGCAAAATTATTACAAAGTAAAAATGAACTAATGAGACTACACACATACCCAAACCTAAACTGCATGCTGCATGAAGCATATTGACACAAATTACACACCAAAATCAGTTGTCTTTACACAGTCTATAGGGTCTATTCGTGTGTCTAAGCAATGATCAGAAATGGTGTGGAAAAGTTTTCCAGCATACAGAAGGTGTAATTTAGCAAGCACTAGTAAAAACAAACAAAACTGATAAACAAAACCACACAAACTAATAACCAAACCAAACAAAGAACACAACCCAAACCCACTGCCTAAAAGAAACATTGTTTCAGCCCATGTCTGCATGTGATGACATTTGCAGATTGATGCCAGTTATATTTCTAGGGATAAAAGTTTAGAAAAAACAGTACAAGTGAGAGAGAACAAATAGATATTTTTTTCTTCAGTTAGATTTAGATAATTATATCAAAAATTCATCTATTGATAAAGATATTTTAGATAAATAAGACAATTTTAGATGAATAAGACATTAAAAGACAACTTTGTAAGCCTAATAGCATTTTTCTGTCTTTGAGCCCATGTTCACATAGAAGCTTCCACCTGCAGATGGCCAAACACTTTTGAAACAGTCATTGAACCTAGTTAAGATCTCTACCTTATTAGGTAGTTTCCTTATTAGTATTCTTTAAAGTAAACCTTTCTATTACCTTTAAGTGTATAAGTTTCTTCTTTTATATGCTTTTATTTGTTTGTTTGTTTTCATTCCATGTTCACATGAACATGCTATGGAAGCATCTATGTAGTGTTATTTTCTTTTACTTAGCCCTTGTATCACACAATTAAGGTATGACATAAAATCCTTTTTCTATGTTTCTCAGAAAGCCTCCTCCCTCTGGGATGGTCACTTTGAACTCTTCCGAACTTACTGCTACTCTCTGAGAATCAATAGGTATAAGATTCCTTTTGTTTAGCCTTACATGGGTATTTGTCACAAGGGAGAATACAATAGTTCTCAAAGGCCCTTGACTTTCCTCTAAGGTTTTTCTTCCTCCCTAGTTCATTACATTTGTCAAACATGCACTTTTTTACAGCGTTTCCTTTAGTGAAGGGGAACTGTAGGACAACTGGTAAGCATGAAACAGTTTCATTTCTACTGCCACAGAAAAACCAGGAAGTGACCAAGAGAAAATAAAGAAGGAAGATAACAAATCTGCTCAAAATCGTACAGATTTGAAAAGATCCCAGGAGAGCTGGGAGCCAGAATAGGGGCTGGAGATTTACTGGGCAAGAGGCTGTGACTAGTGAGGACCAAAAACTGAACTCACAGCCCAGCCTGGGAGGGAAGAAGGCCACTCAGCCACCTCATTTACAGTCACTTTGTATACAAGTGCCCGGATTTCATCACACTTGACAGCATTCTGATTTTTTTATGGCTTTTTTCTTTATCTGGCAAAGAGCTTTTCACTGTCCCCTTTTCCCTAAGAATGCAGGACCAGGAAAACCTCCTGGAAAACCGGGAGGGGAAGTTTCCCTCTGCTAAAAATGAGTCCCAAAGTCATATTTTCCAAGAAAAGTATGTGTTGAGGGACAATTTTACACACATAAAATTATATTTCTTTCCCCCCAAAATAGTATTTTCTTCCCTACGTCCTTCATTCTCGTGATAATGTGGAGGTTTAGAGTTTATCTTTTACATTAGTATCAAAATGAAAGTATTTCTAAAAACTGAATGGGCCATACTGCAAACACTTGAGATTGGGGATTATAGATGTTAACAAAATACATTTTTTTTGGTCCGTGTCTTTTCAAATATGGAAGACATCTTTTTCACTTAAAGAAGTCAGTAGAGGGATAAGCAGGACTGGCTAAATAAAGGTTAGGATATATAGCAAAATGTAAAGGAACTAACCTTCTATTTGCCAACCGTTTGTCAGTGATAATCATGTTTTTCTTTCATTGACCTTTCCACTGAGGAGCAGTTTACTCAGAGCATGTAAGAGAGACTGAGATTGGTTTATCTCAAAGCTTTTGAAACTTTGAAATGAAATGTTCGAAACCACAGCTGAGTATTATTAGCACAACTATAGATAATTAATAGGATCAATTAAGTATGTAAAAAATTTGACTTTTTGAACAACTTTACATGTCCTAACTATGAAGTTGCTTCCCACAGTTCAACAATGAAAAAAAACAGAATGACTCTACTCTTTTTTAGATATTTTACTTGTTTTTAATATTCCTGCTCATCTTTTCTATGCATCTAGCAAATTAGCATGAATCACATTGCTATGTATTTGCCTGATGTTTATACTGTAAGCAGTGCTGTTGATTAATATTTCTATACTACCCAAAAAAGCCTTTCTGGCCTAACCAAGCTGCACGACATTTTTATAGTAGTTAAGGAGTTCACCCATGTGTTCATGTAAATATTTAAACTAACTAGAAACAGGAAGGGGTTTTGCTGTTAGTCAAACACTAAATATATTTCTGACCAATATTTTTAATACATATATATATATATATATACATATAAAATTCATATATATATAAATATATTCCTGTCAAAAAATATCAGCGAGTTTCCACCTTTTCTTTAACTGTATGGTCCTCTGTCCACAGAGAAATGGCATATTTCATTCTCTTTACAGTGATCTCAGGACTTGTCTTGGATGTGTGGATTTTTTTTTCAATATCCTCTGAGTTTTTTAACATAAAATATAATTCAGAGGAGAAAACTGCACTGAAATTATTGAGTCAGTGTTATTCTGAGATTTTTCAATGAGAAAACAAGTTTTGAAAACTATAATGGGTTGTCAGAAGAAGAGGAACAATAACAGAAAATACTCATATCTTGTAATAGTTAGCAGGGTAGACCTTTCTTCAAACCATGCAAGTGAAGATTACATATTTTAAAACTGCGTGGAGCAGATTTGAAAATAATTCATTGCTTTGTTTTCTCTGCCTTCTAATAGTAAAAGCATGTTCAAAATTGGAAGGAGGAGAGAAGGAAGAAAGGAAGATAAAAACAGCTGAGGTATGCAGTAATCAGCAGGCACTTATACTCAAACTTGTTAAAGGTATTTTCAGCTATTTCTTGCTGGAGAGTATTGTGCAGGGAATCAATTAGTCAGAGAATTTCCTCTATTCAGAGGGAAAATACAAATAGCAACAAACATGCTGATTCCAAAACCTGGGGCACCAAAAATATTCTGAACATTGAAAACCGTAATAAATTATTAAAAGTCATGCACTTCTTACTGAAAAAAACCCCCAACTATCTCTCCCTCTTGAGCAATAGTTATGAGATTCATAAAATATATATTGCAACAGTATGATTTATAATATTAGTAAAACATAGTTGGAGGATTCCTCAGAAAGACACATCTTATTTTTCATGTAATTGTTCTTTATTCCAAATAATATATTCAGTCCTGCTAATCCATTCCATCTTTAAACGTAAAACAGGGCATAATATTTTGTTTTTCACAGGATGAGGCATAACTCATGACAGTTTCAATCTGTGTAGAAAGACATGAATGCAGGCACCTAATGAATACATGAATATACTTTGCTGTATTTCAAAGAAACAGAACGCTATCATTTTCGTTGCTCTTAAAGGCAAAATTTATATTCACACAAATCCTGTCTGACATTAGTGTCTGTAATAGTGCTACTGTTTTCAAGACTTAGAACAATCTGTATACACAAAGTCCATAGTCAACAAAAAACATGGGGAAGAGACCCAGCTGATACTTCTAAGAATGCATATTTGCAATACTGCAAATAGCAAGCCTGAAAAGTGTTAGAAAAACTCTCTGGTTAAAGGTTAGCAATCTATGGACAGATAAACAAATGATTCCATGCCATAAAATACAGGATGCCAACTGAAAATGCATTACCAGTATTTGTAAGAGTTTTGGGAGTTGTTCTCATTCTGATTTTTTCTCTTCCTGAGTGAACTCCTTAACTACTATAAAAATAGAGCTACAATAATTTCACAAAAATAGTTACTTGAGAATACCTGTAAAAAAGACTAAAACTGTGTTGACCTCTCAAAATCTGAGTGTGGAAGATTTTCCCTATACAAGCGAGGAAAGCCAGAAGTCTTATGAGTACATACATTTGCCTTTGGACTCACCCAGAGATATACCCGGTAAGATATATTTCTGGTGCCCCTAGGTATCCTCCCTTCTTGTCTCTGAAAACACTGAATGCCATTTTTCATGCTGGCCAGAAAGGCTGTACCAGGGGAGCGAGAAGGTGGAGCTAAGAGTGATCAAGAGTAATCTGAGAGAGCCTCCAGCTAACTAGGCTTCAAGTGATACCTGTTCTGTGGATGGATTAACCAGATTCTGGCTGCTGTTGTCCTGTGCTGCAAGTAGCTTTCAACACTCCCCCAAAACTCTCCTGCCCAGATTAGGCACATGGAGCTGACGGAGACCAACTGTGATCCCTCAGGAGTGCACAATTTGGCCTTCCAGGTAAGCATAGTTTCCTTTGTTTGTGGGGAAGAGAAAGGACTTAAAACCAATGAACAATGCTTAATTCAGTTCCTGAAAAAAGAAAAAGCAATTTCTGCTCTCTACTTGCAGATATTTCACACTTTACATGCTTTGCTCTGATATCCTGCCAAAGTACACGGCTCTTGTAAGAAAAGCTGGAGCACAACTGACACATTCAGGAGTATGCTCCGCTCACTGCCTTCATCTGCTGCCCGGCATGCAGCTATCTTTGAAAAGTCTCCTGACTCAGTAATATTTCATAGGCTGATGGACCACACTAGCTTTTCCAGCTGCTGTACCCTTTGCTTGTTTTTCCTGAGGATAGGTGATTTACTGTTCTGTTGAAGAGAAGGGTCATCATTATGCAACAGACATATAACTCATCAAAACAATGTATATTAATAACACGAGAAAAATAATAGTTTAATCAGTGGGGCATATCATTCTCCGAGGCATAAAATAAGTGCAATTGTCTTGTTCTGCTCCCAAGAGAGAAGGTAGAGAGCCAACCCAAAAGATTCTGCATTTTATGTGCATAAAATAGTATTAAAAGCCATTTGAAAAATGAAGATTTCAAAAGCAGAAACACACACACACACAAAAAAAACCCCAAACAAAAACAAACAAAAAACAAACCCAAACCAAAAAACCCAATCCCAAGAAAACTGAGTTAGTTATTGTTTCTCAGTGCCTGGCATCCGTGTGCTTTCACTGAAATTAGAGCAGGGACAAACAAAAATTTGCGAAGCCACGGCCAAGCTGTGTCACTGTACTTGTTGCCGAAGGTGCAATAGGTCGGGGGGACACAGTGGCTTTTAAGTATCCTGAAGGGTGCTATGTTAGCAAAGCAACACCTTGCTCTCCTCTGCAGCCTCTCATCCCTACCTGAGCTTAGCTAGCAGGAAGTGGGTAGTGGATTGGAATATCAGCCGACACTATTCGAATAACATAGAAAGGTCTTCGTAGGAGCTAGGCATGTGGAATATTACATAACATCAGGGACATCCAGCCACTCTGTATATTTATTCACTGCGCTATAGAGACAGATAAGCAATAGACTGGTGTGAGAGTCTGCTGGTAAGGGAATATTTGCGGAATGTAGGCGTGTCAGGGTCAAGTCCTGCTTCAGTCAATAGTTAACAATCCACACTAAGTGGGACAGCTCCAAGAGGAGACAGAGAGATAACTCCCTTAAAACATGATAGCCCACTGGTTAGGTCATTTTCCTGGGTCATCTGAGAAGGCATCGTGTTTTCACACAAAATGTGTGCCTAGGCTAGTGCCATCGGCTTCCAAAGTCTGTGCGTATAAACGCAAAAAGGAGAGGAGCCCTTTCCTAGCTGGAAGGTCGTTGAATGCCCTTGAATAACATAAGCTGAAAATCACCTTTTTCCTCAGCAGTCTCTGTGGAGCACAGTAGAGTGATCTGGGTTAACCTTTACCTTGCGCAGCCTAGGTCACCTGGGCCGTGTGCAGGGAATCCAGGTTCTTCCTTTCCTGTATGTTGCAGAGTTTTGCAAGAGCCTGCAAATCCTCTCCGATTTAAATAATTCAAATGCCAAATCACTGAGCTATCCAACAATGAAACCTGGTCTGACCCAGGTGTTTTGGTTTTGGTTTTCTGGTTGGTTTAGTTGGTTTGGGTTTTTTTCCTGGAACATCAGAAGGTGTTCACAATTACATTTACACTGTCTATCTCTGACTCAATATGTAAGCTACTCCCTAGAGAAAATAAGACACAGCAGGAAATAAGTAAACTTCTGCATATAGACAAATAAATCACTTCATAGTAGAAGTCAGTGAGAAGTAATCAATCTCATAATTTTTTCCTATTTCTTGTATCTAAATTTTTCTTGCACAAAAAGTGAACACTTGAATTCCTTCAAGATAACAGGGTCTTACAGTATTAAGCAATGAATATCTTACCTAAATCACATCCTCCTTCAAAAGTTGGGGACGATGGCAGGGAAGGGCAATGAATGTGGTCATGCAAAAAGACTTGGCAAATGAACAGCTCAACATGAGGGAACTAAAAAAACTTTGAAAGAGTGCTTCACTTACATGGCAATGCTCTTGCTCTTTAATATTTTGCAAGAGGGGAATTCCAGTCAGGAAAAGTAAAGCAGCGTATGAAAGCAGAAGCACTTACTTCATACCAATTTTCATATTGTAAACATTTAAAATAGATGGATCAATTCTGTAATTCTTCAGTTGTGGCCTAAAATATTAATGAAACTGTTATGTAACTATTGCAGCTGAATGGTGCATTGGACAAAGCGACTTCTAGAGATTTATCCAAATGCAAATTATTCTGTACTTCCGTAGTTCATAGATAGCAACTCACATGCTTACTGTTTTTCACATGTTCACTGACAAAAGTCCCAAGAAATCTCTACTTTTTCTTGCTCAGCAAGAAGTGTAGAGATCTTCAGAGACTATTCTCAGAGGCACGTGTGTCAGTTACACAGAACCATACCACTTTGACTTCACTATGCTGTCCTGTAGTATTTTTAATATATTATTTCTCAATGTTACAGTTAATCACTGCTTCTTTTGATTATTTTTTTCCCCCTTGTATGCAGTGTTCAGTAGATGCTTTTGTTGTCAACTGCAGGGGTAGCTACAGAAAACTCCTGTGACAGCACGGTTAGAAGGCAAACGACAAAAAAAGAAATACCTCCCTCTTAAAGGAATGAAAAGATACTCTTCTCTTAGAAGGAAGGGAACTAATGTATCAAGACCACAACACATGAGTAAACAGCTAATTGTGACTCCTCTCTCCCCCAGACACTCAGGGTTACAGAACCACTTTTACTGAAACAGGGGTTTTTTTATCAGGTTTAAAGTTAAAGTGACTTTAAGGAGAATATGTTACTGAACAGTGTTCCAGTTGTTTCTAAGGTCATGTGTCTGCTAAAAGGGAAAATTCAATTTATTTTTAGTAGTACTGCTTATTCCTGCCTTTATCATAATTTACTATAATTATGCTTATTTTGTGTTGTTCATTTGGAAGTGATTGTTTTATTATAAGGCTAAATGCAAATAATGAGATAGTTAATGCAATAAAACCCAGTGACATGGCTGTACTGTAACTGCTGCCATAAGAAATCACTGAAATATAAAACATTCATAACCTGATATTTTGTTTAAGCAGCTTTCTTACAAAACCAAAATAAGAACTAGACCTTTAAGGACCATTAAACAGAGATAATGGATCCTTCATAACATTAAGAAACAAGAAAACTCAGCTTCAGAATTTATTTTTTAAAAAAATTAGAAATAGTGGAACTGGTTATGGCTGTCTCAGTATACTCTGATAAAAGCTATACCTCAGAGGATTAATGCAGTAAAGCTAACTCCTCTCTTTAAAGACACCCTGAGCGTTTTATTCCAAGAGCAATAGAAGTACATATTTTTTTAAAAATACACATGTACTGCGTGTGCATAAGGAGTATATATACCAGAGCAAAGGTACTAACAACCAGGAAAGGCCCAAATAGTCCATTTTGCCCCTGATGAGGAGGAAGGCAGGATCTTTGTTAACTTGTTGAACCAGTTCTGAGACAAAGGGCAGCAGCCTGAGGACATGTGAGTTTAGTCAAGAAAATAGCAGATACCCATTAACTGTGAATCTGAAAAATAGGTCTGAGAAACTGCTCAGAGACTTTTTATCTTTAAGCAGCAAGGTATTTGTTTATTCAACGTTGGGAGCAAGCCAGCTCGCGCTGGACAAACTTGCTCAAAGGCTTCACACAAAATCAGCATTTTCATACAATCTTCAGATGTGATTAAATGCATATTCAAGTGATTACAACATCTATCTATGCATATTAATAACAGGCGGAGTATAGGTGGAGCTCAGGCGGGGCTTGGGGCAGTGCTTCTCTTGGCCCTCAATTTTGGTGGGTCTGGGGGCTTAAACTCATCTTCCTCAGCCTGACCCTTCTTCTCTTCCATTGTTCTTGACCCGCTCACTGAAGCTTGGAAAAAGCCCTGGCTCCCAGCCTATTTCTCCTATTCAAATGTCTACCTGATCCTGTTATATTTCTAATTTATTGCTTCTAGGCCTCTTACATGTTCTTGTACAATTCTCTGAAGCTTTGGTCCAGTAAGTAGAACAGAACAAGCACAGATCGTTTTGGATGTTGGTAGCTTGTTTGCAGGCCCAAATTTCTTAGTTAACTCTTTTGGGCCTAGCCTCCTGTTTCACTGAGCACCATCCATGGCTGATGCAGCTTTGTGCAATAGTGCAGGGACTGGAAGAGTCAAGCTCTGTACACCGAGTTTTGGGCTCCCTGTACTAGTAAAGAAATACACAGAATTGTAGAATCATTTAGACTGTAAAAGACCGCTGAGATCATCAAGTCCAACCATTAACCTAGCTCCACCGTTTTCACCACTTAACCACAACCCCAAAGTGCCACATCTACAGGTTTTTGGAACACTTTAGGCCTGGTCATTCCACCACTTCCCTGGGCAGCCTGTTCCAGTGCCCGACCACCCTTTCAGCGAAGAAATATTTCCCAGTATTTAATCTAAACCTCTGCTGGTGCAACTTGAGGCCATTTACTTCATCTATTCACTTGTTCATTTGGAAGTACAGGCATCAGAGCATACATCATTTCTTACCACATATGAGAAAGGCTTTCAGCTTCTGATTTGAGCCAACACAATTTCTGGTCTTGTCATGTTCTAGAATGACAGTGAAAGTGTGGATACTACAAATCTCAAAGGCCTTGGAGACAGTTCACAGAAAATCAAGAATTCACAAAATAAAAGAACAGGACACACTAATCAGGTATGGTTTTTTCTTTCTTTTTTTTTTTTTTTTCCCAAATAACTTTATGTAACTTCGCAGATCTAAAATTCGATTTCAGTAATTGGCTGTGATAACACAACCAAGACAAATATTTTAACAAAATTTGAATTTCATTTGAAGTGTATAAACTTCTGTTTATAACTTCTGAGTTCTGTTCTCAAAAATACATCTAGGTAAAAACATGTTAAAATATCAGGATGTATAGGGTTCAGAAAAAATGTATTCTTTTGTCATAATGGCTTCATACAAGACACAAAAGAGGCATGAGAAATGGCAGTCAGAGGGAATACTGTGGACATGGAGTTGACATAGAACCATTTTCTCATGAGAAGGTAGAAAAGGAGAATCTTTAAACAATGGGTTTAGTGATACAATCTTTCAGTCTGACAGAGAATACATATTATTAAATATTTAATAATAAATTCAGTAATATTTAATTATTAAATGAACATCCAAAATAGGGGAAATTTCAGACAAACATAAACTTGGGACAATAGCTCCAGTGTAAAACTGACCAGAGAAGGAAGAAAAAAACACATTACAGATTACTTTAATAATATAAATATTCATTTTAGCTTCTTTTAACTGTATGTTTGTTTAAACCCAGACAGTGAGTAGCTCACTATGAAAACATGAGAGTCAGGTTAAAAAAACCCACAGGTGTTTCACTAGAGTCTAGCATTAACATTTTCACATCCAGTTCAGAAATAAACTTCTATTCTAAATGTTCCATTATGTTGTAATCATATCTACTTGCCAATTTTGGTGATGGTACTTGAATGAGCACATAAGAAATACCTGATGCAGTGGTAGTAATTTCTATCTTCCATTGTTTTTTCTGGCTATAATCAGAGGCAGCAAAAGCATGCTGCCAAAGTAATGCCCCTGATTTCAAAGTTAAAGTAATTCCAGATATACAGTAGTAGAAAGGATCACTTGGAGTGTTCTGATATGCAGTCCTGGGAACTAGACTGGGATCTGAGATCTTAGGAGAGAAAGGTTGTAGACGACACCTATAATTTTCTCTTCAAAAAAAAAGCCAGAAAAAAAGGAAATTTTTAAAACAAAAAGAAAAAAAAAGGACTTTCAGAATTGCTTGAAACTGTAGAAAATTGGAGAAAATAGTGGCAGTCAATGAAACTTGATTTTTATCAGAAAAACCAATTTCCAACTGAAAGACTCCATCTGAAAGCATTCAGCCTCTACTTGGTGAAAGTTTAGCAGAGATGAGCATACCCACATTGACACTTTCCCAGGCATACTGTGACTGATGCATAAAAATTTATTTTGAGGGTCTGCAGCGTATGAATTTTGCTTGAGCCTAGCTGGCAGAAGTCTATAAGCTCCACACAGCCCTTGGGTTACCCTCAGCAGGGGCCAACACTCACCAAGAGCCAGATCTGATATTATGTTTGTCCGCTAGAAAAAAACAGAAGAAGAAAAGGGGTTTGGATCCATTTTCCTTGTGTATCTGCCTAGTTTCACACAAAGTTGTCTTTTATTTCAGATTTTCTGAACACCTTTTAATGTCAATGTAGGAAAGTATTTGTGATAGTAAAATAGTGACATAATAATATTCTGAGCATATTTAAATACATTGTAAAAAATGTGAAAATATTTGGATTGATTTTTTTTAATTGAAATACTTGAAAGGAAAAATAGGTTATATTCTCAAGACAAACCATATATTTCACAAAGTCAAAGAACCAGAGCCCAAGCTGTGGGTGATCCAAGCCCAGGGAGTATGCAGTGGCATGGGGGAAAGTGATGGGGGAGCATGGTCTGACCTTGTCAGCACGTGAAGTAGGGGCACTGGAGATGGTGGTGGGGATGAAGGAAATACCTGGAGGACATGAGCTTCAGGCTGTGACTGGGAGAGTGGACATAGTGCCAAAGAGACTATAGATGCCTGTAAATGTGAAAGCATGGCTCTTCAACACAGAGGGATGGGACTCTCCTGGTTTATAATGTAGGTTCAAAAATCTGTGAGAAACGCTTCTATGCAACAAACCCCAAACTTAAGCCCAGGAATAAATGATATTTACATACTATCAGCACTCTTTGTCCCTCAGATGACAAGCCTAACTCCTGCAACCAATGAGAAGAGTTACTGCCAGTTACTAAAAATAATAGCAACTTAGTAGGCATTTTTCTTTATCTCACAGTCAAGACAAAAGAGAGAAACAAATTCAGTTTAGCAAAAATCAGCCATAAGTATCAGTGCAGCTTCACAGAGCTACACAACTCTTCCACACGCACCCTTCAAAAACTGCAGTCAAGAGGAGCAAGAGACTCCTCTTCGTGTCAGGCTCAGCTTTCCCTAGGGGAATGAACAGCAGCTTCCACAAATGTACCGCTCCACTCTCTCCATATTTCAGACCATTCAAAGTCTGAAGACATTTGACAGGCTGACAGTGATGAGGTTGTTTAGCTGGGAGAAGAGAAGGCATTGGGAAGATCCCACTGCAGCCTTTCTGCACTTAAACCGGGCTTCTAAAAAAATGGGGGAGAACAACTGTTCATAAGGGTAATGATAGGACAGTGAAGAAGGGTGGGTTTAGATGAGGTATCAGGAAGAAATTATTTACTGTGAGGGTGGTGAGGCACTGGAACAGTTTGCTCAGAGAAGTTGTGGATGCCCCATCCCCAGAGGTGTTCAAGGCCAAGATGACTGAAACTTTGAGCAATCTGATCTAGTGGAAGGTGTCCCTCCCCATGGCAGGGAGGTTGGAACTAGATGATCTTGTGGTCCCTTCTAACATAGGCTGTTCTAAGACTGTGGTTCAAATCTTTTCCTAGCAACTATCTGAGGGCTTTCCAGGACTTCCGGCAGCCCCTGCAGCAGGAAATCCAGACAGAATGCAGGGGCCAGGGCAAGGTCTGTGGTGGGCCTTGCTTTCCACAGCAGATTGGGAGATGGAGTTAGAAACAACAGTGGCAGAAAAAGAAAAGGTAAACCTACTTGCAGATTGCCACTGTTCCAAAAGTGCCTGGGGGTACTGTGGGCCACTCCTCTCAAGAGGGTAGAACATGTCCACTCGATCAGGCACCCCGGTGCTGGCCGGGCACTGCGGGGCAAGCAGCTGGTCATGCTGCCCTGCCACAGCATTCAAAGGAGGAGGGACGAGCGTGGCACCCAGGCCCCAACTGGGTACACCGCTGTCTGAATGCAATGGTCACCTACCCTGGGTCATCAACCCCTCCATAGGCCCCACCATGAGCATGGAGGGCTGTAGCTGTGGGACAGGGCCTTTCCCTGTGCCCTGCTGGACAGTGATGGGGGAAGTAACGTAGTGTGGGCTTGGCAGCCCCCTTGGGTGTGCCAAGGAGCTTGTGGGGGTTGTGCTGCTCCTGGCCACCTCAAGACAGTCTTCAAACAGGGTGGATGTCAGCCTGTAGTTGCTCAAAAGCTATAATGTGGCCAGGCTTACGTGGATTCAGATAGCAAAAATCTATTTTCCAGATGAAAGTGCACTATCTGGCCAAGTTTTGTGTTTCTGCTACAAAGCCTGTGGATGATAGCTCTCTTTAAAAGATTGTTAGTTATTATCCTTTCAGAGCAGCCTTTCTTAAGAGTAAATCTCTTCACTTAGTTAAATTTTTTAAACAGTAAGCTTCTCTCAATTTAACCCTTATCTCTACACAAGAGTTCCATCCATATTGAAGTTTGGAATGTCTACATGAGGTGCTGGGCAAGCTGGCTAAATAGCAGCTCTGCTGTCCCTACCCGCTGCTCTGCAGCTCTTGCTTTTTGCCTCTCTGCAGTGGTACTCTGTATGGGACCCCACCCTCTTCAACTCTGAGTAACACTGGTATGTCTTCCCCCTTTTATTTCCCTTTTGAAAATGGTGCGGATGGCTTGAGAACGTTCACAGCTAAACACTAGGTTTGCCTGATACTGGTCACAGAGTTGGTGGCAGACAAGAGAGCTGGAGCCATGCACACAGTGCAGACTAGAAACTTGAAACTGCTTCAGCAATGTGCCAGTTGGGATGTCTTTTATACCTTGTTTAACAAGCATGCACCCCTCTCACAACCTCAGCATGGATCTGTTTTCCAGGGGGATGAATACATCAATATTGAGAGTGATCTGCTTGAAAACAAATGTGCCTCAGTAGATGATGAGCAACCACGCTTGAAAGGGTATGCATTACAAATGAGTAAGTTTTGCACTCACTTCATCCTGGCCTAAGCAAAAAGCTGCTAGTGTTTCTGCTTCTGGAGTGACAGCTCTGAATTTCACTGCCATACCCCTATGCTGCATAGATGTTTGTATCACCTAGCAATTTGTGTAATACAGGAACACAGCATGTTTAAAATTATTATACCTTACAACTGACGTAGGTGATTGTGGAATTATCCTTTTAAAGCTTTGCAAATTAAAGGAGCAGTATTTTTAATTTTTGCACAATAACTACTTTTCCAGCATTTCCATAACAGTTTTTTAAAGTAAGGTCTCTTTAAAACACAGTTAAACAGCGGTCTCTTTCAGAAAGTTAAAGATTCACTATTGTCTTTCAGTTTGCATAGTCATTTACCCTCATGCAAAATAAGAACAGAACAGCTGTGGGAAAAGCCATTTTGATGGAGCAAAATTATTACACTTCCTTTGCACTGTTTCCAAGTGACCACAGAGCAAAAACATACATCTACATTTTACTCGAGGATTAGGTTTTTTGATTTTTTGCCTTTTTTTTTTTGAGAAAACAAGAAACCCTCTATAGAATATACAATACTTAAAATTATATTTTGATGTAGTTTTCTTGTATTTTTTTTTCTGTCATGCTGAATCTTCATTTGTGTTATTATCTTGTTTCAATGACAGATAGTACTGAATAGCCTGTGGTCTGAGACAGCCCCTTTGAAAGATCAGTCCATTGATAATGATTCACTACAAGTGCAAGGTTTTAACATTCACTTCTGGAGTACATGTGCAATAGAAAATAGATTTCTGAGTTGTGAAATGCAAACAAGAATAGTTTTGGCATAAACAAATATTTCATAGTAATGTGCTTAAGTGAGATCTGTTTTTTCAACATCTTCGGTTAAGTAAAAACCATCAGCAATGTGCTGCATTTCAAGACTCTAGGATCAGCTTTTAGGAAATAATATTTCCTTAGTAAATTAACCAGATTTCATAAGGAAGATTTTTTTCTGTCTTCTTTCAGAAGGGAGCTGCATATTTATGACATATGTCTGGATATTTAAGATCTTTTGGTGCCAAAAGACCACCAAAGTAATAATAACCTAAATTAATAAAACAAAAAGTAGATATATTAAAGCAAATAAGAGATTACAAGAAATTCTAATCTGAAAGTAGCAATTTTAAATCCCAAAGGACTCATAAGTAGCAGTAACAGATAGTAGATATTATTTCTTTTTTCTCTTGGTTGATAAATGAGCCATAAATTTCATAAAGTAATTGGCTTTTTCATGCCTCTATCTCTCATTTCTCCTTTTTTTCTTTTTCTGTTGTGTCTAACCTCTCTGCTGAGATTGGATAGATAACCTAATGTTCTTATAAGTTAAAAAAAAAAAGATGCTGTGATTTGTGAAGCAACAGGAATTCTCAGAACTAAACTTGAAACATCAAAAGCAATCACAATTTCTGAGAGATTGTATAACACTTTTACTGCTGAAGGCAAGTGTTCCTGCTCTATTGTTTTGAATGCTGATATGAATTAAATTAATATTACTTATTTCACCCAAAATTAATTTAAATTTAATCAATTTTCTTTTAAGTGCAGAAAAGAAGGGTATTTTTGAATTTTGGTATGCATCTAACTCGAACTGCATCTAGTTTCAAAACAAGTAGAGTCTGGATAATTAGTATTTCTAAATATAATGTTGTTTTTATAGAATGAGGGTGTGAGACACTGCTTCAGAGATGTCTTTCTAAAGCAGTACCTCTGAGATGACAAAGGTACAGCTGTGATTTCTTTTTCAGCTTGCACAATATGAGGATGTTTATGTAGGTAGCTACAGCTTTCGTAACTGAAATACATCTGTATCATCAGCATACTTATAATTGGAAATCTGTGTTGAATTAACTCCATTAACTGCTATTTCTCTAAATTTCAACCTCCTTCATGAAATCACTCTGTGTTACCTTTACTGAGGTGAGGAAATAAAGAAAGTGAAACACATAATAGTTGGAAGAACTGATACTAGAGCAGGATGTTCAAATATAACATAATTTTAACTTCCATGAGCTGATGAGGTGTAAAGTTAATGTAATTCACAACCAAATTTTCAAAAATCCAGAAACATCTATGCCCACTGTAATAAGGTTTTGGGTGGATATTGGTTATTTTACACAAAAAATGCAGCCTTAGGCCTTCACAGTTGTGCCAACCCTACTGCTCCACATAGTAGTGCTGGGCCAGTTGTATTAACAGACTTCATGGGTCTATTAATGGGCCCAGAATCTGTACCTACCTTAACAGACCCCTTCACAGAACTGCTGCACATCAGGGGCTAGTGGAACTGGCCTGCTGACTTTGGCCTATTGTAATTAACGTATTGTCCAGCTAGATTTCTGCCATATTTTCTTTTTTATTTGTCCAACATCAATCCAAAGAAGTCTCGCTCAAAGGGCACAATTTTATTTGGCACCTGGGGAGCCAAATTTAACCGTTAACAAGTTCCAACTGCAGTGGAGAAATTTTGACCAACTTAACCCAATTTTCTTCAGCAAAAGCTTACATTTTCTGTTCTTCATTATTTTTTTCCTATTTTTCTAGGCAATTAGAAAAGAACTATGATAAAATCTGTGAATTTTACAAGAAACATAAAATCAGAATTCACTATGTGATCTATGGAATTTTAATGACAGGTACAGTATATATTACACTCAGCGTTGCTGAAGTTTTATTTATATGCCTGCATGAGATTATAGGTTGTGCTTGTCTTCTATGTGACACAAAAAACTCTTGTCTGTCTTTAAAAACACATTTCAAAGGAATTAAAAGTGCATTTAGTACCAGAAAAAAACTACCGATCGCAAAACTTCCTCTCATTTCGAAACAAAACCCACAAATCTTGCTAAACTGCTCCTCTGGCATGTTTCTACTCTGACTAACAATTATGTTTGTGATAGCAGGATAGTTCAGTCTTTATGTCTACTCCACTGCCAGCTGCCTCCAAAATTACAGTTTCAGGAACTTGCCCAAAACTATGAAATCACATTAAAGAAAAGAGTCAGGCACCAAACAGGACTAAACTTAAGTCAGTAGGAGTTTTCTTTTCTGACCCATATCACTCAATATCCACAAAAAATGTTTTTCAGAGGAAATGTGTTTATGACAGCATGCACTGAAGAATCATTCAGATATTCTTCTTTCTGTCTTTCCTAATTAGCCAGTAGGTTGGTTTGTTTCACCAAGTTTGTTTTTGTGATTTTCTTACTACTACCACTGAGAACATATAGAACTGAAACACATTGGTGAGGTAGGCACCAGCATACCAGAAAGTGGTTATAAAAGCACTGTTTGCATGCTGTCTTCATAACATCAGCTTTTCTTGCTTTGTCATAGTACAGGCATGTCATGGCTCAAGAGAACAAGTGGGTGCTAAGGATATGTCAGGGTTACATATAGTAATTACACAAAAAAACAACTTGCCTTACAAAAATAAGTAGTCTTTCTTCCTTATTTACCATAGACAAAATCAAATTGTTATTTACAAGAACTGAATATTTCTGTGGCCAGCATGTATCAGCAATGAGACTGCCAAATGGCAAATAATTTCACAGCTTTTTTTAAGAAGTAAACTACTTTTAAGCTTCACTTTTAAGCCTTAATTCAGAGGGCCATCAAAGCAGTCAATTTACATATTTCCAGGGGTTTTTTTCTAGTTTTATTGGATACACTCATTCTCTTATGAAAGAAGGAATGAGACTCATGCTCTTAATTCACAGGTTTTACACAGGAAAAAGAGGTTCCGTGTTTTTCTTTGTATTTAATTTTCTCAAGTGGTTAACATGTTTGATATGAACTCGGCCAAAGCATATAACCTTCTTTAACAGAATGAAAGCCATCTTTCATATTGTGAGCATACTACATCACCATTTACAAAAGCAAAATTTTTCAGTATGTCGGCAAAGAGTCAGAAAAGCACTGAAAAGATCAACACGGGCCTGACTTTAATCACATCCTATAAATTTAAGATTTGATCCTTATGATTTGTTTTTTAAAAGACCAACCTAACGGATATGTATATTCTTGTTTCTGTGACAGCATACCTGGCAATACTTATTGCAGCCTGCAGCTTGAAATTTCAGAGAGCCTTGCCACTCTTTATCATCACTGTTGTGGTCACATTCTTCATCTGCTGGGATTTTTTAATAGCTAAGTATGAAGACAAAATTACTGTATTCTTTTCCCCTGGAGAAAGATATCTGAAAAAACAGTGGTTTTGGCTGAAATGGTAAATATTAATTACTTTCTATTTTTGTAGAAAAACAATGCATTAGTCAAGTTACTCCTATAGTTTTATTTCAACTTACACCCACAGGGAGATGGGTCAATCATACAAATTTCAATAAGATCACAGAATAATTCATATTTTCCAGTATATAGATATCAGACACACCTTTAAGTTTGAAATGCAGTAGCTAGGTATCGAAAATCTTGACATAAAGTGTACAAAAATACCAAAGATTAAGATAGGACAAGTTTGTAGTTGGGAGAGAATACATTCACAGAAGTTCAGGTATGTTGCATTCACTCTGCAGGCCAGAAAGTGCCTCACTGTCATTTGTTCAGAGAACTGTTAGGTTCACAAAACCCTTAACTCTAACATATGCAGACTGCTAATGACTGGAGTGTGTTACCTAGTCACTGTTTTTCCATGTATCCCCATAACAATTTTTACTTGGCCTTCAGGAATCAAAACACGCCAGCCACAATCAGTGTCATAATAAGGTCATATAACCTTAATTTGGGATGGTAGACATTCATCTGTCAGATAAATGGTAGCTAATTCAATCTGGCAGATACTTATTTCAAGTATTCCTGAGCACGTATCAGGAATGTTGAAGTTATCCCTGGGAAATTGAGGAGCCAAAGGAGCCTTGTAGACTGAAGAAAAGACCACATGAAATATCATTAAAAAGGAAAAGCAAACTGGCCAGCTGCATTCTATTTCAGCTAGGTTACTTTCTACCTCAGAGAGAAAGAACTCTAAGGTGGAGTCATTCTCAGTTCAGGAAAATGTCCCATCTTATTCTTAAGATTTAAAAGTGGTTTTGCTCAGAAAGGTGCTATAAAGATTGTAATCCTTCTGTTCAGGAGTCACATTAGAGATCAGTCACAGAGACACACGTCCATTAGGCAGTCTGGCAGCCTCTTTGGGGGAAGGAGCAAAAGGAACAGGAGAGCCCCAGGTAGCAGATGGAACAAACTGGGGGCAGTAAGTGCTGTATTACCTGGGCTGCAATCCATATCATAGATTAAGTGCTTAACCATATTCCTCCAAGAGACAGAAAGTCTCTCAAGTGTAGAAAGTGCTATTCAGCTTTGCAATGGCCAAGCTATTTTGTGGAGTTAGTGTGCAACGTTTTTTAATCCAGGTCTAAAAATGGATTTTGGGTGTCCATTTCTGAAGTCAGTGGAAGCTAACTGTTAGACACAAGTAGCATTAAAAACTTTGGACTGTGTTTATTTCCCCTCTATATATGGGATGATGTATTTTGCTGCCTTTCAGGCTGTCGTTGTGGTAATTACCTTCAATAAATATGGTTTTGTGATAGTAGGGACCATAGAAACACTGAAACACGGATGTACACATGGCTCTCATCATTGTTTCTGATACAGCTTAACAGACTACATCTGTTACAGAGAAATAGACCATTTATAACCTGCTCCTCGATAGAGTGTTCTTCATAGACTTGCTAGTTAAATGGCACAGTGCAATTTGTCAAAACCACAGCCTGTCTTGCCCAGAGCTAAGGAAAGATTCAACAAAGGAAAGGAAGGAAGGGAAAAAAGAGGAGGATGGAGTGAGAGAGGAAGATAGCACACTTCGTTTAATAGAAATAATACTCAGACAAGAGTCACTCATGCTTTATTGGATTTTCCTCTGGGCTTTTACTCTGGCTTGAGGAACCCTATTGGAGGACACTTCTTTGGGATGCTACCAAGTGATGTTGTTGTTAGAGGTGCATCAGCAAAGGCATATTCCTGCTTGTGTAGAGCCATATGTTTCAGTCTACAACATTGCACAGAGAGTTCATTCACAAACAGAAATATAAGTGTTGTGGGTAGGGGAAGGGAAAGGAATATCTGGTCTTTTTCAGGATGTCATGATGCTTTTTTCCCCCAGGGTGTTGTGTGCAGCTCTTATTATAACTGTCATCTGCTGGCTCATCTTTGACACAATGAAACAGGGATCCCGCCAGCTAATCTCCTTTGGTGGGCTTGTGATGTATGTTCTCCTGCTGCTTATCTTTTCCAAATATCCAACCAGAGTGAGTATTTAGTCCATGTTGGCTCTTCTGGGATTTTTTTATTCAATGTCTCAAAACCCGTTCCCCTAACCGAGCACCAAGTTTAGTAAGAGTAACAGATGCTTATTAAAATTTAAGTAAAAATTTAGGCTTGCCCCATACCAAGTGATGTATTTAATTTCTGAGGCAAGTAATTTTGCTCTTGGTGAGCATGTGTGGGGCTGTACCAGCATCCGCCTCTCGTTGTTTTGGGAAGCTCCTGCCCATCTTTTATTCCAGCTCTGTTGCGGGTTGGAACACATTTGGTCCTGGAGAGGTAGGCCTTCTCCACATTTTCACCCACAGGAGCCTCACCACAGTCCTCTGGACATGACAGGTACTTATTTGAGGACACTAATTAACACAAATTGCATGGAACTGAAGATACGGTTGCCTTGTATACCTCTTAATCCCTCACAAGTTTGCTTCCCACTGCAAACTCAAAAACTGAGGCCAAGTGGAGGTCTTCACTTCTCACTCACCTGTTCCCAGAGGCTGGTCAATGCCATTTATTTTAATCTTCCATCAGAGGTGACCACTCTGTTCTGCTGTGGTATTACAAAGGGCTTAGTTCAGCCACCACAACTCCCACCTCAGCTTGTACTCCTGTGTGCATGCCTCACATACCAGTTCATGCTTTTGTTAGTCATATATCCACTGTCCAGGTCATGAAGTTTCACTGACACTTTCCACCCTTCTTGCATCAGTGCTGAGACTTCCTTAAAGGGTGAAGTCCTCTCAGCAAGGACTAATGAAACCGTCCTATTCTCTGCAACTGCTGCTATCTCCAGCTGAGGTGCAAACTACTCCAAATGCATTGTGCTCTCCCATGAGTCCTCATTGCACCTAATTGATTTGTATTATTCAAATACAATCTGAGTAAATTAGAATGCCATTTCAACTCCTTGTCTTGTAAATAATTTGACCAAATTTTCACAAACCGAAGATGTTTTCTGAGGCAGCAGAGCAGGAATCTTCAGTGTAGTGAACTGAAGGAAGGAACTATAGAGGAACTTATCACAGGCAGCCACAGTTTTTCTTACAACTGCCTTTATATGATGAATTACAATATAAGACTGAGTAGTTCTCAAGTATCAAAAGTCTTTTAAGCTGGTGAACAGAAACAGAGTTGAAATTACCAAGGACAAACCCTGTAACAAAATCTCCTTATTCTCTGTCCAGGTATGTGAAGATCCAAGTCCATTACAGCCTGGTTTAGCAGCTGCTCCTATGCTGCAGTATAGTCAGACAATCCCCTTGCCTTATTTTAATAAATGTCTGAAGTAAATTATTATTTATTTAAATGACAAACAGTTTCTTTATTTTTCTGTCTATCTAGGTTGCTTGGAGACCAGTACTTTCAGGAATAGGAATGCAGTTTATTCTTGGGCTTCTTATTCTGAGGACCAACGTGGGTTTTGATGTATTTAACTGGCTAGGCATTCAGATCCAGGTAAGCTATTGGGCAAAATCCTTACTTTTTTTACTGTAATTTTCTGTCTTGAGACTCTTACATAACAGTCAGTCTGTTCAAGGATCTGTTCCCTCCTGAATATTTTCTCCTCTTAAGGAAGACTGGGTTCTCAGAATGGTAATTGACTATCTGAATTCAACTTTCTCTTTTTTTTTGTCCAGTTAATACAAGACTGTGGGGGACAGGCTGATGAGTAATGGCCAGAATGACCCTATTTCTCAATGGATTTATCATCCTTGAAGTTAAAACTTGCATCCTTGAAACATAAAACCACTATTGTGCCAGGGCACTCATAGAAACTCTTTAGATGTGGCCCAACTCCAAAGCACCCTTGCAAATAAATGTGACATGCTGAAAAGCCTTGAAGTTTAAGGCAGAACCACTGTTGTCTTCAGAGTAGCAGCAGTCCTGGCATGAGGGACATTTCATAGTCCTCATGATATACAAGAAAATTAATTTAACTACGTACAGGTGGCAAAATCCACATCTGCAAGCAGAAAAATATCTCTAGAGAGTGGATGGGATCTGTGTGCAGGTATCCCTGCAGACATAAAGTTTTTTTAAAAAGCCTATTACTGTAAAGTAATGAATAAGCAATATCCAAAATGTAGATCAGAGAGTACCCACTGAAGGACATTCAGACTTTTCACCCCAGGGATACTATTCTCACAGCTGCTCTTCACAGGTAATTAAGCACATGTAAAACAATACAGTGCAGAATGTACTGTCTCTCTGTGGGAGCAAAGGCACAGGTCTGACGTCTGTCTAATCTGCAAGCAGTGGGAGTCATCTGGGTTTTGTCACCAGGTTCTCAGTCTCTAACTGAAGCAGTTCTGGTGCTCCCTTTCATTAACGTCATATGGCTTACGGTTGCTCCTGTCAGCACTCATTACCATAGCTGTTATAAACTGTACTTTAACTCCAGTTTAAACTGTATCATTAATGCATATGTTGACATCAGGAGTATAAAAACATAACACTGGATCTAAATTAAAAAGTAGATTTCTTTAGGTTAGCTATTAGGTACTCCTTCCAAAACTCATTACTTCAGCCATTAAATCTCTATTTTAAGCTGTATTATTTTTGCACTTACTTGCATGATGGAGCATAAAAATGCACCACAGTGTCGGGATGAAAAAATAAATGTTTCTTTTAGTTTACCTTATGGCCTCTATTGTGTTGGGTACTCAAGGAATTCGTGCCCTACACCCTTGCCATTTGCCTATATACCCTGAGGGAGACTGCACTCTTACTAGAGCAGGGCAGAGGCCCTCAATTCAGCCAGACACAGTCAATGAGGCCTGGATTCATATAGAGCACAAGCTCCTTGGACTTCACCAGATCTCTGCAAGACAGCTAGCGATATCTGCTTAGTTTTTGGCAGGTTCCAAGAGCTTATGGCTAATTTCCTTTGCTTTCTGTCCCTAGACTTTTCTGGAGTACTCTGACACAGGTGCCAAGTTTGTGTTTGGTGAAAAATATAAGGATCATTTCTTCGCTTTTAAGGTGAGACAGTTTTTATACACGCTGCATGTGGCAGATAGACAACAGAAAAAAGGAACAGTATAGCTGGGAAATAAATTTATTATATGTCTTGTGGTACCTGCATAGTCACCAGAGGAATCAGCTAAGAGGAAAATTGTTCCTTACTATGTGACGTTCTGAATAGAAAATTTGGGAAGCCCACAGGAAGCCTTTCATTTACTGCTATACACTGAGTTAGATAGCACTTATCTAGTCCAATTATAACAACATATATTGCATGTAGACAGAACCTTGGGGTATCTTTCTACAAGGAATAGCTTAAAAGGCTTTACCTGGCCACTGACAGAAATATTATCTCTGGCCTATCTTTCCCATCTCTCCATGAGTAAAAGTGCTATACCGTGCTATGTTGTCATCCTTAAATGCTGTGTAGAACAATGCCTTACAGACATTGCCCCCACAACAGTGGAAAGCCTTGATATATATTTATATATGCCTGGTAAAAGATAGAAGCTGTTCATGCATAACCAGGAAGAATTACATTACATTGTGCTATTATTACATTAGTAAGATCCCAGGGAGATTTCCCAGTTCTCTCCCTTAGAAGACCTTGCTGGGAAACTGCTGGAATACAGTTTGTATGCTCTGTGCTCTCTAATCTGCACCAGTATGCTTCCTGGTTTTGCTTCAAGAAGTATCCTATGCCATAATACCTGCTTAGGCTGGAATCAAAAACATATAAAGCAAAAATACCTCAAACCAACCCCAATAAAAAAACAAACAAAAAAACTCCCAAACAAACACAAGAAATTAATCAATACTTACTCACAGATCATTCTTTTGATGTTTCAGAGACCTGACCATGGGCTTACATGCCTTTCATCTTTTTTTCTTGAGGTGATATTCCAAACTAGATAATCTTCAAATTTAGTTCTTTCACTACTTGAGAACGAAGGTGCTATCTGTAGGCGCTATCTGTAGAAACACTAAAGAAGGTGCTATCAGTAAAATAGGTTGCTACTAAGAATAGTTGGAACATCTTAGTGGTGAAAAAGAAATGAAGAATTTCATCAATAAATATAAATTGTGTTTGAAGTTCAATATTTTTTGAAATACTAAAGTGAAACCTTTCATTTTACTTTCTAGGCTTGTCTCACCTTTACTCTATTGAGCACGCAAATAACAATTTGTGTTCCCAATTACATATTTTAGGGGCTAAATTATTTAATTCCCACCTCCCATGTTATTTTTCCTGTGGTTTTCGACAATGCCTTATAAATATGATTATATCAAGGTGATTTTTAGTGCCTCAGTGGTGATGTAAAATACTTTGCTGACTAAAGTCATAACTAGGGACCAGACAGCCAAAAGTTTGCTTCTGTGTATGCAAATATCCATCAGTCTTATTCTATGGTTCAAGCCAACAAAAGATGTGGAATATCTAGAAGAGGATAACAGGAACAAGCAAGTTCTTTTCACACTGAAAAACACCAAGAAAACAAAACTCATGAGTTGATTTTCAGAGCTGCATATGTCTAGGAATATATATATATGGTAAACAGAGTGGCAGACAAGTGCACAGCAGTACCAAAACATCCTCCATCTGCTCCTTCTGTAGAAAGGGAATTCTCTCTTCCAGTGACAGTGAGCGACAGCCAGCCTATTCTCTCTTGAAACACTTTTCATTTATTTACACATTAAGATGGTCCAAAGTGCTTTTTTTTACGTCTTTCAGCTATTTTGTGAGGTTTGCATGTTACTCTTGAGCTCTCCAAATCTTGCCACAAGATATTTCAAAGCATCCTTCAAAAAAGAAATGTCTCAGTATTGGCTTAACTCTTGAGAGAGTAGACAAGGGATAGGGCATGTCTTTGCAGAAAACCGTCAGAATCCAATTGTATCCATACTGCATCCTTAACAGTATGCAGGGACATATCAGTTTTTATTAACTTAGGTGGACATTGTTACCAGAGCAGACACAGCCCATATGTGCATATGCACACCCGTATGGGTGTTCAGGCCAGCACCACTAGAACCTTTGAGTACCTGGTTCTGAAAGCAGTAATTAGTCATAAATGCATGTATTCACATGTATAAACTGGGTTATTTTAAATGGATATTTGTGAATGCAGACACAGAGTTTCAGAGTTCTGAAAAAAAACCACACTTGCCCACATAACCAAGCACACCCAAGTACTTAAGCAGTTGGAAAAAACCCTCTTAGTATTAAGTCATCTATCCTGTTGACTATGAAAGGCAAAGTTTGCTTCGAGCAAGCAGGAAATAAACTTCCTTTCTGCACCAGGAGGATTATGGCTCCCTGAGAAAGGCTTTGCTTTGAAGGTCAAGTTTTAGGAGTGTATGAAAGCAGGATGTTCCTTAAACAACACTAGTAAGTTCTTCTTTTAAGGAAAATAAGAAAAAAGACGAACACCAAACCACAAATGGGAGGGGGATTTGAAAGCAGCCATCAGTTTTAACTCCCTGCTCTCCATGTAACATTCATTGTAATCATGATCTGGAAAGTAGTTCTTTAGTAAGGTCAAATCTTATTGCAGAATTGACAATAAACAGGAAATAATCCAGTTCATAAAACATACCGATTAAAGAATTTATTTTCTTAGAGGTTGTATTTTGGGAAGCATAAACTGCAACATTTGTAGGTCACATAAATGTAATTCTAAAGAGCTCTTTGATTACCATTCTCTATAGAAAGGCTGTGCGATTTTTCAGAGTGCTCATTAAATGTATTCATCCATTAAAACTTGACTATTTAAAGGTATGTAGTACGTATCAGGAGCTGTACATACTGAAGACTAAACTTCTACTTGAGTTTTTTCACAGCGAAAAATGCAATTGTAACATTTTAAGCATGCAGTTATAACTAAACTACAGGACCCATACAGAAACGTGCTAGACCTTTTGGAGGAGTTGGCTTCTGCTACAACTAAGGTCCATCTGACTTCCTGGTCATATTTTCTTTTTGCAGTTCTCTCCTCATTTTCTCTCAAAGTTGACAGCTGTCTCCACCTGCAGGTTGTAATGGCGTGTGTAGATGCAAATTAAATGTGAATTTTTTCATGGCAGAAGCAAGTGGAAGACAACCCCATCATGAGCCCCTGTTCAGAGTACTCATAACTTTGAGGTAGACTTCATGTTTTATAAAGACAAGTGCTTTATCCAGGAATGACTCCAACCACAAAACTGGAAAAGGGTGTTCTAATGTTCTCTAAAATATTTTCAGAGGAATGTGGAGAAGGCCAAAGGATGCCAGCTGTCACCCAGTGTTGGCAGAACATTGTGTTCTCTCCCCTTTCGCTGGAACAAAACCACAGCTCTCAAACTTGAGAGCTTTTGCTGTCCATTTAGCTTGAAAGATGGGAGGTCACTCACAATTTTTGCCATCAATCAACTAGAGAGAGTTGACCTTTGCCTATCTGCCCGCTGTTTCTCCAGACCCATTTCAATACACACATTGCATCAGTATACACACGTTGTGCCAGGATATGGATCTGGCTGGGAGTTAGATGCCTCTTTGGCTAGCACAGGCCTAGAAACAGTGAAGGGAAATGGCAGAAGAGAAAAGGCAAGGGAGAAAGATGTTACTTTTACTACACCAAACTTTCTGCTATTACTGCATGACAAACTATTCTGAGAGGATTGCAAAAAGGATCAGAGAATCAAACTAGAGAAAGGAGCCTTTTATTAACTTATTGAACAGCACAGTGATAGCGGTTAATTGCACTCCATCCTTTCAATGAAAGGTTCTGATCATCTAAATCTAGTTTCCAAAAATTTGTCAAGATTGTTGATAGTACCAACTCTCCTCTAGAAAGGCACAGCTTGTATTTACTGTGAAGTTCTGAAATAACAAAATTATTTGCTCTTTTTCGTTCTATTACTTGATTTTCGTTTAAATGCATTATGTCATTAGTGAACAAAAATGAAAGCTTCTTAGTCCTAGTGGTACTGTTCTAACTGTAACTAATCTGTTTTACTAATTTTGGATCTTTTGGGGGGATTTTTCTTCCTGCTGTATAGCAGCATAGCAGTGATGAGGTCCTGTAATATGAGTTTTATTCAGAATGAAAACCCAATACATTTAACAACCCATCAGACAGTGGGTTAGGCATTCATATGATTCTTTTGAGTTATATGTTGAAGGGAAACATTTTTCCTTCAGTCTCCAATGAAAGAGATTTATATTCACTTTTTGTATTTAGGAAGTATATACCTTTAAGCAGATTCTGTCTCTGTGTACAGTTAGAGAGTTCTTGAATATTCCACATTGGCATTATAATGAATAGTGTAAATACAACAGAATAAAAGAGGATTTTTCTATGATCTTTTATTGAAAGGCATCTACACAGGCTAAGGAAGCTGCCTTTGATTCTATGAAATCAAGTCAATTACAATTCCAATTGAAACCTCTTCAACTTTTGCTTACACAGCAATCTAAACTGTGTTTTTTAAAACACAGATATAGAGATGATGGTTGGGGTGGGGTGGGGTGATGGTTGATGAAAAACTCAGCATGACCTGGCAATGTGCACTCACACCCCAGAAGGTCAACTGAACCCTTGGCTTCATCAAAAGGAGCATGGCCAGTGTGTGGAGGTAGGTGATTCTCCCCATCTACTCTACTCTTGTGAATCCTCACTTGGAGTACTGCATTCATTTCTGGTGTCCCCAACATAAGAAGGACATGGAACTGTTGGAGCCAGTGGAGGGGAAAGTCATGAAGTTGATAAAAGGACTGGAGCACCTCCCCTACAAAGATAGGCGGAGAAAGTTGGGGCTGTTCTGCCTGGAGAAGAGAAGGTTACATGCAGATCTCACGACAACATTCTAGTATCTGAAGGGGAAAAACAAGGAAGATGAAGAGAGACTCTGTCAGGAACTGTAGTGATAGGACAAAGAGTAATGGGTACAATTTGAAAGAGGGGAAATTTAGGTTAGATAATATTAGGAAGAAATTTGTTACTGTGAGGGTAGTGAGATACTTTAACAGGTTGCTCAGGTAGGTTGCAAATGTTTCAACCCTGGCAGTGCTCAAAGCCAGGTTAGATAAGGCCTTGAGCAACCTGTTCTGGTGGGAGGTGTCCCTGCCCATGGGAGGGATGGTTGGGACTAGCCGATCTTTAAGTTACCTTCCAACTCTTAACATTCTACGATGCTATGAGAAGTAGAGCTCTGAATTCTACAGCACAGTACCATTTTACATATTTCTGTCAATGGTTTTCAAAATCGAATTTTTATATATCAAAGTCTTTGTAAATGCTATTGCCAAGTAATGCTTGGACTGACCTAAACATGGCTATAAACTAATGTATATCATGTTAAACCAGTTTCAAAACTATTGCAGCACTGTTAAAAAACTATGTAAATAAATGAAAATTAGTTAATTCCAGCACAAACAACAAGTCTAGAAGGTTAATAATTTTATGGCATATGTGTAAGCTAAATGACAAGTTTTCCATAACTGTAAGAACATTTTGAAAACATGACCCACTTTTTCAAAAATCAAATGGCCCACAGAATCAAGGAAAGGAAACCACTCTAAATGTGTTAATGATTTTGTGTCTCCAAATCAGGTACTGCCCATTGTGGTTTTCTTCAGCACAGTAATGTCTATTCTTTACCACATTGGATTCATGCAGTGGCTCATTGGAAAGGTATGAATTTTTGCCAGTAGGTACTCATTTGGCTACTGTGGGACACTTTTTGAACACATGCAGAGGAACTGTAGCATTGACCCTGGCCAAGCTGCGCAGGGGTAGACATGAAAAACAGTTGTTATCTTTAACCTGGAAATATCATAACATGTCTCAGAAGTCTTAGATTGATATGATTAACTCTAGAAATGCATGGAATAGGCAGATTAAATTTTTATTTCTTTTTTTCAATCATTTTAGGTTGGTTGGATTATGCACGTTTTCATGGGGACAACGCCTGTTGAGTCTCTGGTAGCTGCAGGTAACATATTTGTGGGACAGGTGAGTTGGAGTATAGAAAAAACATGATAACACAATATTATTGAAGGTAGTGAAATAGTGCTGCTCACTGAGCATCTGTGTATCAAAAAAAATTTCCTATGACTCCACTACAACAGTACTGATGGTTGATTACAAAATTCCAGTGTGTTAGTATGTTGGCAGTAGTGCAAAATGGAGTGGAATTTGGAAACCATATGTTTTCCCAACAGAAAGTCAAGCATAAATGTAGGTTATAGATGTCCATTAAAATGTCTACCAAGCTACGAAGGCTACGATAGCTCCAAGGCTATGAAGAAATAACAATTTTGGGTGGTTTTTTTTTAATTCAGAAGGCATGTGGGATGAAAAGTAGGCATGCAAGGCAGGCAAGGACAGGAGAGAAAGATGATGCAGAAAACTAGGATTCGGTGCTAGCAGTACAAGGCCTTAGCCATAAAAGCAGGAGGCAGCATCTAATAGACCACTTAAATAGGAAATCCATTAAACCCACATTTACAACACTGTCTGTCCCAGGGTTCAAAGTGAAGTAGAAAGATCACCAAGTAGCATCCAAGCCCAAAAGCAATATTAGCATGATATTTAGCAGTGGTTCATCGCTGCTCATTTTTCTGCCCTGATAATAAAATAAATTTATGGGCTTTTATTGGGAATTTCTGAATTTGATGCTTGTTTTTCACTTCCAGACAGAGTCTCCTCTCCTAGTGCGGCCCTACTTACCATACATCACCAAATCTGAACTCCATGCAGTCATGACAGCAGGATTCTCAACTATTGCTGGAAGCGTCTTAGGAGCATATATTTCTTTTGGGGTAAGACAGAGGAAAAGAACTGGAAAATATATGATTTGTCTGAAATCTTCTAAATATAGAAGTCCAGCTAAAAATGCTTTGAAAGTATCCCTGCATCATTCCCACTGGACTTTTTGTCCCTCTCTGAAGAAATTAATCACAAAAGTCCTGTCTTCTTTTCCTTATGAGCAATGTGAACTTTTTAATGAACCCTTGTAGAAAAATCATCTGAATGTCTGAAACTTTTAATTGCTTTCCTTCATGTTTGCACTTCATGTGGTTATCACAGAGTATTTTCTGTCACCTGGAATTCTAGGTTTCCTCCTCCCACCTACTGACTGCTTCTGTCATGTCAGCACCAGCATCATTAGCCACCTCCAAATTATTCTGGCCTGAAATTGAAAAGCCTCTGGTAACTCTGAGAAGTGGTCTACAAATGGCAAAAGGGTAAGCTGATCTAGGCTCTAGTTAATCCTAATATTAGTGCAAAAATGAGATTTGGAAAAATCACTGTTCACACATAAGCTTTAGGGGGACTATATGGTAGGTCTGCAAGCAATAAATTAATTACACACTAATATACTGCAAATGGTTGATTTGTGAATTCAGGTGTAGTGTGCCCAATGACAATGTAACACATGGAGGTGTCATATTCCGTCTGGACAGACAGTAAACTCTCCAAAGAAAGAGGGAAATGCCTACCTGAGGTGACCCACCAAGAGGTGTCACCACTTGTGACATTGCTATCTTTCTTTTGTAATTAATCTGTTAGTGCAAACATGCAAAAGCAAAGGTGGAGCAATCATTTCTGCAACATCAGCGAACTTGTTGCCGATCTGCAGGGAGACTTAACTGTCTTAAGAATGACAGGCAAAGCAAAAAGGCTTGTAAGAAGCTGTTCCTGAACAGCCCAGGCATCTTTGCAAGGGGTGCGTGTAAGAAGAGCAGTGACCACTCCCTCATCCTAGCAGTGCCACAGTATTAAGACCTGATCCATATCTTGCCCAACCCTGACCATGTCAGAGAATTCATCCTCAAGGCACCACAAACACATGCTTCAAGTGTCTGCCATGAAGATTGACAGCAAAAGCCTACTCCGTCTCATCATTGTTTTCCCTATGAGTGAACAGATAACTTTGGTACTAGACTTCTAACCAAGTGCACATACCCCTTAGTTCTATTATTTATTCTTTAATTGAAAAATGTTCATACTCTTGTTTTCTCTTCATTGACAAAGTGACTCAAAGAATCTGCTGGAAGCAGCCAGTCAGGGTGCCTCTACCTCCATCACACTGGTAGCAAACATAGCCGTGAATCTGATCTCCTTCCTTGCCTTGCTGACATTTATTGACTCAACCCTTTCTTGGCTGGGCAGCTTGTTTGACTATCCACAGCTGAACTTTGAGGTATGGTCTTCAGGTTCTTCATGCAACTCACATACACATATAATTTATCTTACTCAAAAAGCCTGTGTGGTTTTGTGATGGTTATTTTTCATTGTTGTATTGCTCTTTAATATGATCCAAACCCATATTTTATTTGTATGTACTGAAAGATGACTTAACAGTCAAAGTAAAATTATTGCCACGTAAGTATTTCTGTAGCTATTACTCTATGTATAGTTTCCCTCTTTGGTGTTCTTGCTAACCCTCATGGTATGTTTACACAGAGTACTAACACCTACCTCCTCTGACTTGACAATGCAGCAAATCTGTCAGGTACACACTGGACAAGCCATTAACATCTTCAGCTAAACATTAAAGTAACTTTAGCTTCAGAATCCCATCAAACCCTTAATGTTCATCAGGTTCACTTAGATGGGGACACTGGGACAAGGCTGGACTTGTCTGAACCCACATTTACTCAATACCACTTAGTTTTCAATACAATCTAAAACTGTATCCAAGTCGCTCAGCTGAGCAAGCAGTTTTCAAATAGGACTTCTGTTTTAACCTAGGTCAATATGTCATTTTTGACTCAATGCAACTATCTTGTTCCAATGGTTTTGGGCATTTTGTTTTGCAAGACTCTAATAGAAGCCCTGTGTTAAACATGGATATAACTTGTGATAAATGTGCTGCAGAAGTGAGTAGGCACTCATAACAAATGTGGCTTCATTAATATTAAGATAGTAACCTGCAGAGCTTTCACAGATATCTCACTGCACAGACACTTACAGTCAAGGAAAGGCTCTAGTATGCATGCCTAGCCCTCGTAAAAGGGCTGATATTTTATTAACTGCTGGATAGGGTAAGATTTGGACAGGTAGATAGTCCACAAGGATCTGAGTAGCACAGACATGATGCATTCAGCCATCCTTCCCTTTTGAGAGACATTAACCTCTAATCCTTTGAGGGCAGAGAAACCAGCCAGGAATAGGAACTGCTTAAAGACCTCTTTTACATTTGCTAAGGACTATCTGACCAAACCCTTTCACAGCTGGAGCTATTTTTGCTTGTATAAAAATAAGCTGTACTGCAAGATGGGATTTCTTTTTAAATTTGCATAACACTTTTAATGCCAGGAAAAAAATGGTACAGCTTTAACTGTGTCAGATGCACAG